>NC_140941.1:14756826-15341826 GCF_014529385.1 Adiantum capillus-veneris | reverse complement strand
GAGAAATATAGACTTCTCCGATGATGCAGATGTGCTAGAAAGTACAAAATGTAAAGAAAAGGAGGATGTAACTTCTCTGGAAGACCCAGCTGCAACTGATGAGAGGCTGTTTGATTTTGCAGCATCTTGTGGTGCTGGGGACAAGTATGATCTAATTCATTCTATGTTTAATCCAAAGTTTGACATTGAAGACCTATTAGCTCAGCACAGTAATTTCTTGCAGTCCTACAGAGATAAGTTTGAGGTGATGGTGCAGGTAGGAAGGGTTGTTCTGCCTACTATGACTCTTGTGCATTTAAATGACTGTGGTGGAAAGGGACAGGGAGTGAAGAAGTATAGGGAATTACCACCCTCTTGCCGACATTCAGTCTGCCCTTTGCACCAAAAAGAATGCAAACTCATTCAGGAAGCCTTTGGCTTTATGATTTACCTCAACAGCCTGTTTGGATTCCTCATGCAGAATCCTGATGAGGTGTTAGAGGAGCAGGATGCAGCACCAGAAGAGGAATGCGAGGAGACAACTCATATGCAAGAAGTCGAGGAGGTTGAAGACACAGTAGACCTTGAGGTTGAGGCAATTGAAGTACAAAGAAGTAAGATGCTCTCCGTGAAAACCAAAGAAATCAAACTTCCATTGGATGTCAGTAACTTCACTGAGAAGCATGCTCAGATGATGTTGCCAGCTGTGCCTGAGTTCAGGATTGGAGACAGGACCTATATCTTCTTACATGATGTGCAAAGTGTGTTTTATTTAAGGGAGGATTTCTCCCTGGCTATTATTTCCAGAGTCCAAGAGGAGAGGAGTGGATTTGTTTCAGAGGATAGTAGTGATGATGAGGCAATGGAAACATCCAGCAATCCAATGGAATGCCTTCGAAGATGCTTTGAGAAAGCTGAAAAATACAAGGAGACACTACCTGATGAAGCCACCTTCCAAGCAATAAGACAAAGCCTAAGACCATCGAAAAGTAACAAAGAAGTGGAGGATTGGTTTAACCATTCAGGTCAGGGGTCAACTACATCTGTAGACCTGTGGCAAGAAAACCTCTTTCTGCAGGATGAGATCTTCATGGTATCTCTCTCTCTCTCTCTCTCTCTCTCTCTCTCTCTCTCTCTCTCTCTCTCTCTCTCTCTCTCTCTCTGTTTGTGTCATTTCTGACATTGTATGTGCAGTCTTGGATTGCTGACAAGGATGACTTCCTTCGGCGCCGGACAAGAGAGTATCGAGGAAGGGATGCGGCCCTAGCACAGTACCTTTCAAAGCTCTGCGAGTCACCGATAGTAGTTTTTCACAATTCCATGTCACAAGAGGGTTCAATAGCAACTTACACATTCAAGACACTATCACGCTTCTTGGGTGGACCGGTGCTGCCCAAAAGTGCAGATAAAGTCATTCTTGTTGACAAAGTGTTTGCTAGAGATTGTTTTGGTTACTGCCCAGGCTATACAGGTGGTCGGGCAGCGTATTACTACACGTACACAGCAATGGCACTAGCTCTTGGAAGACAAAACCCAGATGAACTTTTAGAGTATGGCAAACATCTCATGATTCGTTACAAGGGTGACGTGCCAAAAAACAAAATTGAACCTGCAAAATTTTGATACACTTCAAGTAGCAATTGTATAAGATCATGTATTACATAAATTTTTTACAATGCCATCCACTCAGAGTATCTTTCTCCACTTGTGATTCACATACACCATTGTATCTCTCCACCTTCGTTGACTTTCACGAGCTCCGGAGTTGTTGTATGCCATTGATCTTTTAGCTTTTTGTTGTTGTAAATGTCTGATTGCTTGTGCTGTTGCTGAATTTGCCAAGACTTCTTTTGCCTGCATTCGATGAATGATTCTACGATAGAACCATTCAAATAGTTCTCTCAAACTGTTAGCCTTGATTCGAGAGCCACCATGTCGTGTGTGCCTGAAATAAGCATTTCTCGCCATGTAATGAGACTTTTCCATCCCTTGGGTATTCCATATTGCCGGGTTCCCATACTTCTGTATAAAATATGGCAAATGATTGAAGATGATGTGCTGGATATGAAAACAGATTAGTTAGAATGTTTTACACTCACATATTTGCACATAAGAGAGAAAGAAAAACATGATAATACCATGTAGTGAGTAATCTGGGTGTCTGTCCATGCTGTCTTGAATGATTTTTTCAGAAGGTTGAGATTTTCCTTGAACTTGTTCATATCACCTTGTGACCAGTCATCTTTGTCGCACATCAAAAATAGGATGTCTATTGATCGCCAAACCTCAACCTTCGCGTTACGAGTAGTTGGTTCGTGGTCTTTGACTGCAATATGTAGCTTTTTCCAGCTCTGATACTCTACCTTGCTAACATAAGATGTGTTATATATTTTTCCATGTTTTGTTAGCTTTGGATCTCTTGTACCTTGGGGCTTAGATAAAAACCTCCGTGCCTTCACCCCACCGATGGATGGTTTGCATGGGACATCCTTCTCAGCAGTTGATCTCTTTTCATCCCGCTGGATTTTCACATTGCCACCATGAAGCCCCATATCCGACAGTACCATTTCTAAGCACTGCAAGGCTACTTGTCGTTCTGCAGAGTTCTTAATCTTCCAAGCAAACCCGATGTATAAGTAGACCAATTTCTCTACAATTCTACAAAGGGCATGCATTGTACAAATGTGAACATTCACAAGTGGTATTTTCAAAACTGGTCGAAAAGCAGGATCCTCAATGTGACGTGTTGGAGCTTTTCTCCACCACTTTGGGTTCATGACCTTTGCAGGCTCCATGCAGAACAAACACGGTGACTTTGCCATTGCACCCATTCCACAATTATACATGCACTTTAATGTTTTAAGGTCACCTGCAAGATGCCACTGAACTTGAAAGTCTCCCCTTCCATCTAGACGTAGTACCTCTCCCTGGTTAGTCTGTCGATCAATCAGCTCCGGAATATTAGTTCGATGGAACACCCAATATAGAATCTCATGATCTTCTTTCTTTACCTGCAACACAAAATAAATGAGACTTAAGTAGATCTGAATATTTGAGCTTACTTGAGAATATCGCTTACCTCAAACGCACCAAGCCACCATATGTTAGATTCTGATTGAACACTAAAATATAAAGGATCATCACTGGGACACTTTGAGAGGGCTCTATTCATTAAAGTAATAGTAACACGCTCTAGCTTTTTCTCTTTAACAAGCTCACACTCATCCAGTTTTAACACAAAATGTAATAGTCCACGTGACTCTTCAAATGTGATGTTGTAAAACTCCACCATTCTCTTCTGTAGTATCAGCAGGTCCATAAAAATATTGTTGAACTCATCATATGCCACAGTGTTGGCTCCATGGCCACTGTAAGTTGCTTTAATATGAAAGGGCTGTCCAAGATAGTCTCCCTGTGCCTCGTTAAGCTGAAGCCTCTCTTTCCAAACACTTGAGGCTGATGGTAGAAGTTTGGATTTTATACCCTTCCTAACAAAGATGGATGAGACAGACTTTTGGATAGCCGAATATCCTCTTTTGCTTACACCAAGTGAATCAAGTGTGCCTTGTATCTCTTTTGCAGGCACTGAGTTCTCTGAAATAAAGCGGTCCACTACATTTCTTTGTAGAACTTTAAACTTCTTGTCATGTACTATATCTGCTGCCAGGCTTCTACTTATAAGTGGCTTCAATCTCTTTCCTATATTGGCTTTGGGGTCAATGTTTTCCTTGTCAGGATAGATTGAGTCTCTACATGAAGACAATGCATAAGTAAATAACAGAAAATTTGCTTCACTAACACTATTTAGGCACATGAAAACAATGCATAACAAGAAAAAACAAAGAGATTACTTAACTAAGACAATGTAGCCAACCAAGAAGCATCACCTTAATGCTCGGATTCTTTTCTTGAGACCTCCTGATGCAACCTGCAATGTTTCAAGATTGCGCAATTTCTTCTTTCGGATACGACCACCCAAGATGGTGTCCTTCATTTGACAACTTCGCACCTTTTCTTTCAGTTCTTGTACCTCTGTTTTATGTTGCAAAATGGTAACCTGATCTGTAGAATGTAAATGTGAAAGGCGAACAATCTCACATTGTTGAGATTGGAAAATGCTCTTGTAAGTTCCAGCTTCTCTTGTAAGTGATTTACAATAACCCAGAAGGCCGTTTTCTCCATCACCAGCAAAGGTCAATAAGCTTGTAGGATTGACAAACGGTGGAGACGCATTAGTTATTGGATTCTTAGGGTAGAGAGAGCCTCTCGTCCAGATATCTATGTGTTTAGCTCCTTGAGCTCTGAGCGTGTCTATGGAGGTGGGAGGTATATGTGTGTTTGTTTTACTGCGCTTAATCAATGGTTGGTACTCATTGTCCAAATCAATGTGAAGGTGATATTTGGCTCGTTTGTGGGTAACATTTGTGCCATTTGAGGAGTGCGCCATTAGCCAAATGTGCAGGTTTAATGGAAAGTGAATAGCGGCTGCGGATTTGTCCCTCCATGTTAGCCTCATTCCCTCCGTATTGACGTTGTTCATTCAATACAACTAAAAAGAGTATTATCCCTCAATCACTACGAACGAATGTTCAGAGGGGTAAGGAATCTACTTAAAGTACACTTTTTGAAGTTTTACTATGAAAGACCCAGCTCTTTTATTTGTCATTTTTTCTAGAGAGAGAGTGCAAAAAATACATTTTCTTAGAAGGCCCTCCAAATGACCTCCGAAATTTCCTAATGTCTCTAGCTTCTAAATAGTAAAGCTTGATCTTTGCACCATTACATACTCCTGGCAACAATAATCCAGATAAATCTTCCAGTCTTACTGTACCATTGGAGAAGACCCAGTCTACCTCAAATGGTCCTGCCCAAGAAATCTTCAGGTTTGGCTTCTTCGGACCTAGTCTAGACTGATAGAGAAGCACCAAATCTTCTTTCTAAAATTCCCAAACCTTAATTCGGTGATCATGCCAGTGCTTCCTTCATTTTCGAACAATTTATTGTTCCAGCATAGCCCGTTGCCGAGTTCATCTAACTGTATAAGTTCATCTAGGCTCTTTTTCAGATTGTGGTTGAAGTCTAAGCCATACTTCACAGCCATTCTCAGACTTGGGATAATAAACTCCATAGGAACCACATATTCAGTGCCATACACCATTTTGAATGGTGTCAACCCAGTAGTTACCTTGTGAGCTGTCCTATACGCCCATAGAGCAATCTGGAGTTTCAAATCCCACTCGTCTAGTTTCTTCTGCACAATCTTAGTGAGAATAGTCTTGATTGTCTTGTTAGTACTTTCAGCCTGCCCATTGCATCTGGGATAATAAGGAGTAGATTTCCGATGCTTGACTGAAAGCATATCCAATAGAATTTCCATAGTGTCATTGATAAAATGTGTTCCTTGGTCTGACACAATCTCTACCGGACATCCATATCGGCAGACAATATTCTCAAATAGAAACCTTGCAGTTGACTTGGCTGTGTTGTCAGGAAGAGCTTTAGCTTCAACCCACTTAGTGACATAACAAGTAGCCATTACTATGTACTTGTTCTTCCTGGAGGTAACCTTCTTAAAAGGTCCCATAAAATGTAATCCCCACTTCATGAACACACCCAGTGGTTGTACTGGTGTTAAAGGATTCATATCTACAGCTGTTGGTCGATCCATTCTTTGGCATATGTCACAAGTTTTACAAAAACTTCTAACGTCAGCAATTAATGTTTGCCACCACAAACTAGCTTGCAAAATCTTATTGTAGGTTACTTCATTGGAAAAATGCACCAAATTCGCCATTATTTGCTTCTGAAATAACCTGCATTCTTCCTTCCATAGGCACACATCGCCGAAGTATACCATCAACACCTAATCGATAGAGTGATCCTCCGATGATAGTAAACTTCAAGCTTTTTATGACCAAAGCTTTCTTCTGGTTCTGCTTCCAGTCTTTTGGAAAATCACCTTGAGAAAGAAACTGATAAACATCATACCATTCAAGATCAATTGATTCTCCTGCCTCTAGCTGGAATAAGTCAGCGTCCACTGGTTCATCTCGCAAGGGTAATTCTGAATAACCTTCCGTACTCCTTGACAGAAAATCAGCTCCACAGTGATTCTTGCCTAGCTTATGAAAAATTCTAAATTCAAACTCCATTAGGAACATCATCCACCGTATCAACCTGCCTTGAATAATGACTTTATTAATCAAGAACAGAAGAGCCTGATGGTCCACATAAAAATGGAACAACTTCCCTAACAAGTAATGTCTGAACTTTGTATCACTGAAAACCATTCCAAGGGCTTCTCGCTCAGTAGTTGTATATCCTTGTTTAGCCTGATTCAATCTGCAAGGCTGGCAAAATAAACTGGATAATCAGTCCTTCTGTCTGGCTGACCCAATATCGCCCCCATTGCCAATCCCGAAGCATCTACATGTACATGGAAAATAACATCCCAGTTTGGTTGCCTAAGGACTGGTTTACTGATAATGGCCTTTTTCAGATTCTAGAAGCTCTCCTCACATTCAGTAGTCCAATTGAACTTACTGGTCTTCTTTGTAAGCTCATATAATGGTACTTCTTGAGAATCAAACTTATGTACAAACCTTCTATAGAAGTTAACATAACCCAGGAAAGAGCTCAACTCTAAAGCATTTCTGGGTGCTTTAGCTTGCTGAACACACTGAATTTTATCATTGGCCATTTCTATTCCATTTCGGGAAAGCACATGTCCCAATAGACTAGCTGTCCCATCTAGACTAGGAAAACGGATTTGAATGGATTCAAACAAATCCGCTTCTCCTGACATCGTTTGAAAACCATTTCTAGAAATAGTATGTGTTGTTCCTCATCCGAATATACAGTAAAGTCATACATAAAGATAGCGAGGAACCGATGAAGTAACTCATTAAACATTTCCATCAAACACCTCTGAAAGGTAGGTGGTGCATTGCACAAGCCAAAAGGCATCACCAGATACATGAAAGCTCCCCACTCGGTGATGAAAGTGGTCTTTGATCTATCTTCAAGAGAAATCTGTAACTGGTTATAGCCATTGTAACCATCCATAAAGCTATACATTTCATATCCTGCGATCTCATCAAGCAACATGTCAGTAAAAGGCAATGGAAATGGATCTTTAATAGTTTGGGCGTTGAGTTTCCTATAGTCAACACAAACTCTCAATTTCCCATTTTTATTGGGAGCTACGACTATGGGAAATAGCCAATCGCTACTGGCCACCTCTGTGATGAACCCAACCTTGAGAAGATTATCAATCTCCTCTTTGACCTTCTTAGCTAAGTTGGGGTTCATTCTGTATCTTTGCAGTCGTATTGGCCTAGCTTCTGGCTTCAACGGTATCCGGTGCTGATATACTTCAGCATCCACTCCCTTCAGGTCTGTGTGTTCCCAGGAAAATACATATTTGTAGTTCTAGAACATCTTGCCTACCTTTTCCTTCATTACCGGTTTGAGATGCTTGTTGACTTTGGTCATCCTAGGACTATCCTCTGAGCCTAGGTTCCATTCTTCCACTTCTTGGTCGTCTGGAAGCAACCAATTAGGCCCGCCTCCTTTTCGTTTGGTCAATTCTTCAGCATAATCCCAGGATGGCCCATTCAGTTCTGAATCAGCATTTTGATCCACTGTGTGTTCTTCAGAATGTACTGGCTCCTCTACCATACCAGTATCAGCTGATTCCACCAACCTCCCAGTTTGATCTTTCCCTTGTGTTGATTTCAGTAAACTGATCTGGGAATTGCTTTTTCTGCTTGTCGGCCTGCTCTTTATTCAATAAAACTGCATTCACGTCAATCTCTACTAAAGGGAATATGTTCAGGGCTGCTAACATTCGTTCGATCTTCTTAGCTGTGTACTTCTCGCATAACTCCTTCGGCCTCAGCTCTTTTCTCCAGCTCCTAGTATTGTTCGTCAATATCTGAATTCTGTTGCTGCTAGCCCCCTCTATGGTTAAGGTTTGATTTGCATAGTCATGAACAACATGTGTTGTTCTCAACCATGGGCGCCCTAGCAGCATTCCATATGCTCCTTGCACATCCAGAACTAAGAAGCTGGTTTTAAATTTTTCCTTGCCTACTCTTATCTGCATATTTTCAATCATGCCCGTAGCTTGTATCACTCTGTGATCTGCCATTCGCACTTTAAATGGTGCTGGCTTTAGATTCGTGATACCCATTCTCTGCTGGAGATGAACTCCCATTATATTGAGTCCTGCTCCTCCATCCAAGATAACACTTGAAAGAGGTTACCATTGCTTTATAACCTTGTAGTCCACCTAAATGAGCGGAACTTCATCATCTCGGATAGCCGTCAGGTCCACTATTCTTGCCTCCACTTCAGCTTTCCTGTGTTGTCTAATGAAGTTTGCTACTTCAGGCAAGGTTTTTCTGATATCTTCCAGCTCCACAGTCAACTTTTGAATTCTATCACAAATTTTAACCTGGATTTCTTCTTTCTCTTGGTCAGACTGATTGTCAGAGCTCAAAGAACTGGTTATATCTTCACACTGCCATTCCTCTCTTGCAGTGCTTCCAATCCTTCCATCAACTCTCAGTTCATCAGCCATTCCTTGTACCGCAGCCAGCATGGTCTCAGGTATGCCCGGTATTGACTGATCTTTCTCAATTGATTGGGCTAGTATCTTCTAAATGACTCGGACTTCAGAACTTTTTGGCTGCTCTGGCAGCTTCTTGGCCAAATCCTCCGTGATTTTACCCGCTAGTTCTCTCTGCTCTTGCCATTCATCTACCACCTTCTCTTTACCCTTGGCCTTCCAAATTTCCCTTTGTTGAGCCCACTTGCTGCTCTTAGTATTGACTGGTGTTTCTGAAGTATCTGGAATTTCTTCAATTACTACACCCTTGCTTCTTGTGACTACCCGTACTGGGACTGGCTCTGGTGCCTTAGCCTCAGTAGCAGTAGTTGTGCAGGTGCGTGTGGGCATTGGGCTGCAAAATGGCCATACTTCCAAAAAGTGTAGCAATTCATACTCCGACTCTAGAAGTTGCCACGCCCTCTGCCTCGGCCCATACCTGTTTGGAATCGGCCATGTCCTTGACCAGTACCACTGGTACGTGGTCTTTCCTCTTGAGATACTTTGGCGGGTTCTACCTTCACTGGTTCAGTATAGGCTACCACTGACAAGTCTTTGCCCTTCTTAAAGTGATGAATACTGATACCACAATTGTTCCATAAATGACCAAAATCCTTGCAGTAAGTACATTGTGGGTACTCATTGGAGATATGGTCCTTGGATTTGCATTTCGAACACCAAGTCTCCATCTTCCGAACTGGCTCTCTGGTGTGGCTAATCTCGACAGTCTGTCTAGCCATTTCTTCAATCTTCTTGGTCCAAGATCCCTTCTTTGACTTCTCCTTGGACCATTCATTAGAGCTACTTTCAGAGCTACTGGACACGTCACTGGAATCAAAACTCTCAGTAGAAGAGCTACTGCTAATGGACCTTCTCTTTTTATGACTCTTTTCCTTCTTGGCCTGCTGTTCCAGCTTCAGTGCCCATTGTACCAGATCATTGAATTTCTTGGTTGGAGCTAGTACCTCCTGGTCCCTAATCTTTTTGCTTCTGAAACCATTCAGAAACCATGCACACAACCTCTTCTCGGATGGCGGTTCCTGTAATTGCCTAGTTAGCTCCTTGATTTTTTCCACATAACTTCGGACTGATAGATTCCACTGCTTGATCTTATCCAGTTCACAGAGGATATCTTCATCCCCTCTGTTGTCGGAATACTCCAGTTTGAAGGCTTTAAGCAACTTGTTGTAGGATCTAAGTTGACAGGCGGGGTAATGGTAATACCATTTCCTCGCTTCCTCCTTCAAGGTTTGCGGAAAGTATTCCCCCCAATCATCTTCATCAATATTTTTCAGTTCAGCATACTGCTCAAAAGCATGTATGTGAACATGTGGATCATCCTTCTTACCTCCCTTGAATATTGGAAAAGAAATTTTCAGAGAAGATGAGTAATAATTTTGATTACCATTGATTCTGCCGCTTCCCTTCTTAGATTCAGAACGGTGCTTGGAAGTCTTCTTGTAGTTGTCAGTGTCTGCATCCCAATCAATGTCTGTTTCTGTCTCTGTATCAGTGTTTTCTTTGGCCTGTCGGCTAGAAGTGGGTGACTGCCTTTACTTCCCTTGGTACCCTCATCCCCCTACCGGGATCTAGGACTCTTGGCTCTCCGTGCTTCCCTTTCTGCCCGTCTGCGTCGAGAATGACTGGACTGCTGTGAATCTTGCATCTCATCAGCCTGACAATGCTCCTCCTGAGCCTCAGTGTCAGTCACCTTCTCTTGCTTAGGGTCAGACTCTCTTCGCGACTCCTCAGAAATAGGATCAACACGGATGGTGGGTTTTCGGCCACGATTGGATTTGGGTGCCATTGCTGAAAACTTCCAACTGGGAGAAGAGTCTTTCAGTCAACGAACATCAGCTCGAGCCACAGTGATTGCCAAAATGGAATTGGAGCTGATCTCTTGAGATAGCCAGTGCTAGAAGATTTTGGCTACTGATAATGTGTTAGTTTAGAGAGTCGACTGGACAGAGAATCAAAAACTGCACTGGAATTTATCTACTGGAATGAGAATCAGACTATGTACTGAGAATAATATTCAGATTCAGATTTAGATTCAGAGTACTGAACACAGAGTAAGTGTGACTGGAATATCTATCGTGATAGGAATTATAGATGAAAGATTACAGTAAGTATGATGTGATTTCTAGATAGAGTACAGCCGACAACAACTGCAAGTAATTGACAACTAAAGTACAATGCCGCCAAAATGCTAATCCGACTATGCTCAAGATTATGCTAACCCAAATGCCAACCCGATTACAATGTAATGGGTCCTATTTATACACCTTGGGTTTACCATAGTAATTACCGTAGTAATTACTAACTAATTCGTTGCCCGTCTCATAAGAGAACGTTCCAACTTAGTGAAGCTGTCTCAGCCGTCTACAGTGGTGGAACTTGGATCACGATCCATGTACCTCTGAGAATTTTTTGGAAAAGAACTTTTCCAACTTGTAGCAAAGACCATTGTGAACAAAAGTCTCCAAAGAAGCATTGTCAAAAAAGTTCAAAAAGTGGGTGAAAAGAGCCAAAAACTGCTCAAAGAGGAAGACCCTAAAACAAACTTAGGGATTGACTTTTGCATGGCCTAAACAATTCCAAATCACACAAAAACCATATAGCAGGGATCAGTGGACCAAGAGGGAGCTGTGTGCCAAGTTTTATTACCATCTGACGCATAGGTACATGGATCGCGATCCATGTTCCTTTGTGACAGACTGATACCATATTTGCACCATTGCTAGAGGACATCACAAGGAGTCTAGTGGTCTTTTCAAAACTGAATTTGGATATCAAAAACCAAGCCAAAAGCCCAGAAATGTCAAGTACTCTGAGCAAGTGCCATAATTGACCTAACTTTCAATCTAGAGGTCTCTTTTCAAATATTTTGATGCCATAGGACCTCCTAGTCATGCTGAATCTAATGTTACCAAAAGAAGTCAATTTGGGCTCCAAACATGGATCGCGATCCACGTACCCATAGTGAAAACTTGAATTGAAAGTTTCCAGATCAGTAGTGCATATATAAGGAAACATATGTTCGAGTCCAATTTTGGAAAAATTTGAGCAAATTTGGGTCAAAAGGGAGCAAAACAGGTGACAGACTGAAAACCCCAGTGCAGACCTAGTGTTGGCTATTTGACCCGTCAAAACAAGTCCGAATCCAAAACAAATTGAGACTTAGCTTGTGGACATAGTCAGGAACAAACTCCTAAGAGGACAAGTCCAGATGTGGTTGAACATGGATCAAGATCCATGTACCTCCACCTCAAAATTTGCTGAAAATTGGCATATAGCTTGCTTATTACCTTGTCTACACACAGTAAAAATTTGGGAAAATTTGGAGAAATGTTTTTGACAAGGAACATGGATCGCGATCCATGTACCTCACAGCATAGTGGGGGTATCTGAGTTGGTGATCTTGTAGGTATACTTGAGTACATCGCATATCTCAAGTTTGAGCTAAAAATACCTTCGAGAGGCCAAGATACAAGACAAAGTTCCCATGTTCTGGTCTTGATACTGTTTTGAGTGTTGTTTCAAGTGCAGTTCACTAAAAGTGCTCTAACTTTTGATAGACAACTCCAAATTGAGTCCGGTATAGCTAGGAAGAAAGCTTGCGAGCAATAGCACACAACTTTATAGCTGCATTTTCTAGGTTTTCTAAATCCAAACTTTTAAGATACCCCAAGAGTAGTTTCCAGATACCAAAAAGTCACAAATTTTTGACTTTTGAGAGACCTTACCAGGGGCAAAAAGGGATAAGTTGCACTAAGCCAAGTTGGGCTTGTCAAGTACTATCTTAAGAGATTTGAGTGATCCTTAATCATGAAACATCATTCACCACCAGGGTTTTCTACTCCACTCAAAGACATGGAACATGCTGCAATCCCAACAACAGGGGGATTGGGAGAATACCTAGAGGATAGGCATCCTCTGATCAACAAACCAAATGTGAGATTCATCAAAGCCAATGAATCCATGAAGGTTCTTATGGATTTTTCTCATGATGGCTTATATAAATTCACAGACGGGGATCCATATATCTTCTACAGATGTGTAGAACCCTATGTTGCTAGAGAGTTGACCACCCATAAGAACCTCTATGCCTTCACATATACGGATGCCCTCGGAGTGCAAGTTTTCATGGTAGATAAGTATGGACGTGAGTACAAACTTATTGATCCCATTGACCTCAAGAGATATACGTACAAGGGTACTCCGATCTCTACTTACTTTCAGACAAAAATGATGCCAGAGTACACATCAGAGAGGATTCCACCAGGATTTCCTCCAAGATGAGACGAGAGCACGAGAGATGTCTTTCTAAGAGACCATGAACTGGTTAGGTTGGTGACTAAACCACAACGTTTAAGACCATACCAAGTGGCTCAATGTGTCAAGACAAAGTATCTTTATTCTATAATCTAACTCTGATAAATAGCATGTAATCATATCACATGATTTATTAATTTTCCCCTTTAACACTAGGTTTGTAACCTAACAGGACATAAAAGTGTCCTTTCAGGGTTTTGAAAAAAACCTCCAAAACCATAGTAGATCCACTTGTTTTGTAAAATCCTTTCATGAGGTTATAGTTCAAGGCCTTCTACACATGGAAAAAAAAAGAAACTTGTAAAATTTCTCATCTTTTGGTCACACCAAGCCTCCAAAGTTGATGGACTAGTGCATTTTCATCAAAACAGTCATTTCTTACGTTTTGTTGCATAAAAATAAGATTAGGGATTTTTGTAGAACTTGAGATAAATTCCCTAGTTAACTTCAAGGGGTTGGTGATCATAACATATGATTGCTTCTCACTCACTATTTTTTGTTTTGCCAAAATAAATAGGTACAAAAAAGCTGAATTTTTACCATTCTGCAAACCTATCATCAAAGTTTCTATAGCCACGCTCAATATAAATAATATATACATGTTTTCTTAGTTCCCTATTTTCCTTTATGTTCATAAGGAGCCATGGAGCATGTCAAAAGAATAATACATCTCTTACCAAGGGGAATCTTGGGGACAAAGATGAAGTGCTAAATACAGCAAACATGAAAAAACTGGGTTCAACATTATGAGTTGTAGAATCCCATAGAAACTATTCAATATCTAGCCAAATTTGATCCTTATGACTAGATATGGTTACTACCTACAAAATGCATGTAGTTGTCACAAGAAACTAACAATATTGAAAAAGCTATACTTGATATACTAGAATGTTTCGTTTTCTTCTATAATTGAAAAAATCAACCATCGTTGTGTACTATGCAAAATAGGGTATTAGGTGCCCCAAAACTCAAGGAATATTAGCTTTATGTTACAATATGCGACATAGAAAATAAAAAATGCATTTGGATATCATGAAATACACCAAAAAAATCATAGAAGAGCTAAAATTGGCTAAAAAACAGGATTTGATAATTTTTGTGATTTGGTCATAACTTACAACTTTAATATTTATTTCTCCCTAGAAGCATCGGACATGTTGAGGAATACTAAAGATATTTCTCTAGCATTATAGACCTCACAAAAATGAATTCTAGAGTGGTATAGTTGCAAAAAGTTGAAAAAAGCCAAAAACAGGACCCGTTTATTCACACAGTTTAGGTTGTGAAATGTTGTGCAAGGACAAGGTTAAAGATGGAATTGATATTCCGAAAAAATTTCAAGTTTTTTTCAGCTCACGAGACAACTTTCTAGATAGATAGCACCTCAAGATCCATTTTGAAACTCTTGACATAATTCAAGGAAAATGGTCACTTAACAGGACATAAAAGTGTTCCAGGACATAAAAGTGTCCCATTACCAACCTAGTGTTAATTTACCCTCAAAAATAGTTTTTTTCTACTAAGATAATTAGTTAGACTAATTATCTATAATTAAGATAATTATCACGGGTTTGTTAAGATGTGATTTACCTCTGATAATTATCTCAAAAGTTTTTAGTTTAATTTACTATTTTCTCCCATTAATTTTTCCTTTAAAAAGTGTTTTCCTACTCAGATAATTAGTTAAACTAATTATTTGAGATTAAGATAATTATCAAGGGTTTCCTAAGATGTTTTTTTCCTCTGCTAATTATCTCAAAGAACTTTGGATCAATTTGCTATTTTCCCCCTTTTAATTTTCTCTAAAAATAGTGTAAATATGCGGAGATAATTAGTTAAACTAATTATCTGAGATTAAGATAATTATCAAGGGTTTCATAAGATGTATTTTTTCTCTAATAATTATCTCAAATCAATTTGAATTATTTTGTTATTTTCCCCCTTTTAATTTCCCCTAAAAATAGTGTAATTATTTTGAGATAATTAGTTAAACTAATTATCTGAGGTTAAAATAATTATCACGGGTTTTATAAGATGCTATTTTTTTTATAATTATCTCAAAGCATTTTGGATCACTTTGCTATTTTCCCCCTTTTAATTTTCCCTAAAAATAGTGTAATTATACTAAGATAATTATCATAGGTTCCATAGGATATGATTTACCTGATAATTATCTCAAAGAATTTTGGATCATTTTGCTATTTTCTTCTCCTAAAAGCAGTATAATTCTACTAAGATAATTAGATAAACTAATTATCTGAGGTTAAGATAATTATCACGAGTTTCGTAAGATGTGATTTACCTCTAATAAATATCTCAAAGCATTTTGGATTAGTTTGATCATTTTCCCCTTTACTTTTCTCTCAAAAACAGTGTAATTTTGCTTAATTAATTATGAAAATTACTCAAAAAATTAGAAGATAATTTCTCTAGCATAATGACAGTCTAACACAGCTCTTATAATTATCTCATCTTAATTTAAACTTAATTAATATAATTACCATTAATTTATGGTTAAAATGAGTAATTTTAGTCCTAACATGATATAATAATTAATTAGCTTAGTATCCCTAAGCTTAATCACAATAATCAGCAGAGATAATTTTGAATTAGGAGAGAATTTTGAATTAGGAGAGAATTTTAGAGTATACATAGGTTTAATCTTTAATTAATTAAGAAAATTGTAAATAGGTTAACCTAGTTTTACTAATTAAAAAAGGTTAGTGCTAATTACCGTTGATTAACCAACTAGAGCTTTGCTCTCTAGTGATTTCTGCATAGAGGTCTCTCTAGATGAGAGAGAATGTACCAAGGCTCCGAGTCTATCCGAATTGTGAAGCAAGGGTCATATTTATAGGTTTCTGGGCACTCACAGGCTGGAAAATGGCAGTAACTTGCATCCCAAGCAGCCCTACAGCTCCAAAAACGCCCCTTGCTGCTAAATCTAGTCTGGGAAAGTTCATCATTATCGCACACATCCCCCCAGATACATAAAATCGATTTTCTGCTAGTTTGTTGACTTTTAATGATTAATTTTGGAAATATCTGCAATTTCTAGAACCTTAGGATAAAAAGTCTTTAGCAGTAATAATTACTGAAACCATTCATTTTATCTTAACTAATTAAATTCATAGTGTAACCTTTCGGGGCCCGTAACTTTTCCAGATTTTATCGGAATTCGGTTCTGAAAAATTCTAACCCTAGTAAAGCTCTGGTTACGGTTCCAAAAATACCAATATTTACCATAGTTGGATCATTCTCCAGTGTTTTCTTAACAACCAAGTTGATTTGATCAGGTTTTTTACAATTTCTAAGGTTTCAAAAACTAGAAACCTTACAAGGCATTTGTGGTGTAGAGGTCAAGAAAGGATATTGGCAAATGAAGGTAGTTGCACCTTGAAACGCTCCCTTAGAGCACATGCCGCATGCAAGGTAAAGCGGTGCTCTTTCCCTGCACCTAGCATATCAACACGTTGCCTTTTTTGGTAGCGGAAGAGAGACGCCATCATTCAAGATCGGGTGGTTTTGAGCAGGCAAAGCAATCCTAAGGTTGGCACATTTTTGAAACGTTGACAATTTTTGCAGCATCTCAAAATGCCTACTACAAAGGGGACATATCAAAATGTTGTTATAGAGAAAAGCGTTAAGTATGGAGCCTGATTTACCTTGTAATCTTCTGTGGTAAAAGCGCACATTTGTAAGGCCCCCATTATGAGGAGAAGCCATCGTGCGTGAAGGAAAATCACTCGCAAAAAAACCAAAATTTTCATGGGGCCAAAAATCAGGGGCAACTTTAGGGGCCTCAGGGGCGGAAGCCCCCAAGACTTTTTTTTCATCACCGGAATATTCCTTTTCACCAGAATATTATGGCCAGACAACAGCCATAATATTCCTTTTCGTCGGAATATTATGGCCGGACAGCGGCCGGAAAGTGGTCGGAAAACAATCGGTCGATTGGCCGGTGGCCGGTAGTTAATGGCCAGTGGCCGGTGGTTGGAAGTCAATGGCCGGTGGCCGGTGGCCGAATTCAAAAGCGGACTTGTCTTCTCAAGGCCGGCCACACATGGGCGGATTGAAGGGTCCGATTTGGACTTGTCTACACAAGGGCGGCTACACATGGCTGCCTCTCATGAGAGAGGGCAGCCCTTTTGGCCTATAAAAGGAGGCCATTTCTACACACATTTCATAGTGTGTGAAGTTGATGCAACAAGGTGAGTGTGAGGTGGTGAGAGTGAAGCAAGGCGGGAGCTCCATTAAGGGTATAATCCCTTTGTAAACTACTTCTTGTTTTGAAGTACTAAAGCCATTGAGTGGCTGCTTTCCCGTGGACGTAGCCCACATTGGGTGAACCACGTATATCGTGTGTACTCTCTCTGTCTCTCTCTCTACTCTATAATCTTGTGTATGTAAATCTATCTCTCTTCATTAAGTAATCTACTCAACTATCTATTTAACTACGTTTTATTTCCTAACAACTGGTATCACAGCAAGGTTTGCTCGTAGCTAAATTATCGCAAGGAAAGGATTCCTTGAATTGAGTGGGAGTTATGGAGGAGGAAGGGAAGCTCAAGATTGAGAAGTTCAATGGCAAAAACTACCAACATTGGAAGATGAAGATTGAAGACTATCTCTACCAGAAGGACCTCTATTTGCCTTAGGCGGTCTTGCAAAGAAGCCCGCAACGATGGCAGATGAAGCATGGATTGTCCTTGATCGAAAGGCACTGGGAACAATCCGGTTAAGCTTAGCGTCAACGGTGGCCTTCAATGTTTCGGAGATGAAGACCATGGCGGACTTGATGAAGTCACTTGACGACGTCTATAAGAAACCATCGGCATCTAATAAGGTATTTCTTATGAAGCGCTTGTTCAATCTAAAGATGGCAGAGAATGGTTCAGTTGCAGAACACCTAAATGACTTTAACACAAACATAAGTCAACTTCGATCGGTGAAAATCAATTTCGATGACGAAGTGCGAGCTCTCTTTATACTATCATCTCTACCGGATAGTTGGGACAGCCTTGTGATGGCTGTAAGTAATTCTATCTCTGGTACAAATACTCTTAAGTTTGATGATGTTGTGGGTGTTCTCCTAAGCGAGGAAATGCGAAGGAGAAGTACAGGAGAATCATCAAGTGCTGCACTATCAGTGGAAACAAGAGGAAGGCCTAAGGAAAGGTTCAAAAACCAAAAGGGTCGTGATCGCTCAAGGCGGAGCAAGTCACGCACAAAGTCAGTTCTTGAATGTTGGAACTCCGGCAAGAAGGGCCACTTCAAGAAGGATTGCTGGTCCAAGAAGAAGAAGGATTCAGAGTCTCAAGACAACAAGCCAACATCGGAGGCCAATGTGGTAGGTAAAGTGGAGCAAGATGCTCTAATTCTCTCATTAGACAATGTGTCTAATTCCTGGATAGTAGATTCCGGGGCCAAAGGAGAAAAGGTCGGTTACCAAAGGAGAAAAGGTCGGTACACTTTACTTGTGTACTGTTAGCATGCAACCTTCAGCTTGTGCAGCAACTACAGAAGTTGACAGTGCGGTGTAGCACTACCGGCTTGTTGGGCATATGAGTGCCAAAGGAATGCAAATCCTTCAAACAAAGAAGCTTCTACCAGGTTTGAAAGAAGTGGACTTACAGTTCTGTGAAGATTGTGTTTATGGTAAACAAAAGAAGGTGATATTTCAAAAATGGCAAGAAATGAAAGAAAAATAAAAAACTTGAGTTGGTTCATTCTGTTGTTTGGGGTCTTGCAAGTACACCATCACTTGGTGGCTCATTGTACTATGTAACATTCATAGACGATGCGACTAGAAAAACATGGGTTTATGTCATGAAGAATAAATCCGATGTATTTTCCATATTTCAAAGGTGGAAAGCCTTTGTGGAGAATGAAACAGGTACCAAGGTTAAATGGCTCAGATCCGACAATGGAGGCGAATATTGCAGCCCAGCTTTTGAAAGCTTTTGTGCTAGCAATGGCATTCGGAGGCAAAGGACAGCCCCAAGGACATCTCAACAAAATGGGATTTTGGAAAGGATGAATAGGACAATCATGGAGCGAGCACGAAGCATGCGGCTACATGCAGGCCTACCGCTTGAGCATTGGGCGGAAGCTGTAAGTACGTCTGTTTATTTAATCAATCGGGCACCCTCAACGGCATTGGATGGGGGAGTTCTAGAAGAGGCATGGACAGGTAAACCGGTGAACTATGCATTTCTCAAAGTGTTTGGGTGTGAGGCTTTCATGCACATAGATAGAAGCCTAAGATCAAAGCTAGATGCAAAGTCCAAAAAATGTTTCTTCATTGGCTATGGAGAAGGTGACTTTGGGTATCGCCTATGGAATCTTGAAGATGGTAAAATCTTAAGGAGTAAGGATGTAATTTTTAACGAACAAAATATGTACAAAGATTACTTGGAAAGAAAACAAACAAACGAAACAGGTGATGAGTACATGGAGCTTGAGGACGGTGAAGACTCAAGGACTGCAAATGGTGACAATGTGCAACAACGTCAACCAAATGAGGAGCCTCAACCTATTCCCCAAAGATCTACAAGAGAAAGTAGACCTCCAGAAAGGTTTGTTCCTTCCTGGCTTTCTGGCACGAACATAATGTGAATACTCACAGAAAGTGACTCTATGAGATCGTCAATCTCACGAAGTGAACCTTAACAAAGCAAACACAACAACTCTACAAGTAAACCAACACTCAATGATCAGAAAAATTTGCCTATGTCCTTTCTCACTGCTCTAGGTCATCACGGCATTTTGGCACTCGAACGGACTCGAAATGCAACAAAACTTTAGGAGGAGCTCTAGGACACCTAGGGGCACTATCCTAGCAAGTCTGATCGCAATTTGACAAGGTACCAAAATCATGATCCATCGTGAAAAAGGTCCTAAAAATTGCAACAGAGCTGTCTAGAAAGGTCGCCCTATGGTCTAGGAACACTCTCCTATGGTCAAAACGACTATAAACAATGATATAAGCACTCAAATCTGCAATTATAGCTCATAGACACGTAGTCGCGAACCACAACAAAACTCACAATGCTTACACTTGAATTAAAGAGCAAAGAGAGAGGAACACAATGCAGGTTTTTGAATCGAAAATGGATTACCATATCACTAGGTGCAATGATTACAAGTTTGGAGTAGCTCGTAGCTTGAGCGTACGTTTTTAGAGCTCCTTTCTTCTTCTAAAGATAAGCCTACTTTTCACAGTAAGTTTATTGACCTTTATACCTAGGGCATTCTAAATGGCCAGTGGCCGGTTCACACGGACCTTTACAATTATCATGAAATCATTACAACTCAGGGAATTGATTGCTACTATGGAATTAGGATTTACACAAAATATCACTACACTAGCTCTTGGACAATTAATAGAGTACAATGTGGTGTCCGGCTATGTGTCCAACGAGTTGGGTGCCCGTTTTATCTGTCCTCAAACATTCCCCCTTCCTAATTTGTGTCGTCCCTTGAAACGACCTTGTGCAGTCTTGTCATAGGGTTGTCTTCAAGGTTGGTCTTCAGCTTGGGAAGTGCTTTGTCAGTGATGGCGCTCCTCCCTTTCCTTGAGTGATTCATATGTGCCATGTTGTTGATAATTTATTTGATCTTTGATTTTTGTGGCAACTACTCTTCTTGTTGCACAATATTATTTTTGTTGCCAATTTTGGCCGCTGTGAAGAGGGATTTTTGTAGAACCGATCCTTTTTGTGGTGTGGACTTTATGTTGGGTTTGCTTTAATGTCCATTGCAATTTGAGTTGTCTATAATAGGTCACCAATGTTGAATCACTGTGTGAGCTACGTATTGTTGTTGTGGATAGCTCGCTTGCTGAATTTTTCATTGCTTGTCATTGTAGGCCATTCTTTGACTTGCCATTGTTTGATGGAGCTTTGTTATCGACCTTGGAGGAGATAAAAGATTCTCTTGATAAGCATATGGAGACATGCAATTTTTTCTCCAAGTCAATGTCGATTTATTTGGGTAGCCATTTACTTATTGTTGATGTAGAAGGAATATATACAAGGAGTTGATGATGAGGTCTAAATTAGGGTGTTAAAACCTGGATGACCAAAGGGAGAAAACCCGATGGGAAAAAAGTGCCTTTGGTATACGCTCTTATTGGACTTGAGCATTTGGACTTGAAGTACATGTCATGCAAGGTGAGTGCTTGGGAGAAACAAAGGACGAGTGCCTAATGCATGTTCCAATTTGTTACCATATACATGTGGTAGTGATGGGTGTGAACACACTAGGACCGCCGGGGCATTTTTTCCCTCTTTAGGAGGTTTTTTCCCCCGAGCATTGTATATACGCCCATCACTCTAGGGCTATCTATCTTTCCATTGCACACTAAGTAACACACTCTCTATTGTGTGCCTTGAGATTCCTTCGTCTTCTCCAAGATGTGTGCATTTCTCTGCAACCCTAACTCCAACAATTGGTATCAGAGCAGGTTGCGTCCTCCCAGGCTTAGTCGCCAGCTGCTCCAGCACACGCCTGCTCACTTTCTCCAATTTCAGTGAGCTTTGGCAAGCGTTCATAGGTCGACAAAATTTTTGGGAACGCTCGTAGAGCTTAGTCTGCCCAGATTTTTGATTCGGGCTCATTTCGGCCTCCGTTCCACTACAGCTAGTAATGCACACGCTATTTCGTCATTTTGTGCAAAATTTTTGTCAATGCCGTTTTCTGCATAACAGGTGCCTCATAGTCTTCTACGGTTTGTGCTATATAGCACGTGTTGTTCCTGCTCCATTTCTCCTATTTTCGGGTAGTTTGCACATCAAGTGCAACATTTACCATGGCTGACAACAACAAAAATGTGTTCAAAATGTTTGCTGGTGAGGAGAGGTTGGATGGGGACAACTACCCTATGTGGGCTTATATGATGCAACATGTTCTTGTGTCAAAGGGCGTCTAGAACATTGTGCAGGGCATTGATGTACGTCCTGGTTCTAAGGATGTAGGCCATAAAGGATGTGTAGGCTCATGCATTGATTGCGTTGTCTATGAAGCGCACCATTGTTCCTCACATTCGTTCAACAAAATCTGCAAAACAGGCTTGGGATATTCTAGCAGGTCTTTATGCAAGCCACAATGAGGCTAAAATTGCTTTGTTGCGTAAAGAGTTGGAGTCAAAGATTATGCATGAGGAAGATGATATGGACACTTTCCTTGATGGTGTCAAGGATATCAATGAGCAACTTATTTTTGTAGGTGAAGTCATTTCAGACAGTTCCCTTGTGCAGACTGTTCTTGATGCCTTACCAGATTCCTACCAGACTTTTGCTAGTACTTGGAGACTGATGACCCAAGGAAATCCTGAAGTTTTCAAGTTTGATGCATTATGCACGTTGCTGTTGCAAGAGGCACTTTCCAGAAAAAACAGGACTAGACAGCGTGCAGTTGAACAAGCTTTTATTGCTTCTCAAAGAAAGGGTGGTAACAGCAATGCAGCCACTTCTTATGGTTCTGCTGCGAGTTGCAAAAATTCTGTTCCTAATGCTTTTGCTGGCAGCAATTCTTCTGGAAATTCTGGTGATAAGAGCAGAAAGAAGATGTGTTGCCATTATTGTAAAGTTAATGATGACTTGATCAAGTCGTGTCCTAAGTTGAAGGCCAAAGAGGCTAAGAAGAAAGAGGGTGGTTCCACTGCAAATGCTGGTTCCACTACAAATACAGCCATTGTTGAGTCTTCTGTGAAAGGAGACTGTGTTGCTAATGTTGATGCAGAATGGGCTTTTAGCGCAGAGTTCACTTACAATATTCTTGTCCATGATGCATGCTTGTCAATTGCTGCAGATTCATATGTGTGGTATTTCGACAGTGGTGCTACAAAGCACATTACCTCACATTGTGAATTGTTTACCTCTCTTGAGTCTGTCCCTCATGGGAATTCAGTCACTTGTGCCAACAATTCCTCTTATCCGGTTTAGAGAGTTGGAAAGATTGTGCTTACTGCTACGAATGGCAGTTCCTTCACACTTGTTGATGCACTTTATGTACCTGGGATCAAGAAGAATATCTTGTCTATATCCACACTTGCTAGACTTGGACTTGTAGTCAAATTTGTGGATGACAGATGTACAGTTCATGATCTCAGTTTAGGTGATGAAATTGTTGCATCTGGCCTTTTGTGCCGTGGGCTGTATAAGCTCACTTTGTATGACAAGTGTGGACAAAAGTTTGCAAATGCAGTTGCAGATTCAACGGCTATTTCAGATGCAAAAATTTGGCATGCACGTTTTGGTCATCTAAATTTTGCTAGTTTGCTGCGTTTGCAGAAATTTGATATGGTTGCTTCTTTGCCGCCTCTTGAAGCACCTGTCAAACATGTTTGTGAAGGCTGTATTTTGGGTAAGATGCAACGTTCTAAGTTTCCAAAGGATGGTTCAATTCGGGCCACATGCAGGTTGCAGCTTGTGCATAGTGATGTTTGTGGGCCCATGCAAACTCCGTTCTTCGGAAATTACCTTTACTTCGTGACTTTCGTTGATGATTACTCCAGGCATGCATGGGTATTTCCGATTAAAACAAAGTCCAAAGTTTTTATGTGCTTCAAACAATTTCTGGCTATGGCTGAAAATGTCTCGAAATGTACTATGGACACCCTCCCTTCCGATCGAGGGGGAGAGTATATGTCTCATGAATTTAATGCATTTCTGGATAGTCGTGGGATAAAACACCAATGTATAGTGCCTTATACACCTTAGCAAAATGGTGTTGCTGAGAGGAAAAACATGTCACTGATGGAAATGGCATGATGTATGGACAAAAGTCAAGCTTTTCCGCATTCTTTTTGGCTTGAGGCCATCATGTGTGCCACTTATGTACTTAACAGGTGTCCTACGAAAGCTTTGCAGTCTATTACTCTATATGAAGCATGGCATGATAGAAAGCCTTCTATTGAGCACATGCGTGTTTTTGGCTGTTTGGCATATGCTTTGGTGCCACAAACACAGTGCAAAAAATTTGATGATAAGGCTATTAAATGTATTTTTGTTGGTTATAGCGTTGAAAGCAAAGGTTACAGGGTATATCATCTGCAAACAAAGTGTATGCTGGTTTCACGGGATGTCATGTTTGTGGAAGATTCTGTTCATCCCTTGTTGTCATGTACTAGAGACAGTAATGTAAGCTCACGGGACATTTATGACACTTTGTTGCCTCTTTTCAGTGGTGGAAATACGAATGTAATCTCCAATGAGGCAAATGTACAGCCTATGGGGGTTTCTGAAAATGTTACAGATCAGCCTATTACTAATGCAGATGTACATGATGTACTTGATGAGGAAAGGGCTGAAAATGAGCCGGCTAGAGGTATGCCAAAATGGTTGGTGCACACTTTGTGTGACAGTAAATTGGATGCACCTTTGTCTAGTCGTACTTGTTCAGGCTCTCGCCATGCATCTTATGCATCAGATTGTTATGCTTTGGCTGTGTCTAGCTTACATGATGTTGAGGAGCCTATGTCTTTTGATGAAGCACAGAATTCAAAAAATTGGATGGCTGCCATGCAATCAAAATATGATGCACTTATAGAAAATGACACATGGACTTTATGTGATTTGCCTCCTGGCAAAAAGGCCATTGGTACGAAGTGGGTTTACAAGTTGAAATGCAAGCCGGGTGGTGAGATCGATCTCCATGAGGCTCAACTTGTTGCAAAGGGTTATGCACAACAAAAATGCATAGATTATGAAGAGACTTTTGCTCCCACTTGTCGTATGACTACTGTGTGTTTTTTGAAAATTTTACAGATCAGCCTATTACTGATGCAGATGTACATGATGTACTTGATGAGGAAAGGGCTGAAAATGAGCAGGCTAGAGGTATGCCAAAATGGTTGGTGCACACTTTGTTTTTGTTTCATGCTTGGCAGTTCATGTATATCATGGTTGTGCAAGAAGCAACCTACTGTGGCCACTTCAAGTTGTGAGACTGAGTACAGGGAAGTCTTCACAGCTACGGTTGAGTGTGTATGGATCACATGCCTTATGGATGATTTGGGTGTTGGACAAGACACTGCCAACACTATCTACATTGAGAGTCAGAGTGCATTGGCAGTTGCGAGGAACCCAATTTTTCATGCTCGCACAAAGCACATTGAGGAGCATTACCACTATGTCAGGGAGAGTCTCTCAGTAGGAGAGATCAGCTTGGCTTATGTGCCAATACAGGACAACCTTGCAGATCTTTTCACAAATGCATTGTCTCGTGAGAAGCTTGAAGCTTTCCGCAAAGCTTTGGGCTTACTCCCCTTTGTGGACTGATCATGTCCTCAGGGCATGGCACTTCCCTTTACCCATGTGCCAGCTCTCATTCACCACATCACTCCAAGGGGGATTTGTTACCATATACATGTGGTAGTGATGTGTGTGAACACACTAGGACCGCCGGGACATTTTTTCCCTCTTTAGGAGTTTTTTTCCCCCGATCATTGTATATACGCCCATCACTCTAGGCCTATCTATCTTTGCATTGCATACTAAGTAACACACTCTCTATTGTGTGCCTTGAGCTTCCTTCGTCTTCTCCAAGTTGTGTGCATTTCTCTTCAACCCTAACTCCAACACAATTATGGGACACTCTATATGCATATGAGGAATTTTCAAACAAAAGCATGCACTACGAAAGAGGGATTTGATGGGTGCTTCAAGGAGAAAATGTAGCACATGTGACATCAAAGGATGTCTCAATAGCTTCCACGTTTCCAAGAAGGGTTGTTGATGTAGAAGCTTCTCCACTCATTTCTCACTGTGTTGACTGCATGAGTGTCTTTTGGACTTCCTCCTTCACTTACCACTATACTACAATGACTTTGACTCTTATGCTCACCTATACCAGCATGAGCGACACAACATAATTATGCTCAACTCTTCCAGCTTGAGCAGTACCTAGAATAACTAAGATGCTTAAACCACAGAGGATATTACATGAAGGTTTGGGACTAACGCCTCACTCATTTAGTGTCTTAGCTGCCCTGCTCTGACTTTTATGCCATGTATTTTTAATGGGAACTTGGACTTACCTGTTCAAGGCCAAAAACCCAATTCCATAAGCTCTTGAAATTTAGGCCTTTTCCATTGTTTTGGTCTTTGGATGCCACCATTTTGTCGAGTAGGTTGACAAATTTTGGCTCCTCTTGACTTGCTTGTCGTATGTTGAAACTTCCTTGCGAAGAAAGTCCTTCAGCTCTTGTAGGGACTAATGTAGCCTTTGCTTTATCTTGCATGAGAAGCGATTGTCGAGAGGTGTGGGTTCTCTATGATTGAGTTTCCACAAGCGATTTTGGAACCCACCTTGTTTTTTGTCCTTATGTGACCGTCTTTGACATTTATTGTCCTCTATGATTTGATGGACACTAGGCTTCGGTATCCAGACTTGATGATTTCCATTGTAAAAGCCTTGCTTTTGTAGTTAAAGACGAGCTATCCATCTAGAGTTCTTAGCACTATCATTCGTGACTGGCTGTTGGCTCTTCCTGTTGATTGTGTACCTTTGGGTGGAGCCTTGTGCTTCTTGATTTCTCTTGGTTGTTCTAGATTGAGTTACAAATTTTGGTAACCATATTTGAGTGTTACCTTCATAGAATCCTTGTGCTTTAAGTATCTTAACTAGAATCATCCGTTGATTCACTTGTTTGTGTTGGGTAGCTTCATTGAAGTCTGATTTTGGAACCCATACTTTTCGTGTTTTTCACTTGGGAGGTCTTTTCTTTTGCCTTTTGTTGTTGTTCTTTCACTTGCTTGGGTTGTTTGTCCATCATTGATAGCTTGTCTTGTTCTTTGTAGAACTCATTGGTTGAGGTGGGTAGTTCCACGCTATTACTTTAGGTTTTTTGGCCCAAACATTAGCATTTTCTTGGAAGTAGCCTTGAGCAATGATTGACTCATTTGATGCTACCCACCCTGTCATCTTTTGTTGTTGTGGTTGAACCCGTGCTTCATGTATCCAAACTTGGTGTTTGACTTTGATGTGCTCTTTGGATACCAACACTTGGTTGATATTATTTGGCTTCTTCTGGATGCTTTTTTGTGATGGAAACTTTGGTTGGTAGACTTTGTGCTTTGGTTTCCATTGCATTCTTGATGGTTTGGCTCTTGATGTTGAGGCTTCATTGGAAGTTTGATGTAGGCTGGTAAAGTCATCTTGCGAGGTTGATTTACTTTGAAGTTTACCTTAGCTTTACCTTTTTTTGCTATGCTTGGTTTCTCCTTTTTTGCATTGACTTGAGGTGCTTTTGAGGCCTTTGCTGGTGTTGTTGTTGAAGATTTTCCCTCTAGTTGAAAGAAGATGTTCCTCTAGCTTTCTGTCAAGATCAGACTCTCTTTGATATGATGGGAGTCGATTATGTGGAAAGTATCCTTGTACTCCCTAGCACTCAACTTGAGTACGGATTTTGCCATGCCAAAGCTAGGAATCTCCGTTTTAGAACTTGTGCACACTATCTCTTCTAGCTCGGTGATTCGTGGCTTTCCTATCATGATCCATGTTTCATTAGATTAGTCATTAAATTTTTTGTTGCTTTTGGATCTATCACAGCTAAACATGTGATTTTAAGTCTTGTTTCTCTGCGTATGCTGAATTTGATCGTCGTAGGAGACTGTCGATCTTCGTCCTTATCCCTGTTCTTCTTTTGATCTTGCGTTTGTTGAAGATTTGACGTTGAAATTTCTCCTTCATCTTCTTTCATTTGCACTTTTTTTAGAATCGGCTTCTTTGAAACAGCTTTTGTCGATTCTTCAAGTATGTCAATGATGACATATTCTCATGGTTGCTCTACCTTCTTCGTTTTCACTTTGGCACCATGCTCCAAGACATAGCTATCTATCTCACCTTTTATGCTTTCACACTCACAAACCTCGTTAGCTTCCGTCAATACCTTTATCGTAAATAAGGGAGTTATATCATACCCATCTTCATCGCAAAATTTAGTGTATGTCACCTCGTTTATGTAGACATCAAGAGTTGCCAGTATTTGATCCCATCCAAAGGGTTCAAATAACTCCTTTGAAAAAGGCTCTCGAATATATGTCTCATCTTCTACTGAATGCTCTAAGATGCAATCTTCCTTTTTAAGACTTACACTCTCAGGAGCTCCGTACAGCCAAATATGCGCTCTGCTTTCCAAATCAGTTGTGGAGTTTAAATCTTCCCCCGGGGTTCGCACTACATCTCTATAACTATGATCCTTGACACTGATTTTTGTTTGTGACCTCTTTGTGTCTCAAGTAGATATAGTCATAGCCCCAGTCTTGTACCATTTTGAGCTGAGCATGAATGGTCTGCCCAATATGATATCAAAGTTGCTTCTCTTTTCCAAATTCATTATGGCAAAGGTATGCTCATACTCGATGCCACACAAGGACACAATGATTTGTTCTAATATTCCTATTGGTCTCTCAACGTATCCATCCGCTAATTGCAGTTTTATTCGAGTTTTCCTAAGAGCAGGCTTTTCCCTTTTTTTTCCATATTTGTTTGGTTGCAATGGAAATTCCTTCCACTACCTAATATAGCAACCGTCTTTAGTTCTTTGTACTCAAGTGGTAATGTGGTGTTTCCTTCTTCTCCTTCACAGTAGTCACCCACCTTATTTACTAGTAGCGGATTTGTCTGTGGTTTCTTAGGCATAGTGTCATCCATGTTTTTGTCCACAAGCTGGTCACGTGAAGGGATTTTCAAGCCCATATTTTCCAAGTTTTTGCCCATTTGGCCCCATAGATGCGGTCTAAATTTTAGTAGCTCTGAGAGATAAAGTGTGCATTGTATAGGAGAAGACATCAATTCATGCAAGCTCTTGGTATCCATCATTTTTGGTGTGTCTTTCCACTGAGAAGGTACCATTTTAACCTCCGATTTTGTTTCGAGTTCTCCTATGAAAGATGCAAAGTCTTTAGAGAGTGTGGTTTACTCTCTTCAGATGCGACAGACCCAACATCCCCATATAAAGATCGTATATCTCCTGGGAAGAATTTGTGACTCATGTTTATCTCAGGAATAGGTGTTGACTGTAAGGTAGCAGTACCATCTTTTCAATTTTTGATTGATTCCCACAAGGATTGTGGCCACGGTTCTTCTCCCTCCGGAATAGGCATCACTGCTTGTGAGCCCACCCCATTTGTGGTATTGGCTACTTCCCTTGTATCTAAAGGTGCCTCAACTCCCGGCTCTTCCTGGTCTCTGTTTACAATACCCTAGCTCTCCAATTCGTGGACTTTATCACGGATTCGCACCTCCGTTTTTGGAGCATCTAGAACATGTGGTTCCATAAGATCTTGGGCCTTCTGGATGAGCTCCTTGCACATTTGCAACCTCTCTTTTTCATACCCTGGATGAGGATACATCAGCCATCTATCCTCTTGGGTTTGGTTGTTCTTTAACCTAGTATCATAAGCTTTCAAGATCGCATCCAAAGGTTTAAAGACTTTGTCAACCAAGACTAAACCTCCTGAGTTAGTCTTTGACTCTTTAGGTCCCTTTGCATTTTTGTTCCTTTCTTGCTCTTGTCTAAGCTGCTCTCTTGTTTGATTTAGTTTAGTTTCCAAAGCCGCTTTCTCCTTCAGCCTCTTCGCTTTCATTTTGTCTCATTTGCCTTTCCATGATCTTCTTCCAAAGGTTCTCACCGATATGTTCTCAAATTCTGTTTAAGCAGGCAATGTGCTTCTTCAGCTGGTTTGTTTTTGGCATCTTCTTGAGCTTGAGCTCGAGTCATCACGTTTAAAGGAATGATGGATTCTACCTCTATATCTTCTCTAGTGACTTGCTCAAATGTCGTGCATCCCTTCAAATGTAGGTCCCTTTTTAGAGTTTCATTCCTCAAGGCCTCTATGAAGAGAACTGATAATCTCTCATCTTGCAGTAGCTCTCGTGTAGGACACCCTCTATGTATTGTTGAAGCGAAGTAGAGCTCCCTTCACTCTCTCGTTTGCTTTTTACTTGAAAGCGTAGATTTGTGGCATCACACCTATGGTCGGGGCTTGCCTTGCGACCATAAGCCCCTTTTGATATGATGCAATTATTTCCAAGGAACACAGGACCCGGTTGGGCTTTGATACCAGCTGTTGGGAGCGGAAGCTAGGGAGGATGCCAACGAGTAGGAGCCATGGTAGGTTAGGATGTGTAGAGGAGTAAAGAAACAAGAGAAAGAGAGAGAATAGAGCAGAGATTGAATAAAACAACACGCTTATTCTATTGATTTAACTCAAAAGCTATTACATATATAAGGTAGAGTTTCCATGCAAGTCTACCCATGCAAACTGGAGGTTTAACTACATGCCTTTAAGGAGAGAATTTCCACAGGTAGACACTTATTGAACCAAGGCTTGGAAATCCAACACCTTCTAGTCTTCAAAGCTTAGCCAAAATCTCCTCCAACTCCACGACTAATGTCAACAACACTCCTAGATCATATCTGAAAAGTGCACGTACATAATTGTGATAAAATTGTAGCAAACACCAATCAACCCCCACTTGATGCAAAAACATTGATCCAATGGAGATTTCTGCAAAAAAAAAATTAGCCACAAGTTTTTCTGTTCCCGATTGAAAAACTCCACCATAGTTAACCACTCCATATTGTGAAGTCATTAGGCATTGTCAAGGCTAGGCTCTGACACTTTGTCAAATTTTAGCAAAAGGTATGGTTACAAAAAGGAACGTGTGGGAAGAAAGAGTGTCACAACTATGATGACATTGCATCTGGAAAAATATGTCTGCCATTTCATCTCTCTCTCTCTCTCTCTCTTTCTCTCTCTATTGTAGTTTTGTTTGTGTTGATGGCCGGCTTTCAAAAACCTTGGCCGTGGGAACTAACCCCAAGAGAAGATCTTAATATGAATTTTAAAAAAAAAACATTTTTTCCCTATTGCAGGTTGTCGCCACCCCCCCTTCCTTGTCCTTACGCTCACAGAGGACCGCCACCCTTGGCACCACTCTCTCTCTCTCTCTCTCTCTCTCTCTCTCTCTCTCTCTCTCTCTCTCTCTCTCTCTCTCTCTCTCTCTCTCTCTCTCTCTCTCTCTCTCTTTCCACACACACACAAACACACCACCCATCTCCCTCTCTCTCTCTCTCTCTCTCTCTCTCTCTCTCTCTCTCTCTCTATATATATATATATATATATATATATATATATATATATATATATATATATATATTTCGACAAGGAGTAAATTCATCCCTCTCTCTCTCTTTCGATACACACACACACACACACACACACACACACACACACACACAATCACATATGCACCAACAACACACACACACGACACACGACACACACACACACACACACATGACACGCACAAGAAGGAAGAGAAGCAACAAAAATGGGCATCGACAAACGACACCAAAAACACACGATAGCGACAACAATTCAAAGGAAGACGCCGAAGGCATGCCCCAACCGGCACCAAAATTGACGAGTGCACTACATCAATGTACCAGTAAATCTTGCGACTCGTTGACATCTCATCCACGATGCATTTTCTCAGTAGACATCTGTAGGGTAGTTCATTTTCCATTTTCCAAAGCCAAACTGTGTAAAAACCATTTGTATATTCCACCTCTCTCTAATGATGGTTACCAAAGCCCACCTAGGAGAATATCATTTTCTTATTTCTCCCAAAACAAAGCACCAGTCAACCATCCGGGACTCGGCTGCCTTCTTTGTCTCTCCAACGTAGGTCTCTAAACCTAATTGGTTTGTACTAAACTAAGTAGCCTGCACCTATAAAAGAGCACTAAGAGGTCACTTTCGGGGGCTGCACTTGAAGGAGAAGTCATGCACATACATTGACTCCAAGGGTCACTATGTACAGGAGTAGGATCTCCGTACACATGAAATTTCCCTAGAGAATGCACTATAGTCTCTCTCTCTCTCTCTCTCTCTCTCTCTCTCTCTCTCTCTCTCTCTCTCTCTCTCTCTCTCTCTCTCTCTCTCTCTCTCTCTCTCTCCGCAATCTCCTTCTTGCCAAAACGAGGGGTTTTGTAAATACCATCTTGAATCAAGTTTGCCCGCACATTCTCAAGGGTCTTCATCTCCTCTATCTGCTTCTCCATCTCTCTCTCTCTCTCTCTCTCTCTCTCTCTCTCTCTCTCTCTCTCTCTCTCTCTCTCTCTCTCTCTCTCTCTCTCTCTCTCTCTCTCTCTCTCTCTCTCTCTCTCTCTCTCTCTCTCTCTCTCCCTCCCCTACGGTGCACTGTGTTGTTGTCATTGGAATCATTGCAGTCTGCATCCTAGCCGCTCAAAGCTAGATGGTGCCCCCTGTTCACTCCCCGTGATGAATTCTGTGTGCACAGGCCTGGCGTAGAGGCTCCTGGGGTCCGCCGTCTTGCACTTGTCCTTATCATTTGGTGTCCCCATTGAGGAGGTCTTCTTAAAATCCTTCAGTTTTCAACACTGAAAATGATGCACATCGTCGACCATGGATGAGTGGCTGCAGGAATTCTCCAGTTGGAGAATGGAGGAGGAATAAATTGAAGAAGTACTACCAGCCTTCATTGATGTGTTGTTGCCCTCGAATACATCATTGTCAACATCCAAGAAGTAAGTTCTCCATCTTGCATCTCTCATTCTAACCATGAATCAAGATCCACCCGAGGGGGGCAACAGGCTGCTCTCATTGCCATCACCCACCGCAATCTATCAATGAGTTCCATCAACGGAAGTAAAGGAGAAGTGGAAATCCTCTACATTGACGTCCACCGCCAAGAAATCATCCATATTAAGGAAGGAAAGAGGTTAGTAAAGTCTATGTTCCCTAAGGAACCTGAAAAAAGAAGTGTAGCCTCTGCTCCTAAGTGGTCCAAAGGCTGCTCATGCCAAGGGAAAAGGAGGGCTAGGCCAATCCTAAATCACATGACCCCCAAGGAAGAAGAAACACCTGGCCACGCGAGTGCTTCAAGTTCGGCACTGGAAAGCAAAATCGTGCGTAGGCTGCCAGAAAGAAGGTCATCCAAAGTAAAGTGGCGGAAGCTCACCTATCGATTCGCGGCATGCATGCGAGTGCTGCGAGTGCTTCCAGTTCACTCGCGGCACGCATGCGAGTGATGCCAGTTCACTTCGACAACCCTCAAGCAGAGGTGATAAGGAGGCTCCTATGTCTTAGAGAGGAGTGGTTTGGGTACTGTCCTTGTTGTTTTGGAAGGTGGGTAGAGGGCCTTTATCCTCTCCTCGTACAACTCATCCTGAATAAACTGTCTACCACGGGTGAAACTCAGTGGGTCGAAGATGAGCGACAATTAATGGTGTGGAATTCATGCAACGAGCCGATTATAGTAACTAGTTGCAATTACTGCTAGCTAAAAGGCTAGGAGTGTTCAAACACATCGCCATCACTCCATACGTGCTGAGCAATGAAGGGAAGGTGGATCCTATGAAGGGCGATGACCTCCTGTGGATGTGCCAACTTGTCAACACCGAGACGGTAAGGGTATAAGTGAGTACTCTACACTCTGTGCATCATGGATAATGTACCAACCGCTTTTTCATTTAGGTTTTTGCAACACATGCACACGCATATATTGGTGTTGTGGCGCTAGGAAAGATCCTTAGCTCCCCAAATCCCATCATCCTCCCCGTGTTGGATTACCATCACTCCTTTAATGTTTCAATTTTCATCATGTTTTGATCTATCTACCCAACCTTGTAAGAAGCCGCTAAGCTACTTGTGTTTAAGATAAAAAAGAGTTTGAAAGAAAATATTGTTTTGCAATGGCAAATGTTTCCTTCCCAACCTTTATGGGTAAGGTGGGGAAGATGCTTCAGATTTCCTAGATAATCTTGAAATTTTATGTGTCGTCTCTGGAAGGGATGACGATGTTTTGTGTCTACGTATTTTTCCAATGTTAATGAAAGTGGAAGCAAGATCACGGTACAATGCCTTGGTGCAAGCCACCAAGGAGAGGTTTGACCTTCTAAGAGCAGCATTTCTAAAGCTCTTTGGAGAAGGCACCACATTAGAAAAATTGTGGCAATTGCTGAGGGGGTTGAAGCAAGGAAGTATGGCTGAATATGTAGCATACAAATCAAAGTTCGTGGATCTATGGGGACGATGGGATGCATCACTGAGGGAGGACAAAGGGGCACCCGATTTCCTAAAGAAATACTGGTTTGTGGTTGGTTTATATCCAGTTCTTAAAGAGAAGGTGAAGGGAAGGTTTCCTACTACGTATGAGGTAGAAGTTGAAGTAGCCCGCCTTAAAGATAAGAAATTACGTCTACAAGCCAAAACTATCGAGGAAGAGGAACCGGGTAGGGCCCCCGACCACACCTAGCCGCACTGTAGCAGCAGTCCAGAGGAATCAGCCAAAGGAACCGGCTAAAGATCAACAAGTCCTGCTCAACCGAACCACCAACCAATTAGAGAATCTTTCAGTACATCTGGTACAGCAAGTGCATGCACTTGCCAGAAATCCAAAAGAAGGAAGAGGGTAGCGAAGACAGAATCAAGACTACCATTGTTACAAATGTGGAGAGGACGACCATGGCATGTACTACTGTCCTCATCCAAGAAGGTAGAATTTCAATAGAGGAGTAAGGCAGAATCAGGTTTCTCCACCAAGGGCGAGGCCACCACAGCCTAGGCAACCAGAGCCGATTCCACCGGTCCATATCCTTCGACTGCCGTACAACCACTACCACCACCGCAACCTCTAATTCCACCTCCCCCCCCCCCCCCCCCCCCCCCACTGCTGGAAACCAAGCAATGAGTGTCATTAGTCTTGAAGGTAAGGGAAAGGTGAAGATAGAACAACGTGTCAAAGAGAGGGACAAAGGAAAAGTAGAAGAAGTAGATGCCATGGGAGTGAAGCGTGTTGGGCACAAAGAGCACTCTCAAAGGGAGTAGGGGTAGATTCCATCTTCTCCATCTTCATTACTATGCTATTATGAATGCTACCAAGAAGAGTGATGATAAGTGAGGAACTAATTCGTTCTCCTATGAAATGTTTCTGGGACTGAGGCTTGGGATAGCTAATGTTTTCCACAAAGTTTATGTTATGCTCGTGATGCATGAAGCTTTCCATCTTCGTTGCATCACCTAGGTCACAAGGAACACAAAGATTGTAATGTACCAAGTCTCTGTTGATGGGAGAACTATAATACAAATACCTATTGGAGGAAGGACCAACTCCACATAAATCCGGTCCTCAACTGTTGTCATGTTCTCTAAACTCTCTCTCTTGCAAAAGTTTCTTGGCCGGGATAATTTACCTAATTTTGGGAAAATTTTGGCTTGATTTTGCTAGATTTTGGATTTACCGTAGTTTTTTAAGTACTTTATGGGTATTTTATTTCTAAAAATCTAATTAAAAAATATAAAAAAGAAAAGGAGAATGTGAAGCCTAATGATAGAATACCATAATAGAAGGGACTCACAAAAAAAGTTTGGAAGCAAATTGAAGATGCCAAATTTTGACCTAATTAAAACGATGGCTCAAAAGGTAAACCTGTCATATCTGGGACATATGAAGTCCACACACGGAAATTGAAGATCCATGAAAAACCTAAGGTATGCTCAGGGAATGATGGGATCAAAAAGGAAAATGGTTTTTAGGAAGCACTAGGCACATATACTAACTTAGGTGGATTTCCTAGTCATTTCCACATAGCGACCCTATGGGAGAGCGAGTACGTGCCACCTTCAGAGAGCCCATATGCACATATCAATCATCCACATGGGGAGCGGAGCTAGCAGTGCGTTTTATGATGCTTATAGAACATGTGCATGCATGCCCTAACCTACTCACCAAAACACAAAATCAGGGTATAGGCACTTCACATAGAAACCTTAGCACTACACAAAGTAGGAAAGTCCAATTACAGGTGCACGGCATGAAAAGGGACCCCAAGGCATGTGGAATGCAAGAAAGTGCTCCAGGTCTGCACAATCGTTAGTGACACCTACCGTGGTGGTTTCCAAAAGACACCAAATCAGGAACATAGAATACCAGCAAGGTAGCCCACCTCCAAAGGATCCTAATGAAGCTATGATCACTTGAATGGACACTGAAAATTCATCAGGATGAGCCAAAGTGCCTAGGAACTCAGATTTTTCCATCACATAGAGTATAGGTTGCCAAACTACAAGTGTAGGGTCCCAACAGGTTGTCCTTGGCAGAGGAAACCCAGTCATATGATTTTTGTGCAAAACGACCTCAATTGTCACCACCCATGGTTGCTACCACAGAGCTCATACCAAGAAAAAGCTGATGTTAACAGGTTCTACAAGTAAAGAGGAGTCTATAGGCACTTCATTTTCTCAAATTAGACCAACAGGGCCTTTCCACACACAAATTTACAGATTTTAGAGTCCAACAACCATGAATCTTGCAAAACAAGGCAAAACTTATGCAAAAGCCTCAAATTTTTGGATTGTAAGTTCCAACTAACCATTATGAACCCATTACCATAGAAAATAGAGCAAAAAGTTGGTCAGGGGTTAACTTATCATAGAAATGTGCGTTTTTAGTGTGTTTTTTTTTAATAGGAAAATTGGCTAGCACATAGGACAAAGTTTACAATGCAACCCTCCAGAATCTCATAAGTGACCATAGGAAGCTACAAGGAAGGGTTGAACCCAACTGCAAAACCATAACTAGGGCTTGCTTAACAAACAAGACTTTCGGCAAGAGGAAAATTGAAGTTGTGACCAAACCAATTATCCAAATTGACCATGCAAGGTGGTAGTGGAATCTACACACCAAAAGGAATCATATGGTACCACTCTTGCTAAGAATGGACACAATTGGCAGCAAGCGTGGTTGTTGCTAGACCTAAAAAGGGCACTCAGAACTAGGAAAAAGGACAACCATAGCATGTTGCCAATCTAGAGAACCCACTTGAAGAGTAGAACACAAAAATGGAATCAGAAGGGCATGTCAAAAGTCAAAATTTCCAACTTGACTCCGAGGAGTCCAAGTCAGGAAGAGTCCATATTCTTTTTGGGCCTAATTTGAGCTTTTAGGTGTCCAAATTTATCATACATAGCATGCATGGGATTAGGAAGAGATGAATATACCAAATATGTGAAAATTTCTCAGATTTGACACTGTTGACACCAACCGTGGTTGCTTCCATATGTCAAATTTCAAGGACTGGAGGAGACCATGATGAAGTACATATCAAAAGGATCCCAATGATACCTCATATGCCAAAAGTGGACACCTTGAACTCAAGTTATTAACCAAACTAACTATAAGGGACCTAAATGCACAAATGATTGACATTTGATGACTATCCACTAAAAATTAGATTTTTAACATTTGTTTGCCACATGATTAGACACTCCCAGTAAGATGAGACACATAAGTATTGATAAGCTGGAAGAGAAAGAGAGCTATGAGGTTGACATGGACCACATTATTCGTTCAAGAGCCTGTTTTGTCGACGAGTCCATTCAAGTGAAGCATGGTTTCAGAGTCTTCAATTGTGTATGGAAGGACGATCAAGGTAAAAGATGAGAGGCACCTCAAATGCCCAAAGATTTCAACACCATTGCCTACATGCCACAAAATGCCGACTATGCTAGGAGTCAAGGACTTCCTATCCCAGCCAATAGCTTGAGCCAATTACAGACGTGCTCATGAGTTGATAACAACTCTCTAGAAGATAGATGAAGATAAGATGAAACACTCACAAAAGTGAACATGGAAAATTTGAAAGTTGAAATCACTTCAAACACAATGGCAGAAATCACCAAGATACCAAGGGAAGAGCCTATAAAACCACAAGGCTATGCTGATGAGGACTTCAATACAATTAAATTACCAACCTCTACTAGCATCAAAGAAAGGAGGATTGAGCACTTGATGAGAGTTTTGCACCAGCATCTACACTTTGATAGACAAACTAGATACACAAAGCTAGACATGAATTTAGCATCAAATCTACACAAGTTAGTACCACAACATCGACACGTACCTGTTGACCTAGCAAAATAGGGTTTCAACCAGCTAGTAGTAGTAGCCAAAAAGAAGCAATGGGCTAAGAAATCCGGAATCCCACACCTAGGGGGAGCCAATTTTTCAGCAAAAATTGCAATCTATCTAGTCATAGAAAGAGATTCACTAGAGAATGTCCTAGATTCAAATGAATGGGCAGAAAAAGTGCGTCAATCCAAGGTAAAGAAGGTGTTAGGTTTAATGGCCATGTGGTCGACCGCCCATCACTAACTGCCGCTAACCCTAAGTGTACAGCTATACACTTGTGTGAGCCACTAACACTAAGTACAATGTGTATTGTGCCTTAGTGCATAAGATAAGAAAGAAAGGGAGCATACAGTACGTTGGCTCTCCCCCTTCAACCTGTGTGTAGATATGGTGGTATGTGTGTGAGTGTGTGCGTGTGTATTCTTCTTCCGTTGTGCTCCCAGCTCCTCCCCATCATCTAGTATCAGAGCGGTTTCATTCCCAAAATCGTTTCCGTGTGCGCACGCACTTTCAAGAGTGCAAACAGGATTCCGATTTCTCCATTGGCAAGTTCAGCTTCCCGAGAGCGTTTCCAGCAGGGGTTTTGCGGTATCACCCCCCTTTCAGAGCCATTCGAGCAATCAGAAACCCCATTCGAGCTACGGTTCAAGAGCTGAAATTTTCAGTCCTCTTATGGTAGTTTGTGCTGCAGTGCTTCCATAGCCAGTTTACAGGTACCTTTGTTGCAGTCTCTTCCATCTACGAGAGCCCACGGCTCATTTGGGGGTGTGTAGCCTCTTTCGGAGTGGCCTCATACACACACTTAGAGTGGGAGCTTGACAACATTGTCTTCTTCGACTACAGGTACAGGTACAGGCTACAGGTTTTAGTACTTACAATATTATGGTTTCAGTGGGAGCATTTGTTTATGCGTACATGCATATGTTGACACTTTTGACAGTGTTTGAGCTCTTTTGAGAGCAAATTGACTCCCCGCAGGGATGTTTAGTTGCAGGCACATGCTTTTGACGCCTGTTTGACCGTCTTGTCAGAGTTGTACATCTTTGTGGATACTGCCATTGTACGCTTTTGTGGAGCCATCTTTTGGCTAGTACGGCAGTCCTGGCCATTTCTAAGACTTGGTCCGGAAGATAGCCATTTCTGAGACTTGGCTATACGTTTTTTGCTGCATAACCTACGTTGTTGAGGGTCGATAGCGTGAGGTTTTCATTGAGCTGGGGTATTCTCAAATGTGGAGATACCTTCGGTGATACAGGTAGCTGGAACATCCCTTACGAGGCCTCGCCATAGGACATGTACAGAGTGGTATAGGTGCTTTTGACGCCGAGTTGGCGGTCTATGGTCAGTTTGACTGTTTATGTGCCTCAGTTGGTCTCTATACAGTGTGCTTTTGATGGGCATTGCTCTCTTCTATGCTTTGTGAGTGACATACTTGGTCATTTTGTCTCATATTTTGGTTGACATAGTCCCAAATACAAAGGAGACTCTGCTGAAATTTTCCCAGAATCTTTTGGTACTTTTGTCACCATGTCTACTAGCAAAGAATGTGACATTTATGACATAAAGAAGTTTGATGGCACTAATTTCAGCTTTGGAAGAATTAGATGCAAGATGTGCTTGTCCAAAAGAAACAAAAATTGCCTATTATTTATGCGACACGGACTGAAGAGATGAATTTGACTCAGTTTTAGTGGGAGGAGCTTGATGAGCTATGCAAATCTACTATTAGATTGCACCTTGTTGAGTCAGTATACTTTTCAGTGCTAGAATGTGAATCTGCCTATGCTTTATGGCAAAAGTTATGCAACACTTATGAAAAAGATACGGCAAGTAATAAGGTTTTCATGATGCAAAAACTGTTTAACCTTCGCATGAAGGAGTCAGCCAGTGTTGCCAGTCATATTAATGACTTTGATTCTCTATTTGCCCAAATTCGTGCACAACGAATCAATATTGATGACGAGATGAAAGCAATCTTCTTACTTTGTTCATTGCCATCCTCATGGGATATCTTTTGCACAGCTTTTAGTAACTCTGCTCCTAATGGTACGCTAGTGTACATTGATGTCACTAGTTCTCTTTGTCAGAGGAAATGCGCCGCAAGGCTATGGATAGCTAGCATCATGGTGAAGCTCATTATGTGCAAAAGGATGCAAAACAGCGTAAAGGTTGTTCTTGGAATCATGAATCCAAGAAAGAGGGCAATAGAGATGCTTCAAAGGGTAGATCAAAGTCTCCTGGTCATCACAATGTTCAATGCCATTATTGTGATAAGTTTGGTCACATAAAGAAGGATTGTTATGCTTGGAAGCGTGACAAAGGTAAAGGAAAAGGCAAAGACAATGATGATAAAGAGGAGAAACCAAAGAGTTCGGTTAAGATTGAAGAACTGAACATAGTGCAAGATGATTGTGATGCACAAGACATCAATATGTTGACTGAAAATAATGATGTATTTTATGATGCACAAGAAACTCTATCTTTACAGATTTCTATGCTAGCAGAGCTACTTGTTAGTGGTGAAGTGTCCCATACATGGATTCTTGATTCGGGGACTTCGTTGCATGTCACACCTCATAGGCATTGGTTTACTATATATGAGGAAACCATTGGCACTGTTACGCTAGGGGATAGCTACTCATGTGACATTGTGGGCATAGGTGATATTGCTATGGTTATGGCAAATGGGGTGAGGTTTACCATACATAATGTGCGTCATGTTCCATCTTTGACACGAAATTTGATTTCGGTTGGATGTCTTGATGACTTGGGTTACAAAGTCACTTTTCATCAGCAGTCTTGGCGTATTGCAAAAGGTCATCTTATTTTAGCCCATGGTTCTAAAGTTGGTACACTTTATCCTCTTTATGTATCTGACAAGAACAGTGTTCTTTCTGTAACCGAGATGCCAACTGTCGCTTTGTGGCATAGCCGGTTAGGTCATATGTCAAAGAAGGGAATGAAAACTCTTTCTCGTTTGGGCTACTTACCGTCTTTATCATTTTCTGATTTTTCCCTTTTGTGAACACTGTCAATATGGTAAGCAAACACAAGCACATCGTACACAGTCTTTTGACAAAGAAAGAAAGCCCTTAGAGCTTGAGCATAGTGATTTATGTGGGCCTATGCCTTCTAAATCCCATGGTGGTGCGTCTTATTATGTTACATTCATTTTGACGATGCAACACGACATGTTTGGGTTTATGCCATGAAGTCTAAAGATGAGACTTTTTCTTGTTTCAAAAAGTTCTTATCTAGTGTGGAAACTCAGTCTGAACATAAGTTGAAAGCTTTACGCTCAGACAATGGTGGAGAATATGTTTGCAGACTTCTATTCAAGTAGGGGAATTAAGCACGAGTTTACAGCTCCTTATACCCCTGCACAAAATGGTGTTGCCGAATGAATGAATAGGACCATCCAAGAGAGGATTATGTCTATGCTATCGCAGGCTAATTTACCGCAAGCGTTTTGGGCTGAAGCATTATACACTGCAGTTTATTTGATCAATAGATCACTACATGCTTCATTACAGTTTTGTGTAACTTTGGAGTTATGGTCAGGACATAAGTTGTCTTATGAGAAACTCCGTACATTTGGCTACGAAGCTTATGCACATGTACCCAAGGAATTGCGTGCTAAGCTTGACCCTAAGTCCAGGAAATGCATCTTTATTGGCTATGGTGTAGATGGTCAATTTGGATATCGTTTATGGGATCCGGAAAGTCGATCAATAATCCATAGCACTGATGTTGTCTTCAATGAGACCAAGATGCATAGGCAGCCAATGAAAGTGGTTGAATTCCGGAAAGTGATGTTTTCCATGTATCACCTCCTGTACAGATAGCTCCAGAGCCAATTACTACACATGCTAGTACAAGCTCTGATCAGCCGAGGAGATCTCAAAGAGTCTCACATCCACCAGAAATTTTTTTTCCGAGCGTGGACTTTGTGTTGCTGACAGATAGTGGTGAGCCTTCTTGTTACAAAGAGGCTATTCTAGCCAATGATAAGGTTCAGTGGGAACATGCTATGAAGAATCCAGTATTGCAAAGAACAAAACATGGGAACTTATTCCATTGCCAAAAGGTAGGAAAGCTTTGCCTTGTAAATGGGTTTACAAGAAGAAGATTGCATCCAATGTTGAGAATTACAAAGCTCGTTTAGTGGCCAAAGGTTTCAAGAAAGAATATGGTGTAGATTTCCAAGAAATCTTTTCTCCAGTGGTCAAGATGACGACACTAAGAATGTTGCTTGCTTTGGTTGCCACTGAAGATATGGAGCTTGATCAAATGGATGTCATTACAGCCTTCTTACATGGTGATCTTGAGGAAGAGATTTATATGCAGCAACCTGAAGGGTTTGTGCTCAAGGGCAAGGAACATTTGGTCTATAAGCTTCTGAAAAGTCTCTATGGCTTGAAGCAATCATCCGACAATGGTATCAAAAGTTTGATGCACTTATGCGTTCCCTAGGCTATAAGCGCAGTAATGAGGATCCATGTATTTACATAAAAAGACAACCAAATGGACAACTTATTATGCTTATCCTTTATGTAGATGACGTTCTTATTGTTGGTCATTCCAAGAAGGACATTGCTGACTTGAAAACCAAGATAAAAAGTCAATTCGACATGAAAGATTTGGGGGAAGCCAATCACATTTTGGGTATGCGCATTACTTGTGATCGTAAGAAGAGGTTTTTGTACCTTTCTCAAAAAGAGTATGTGCACAAGGTTCTTGATCGTTTCAACATGCAGAAGGGGAAGGCCTTGAGTACTCCATTGCCTGCATATTTGAAACTTAGCAAAAATGATTGTCCCAACTGTGCTGAGGAAAACGCTGCAATGGCTAAAATTCCTTATGCTTCAGCTTGTGGTAGTCTCATGTATGCCATGGTGGCTACAAGACCTGACATTGCACATGCAGTGGGAGTTGTCAGCAGATTTATTGGGCTCTCATCTCTCCACACTCCTCATCATACCAGATTTTCTAGGGCATGCTCTCACAATTTCATCAGTGCCTAGGCTCAGTGTGTGGGCATGCCTCTGTCACTGCATCTGAGAGTGTCTTTGTCTATATATAAGTGAGCTCCTCTAGAGGTCTTCCCGGATACTCTGTGCATAAGCGTCTTTATATACCATCTATGTAGATAGAATCTGTCTCTGAAGTAAAAGTATATTAGGTATGTGTAGATGTATGTACTAGTCAAGCTATGCCAAACTAAATAAGATAGTAAACATGATGAGGGCATGATCTATTGCTACCCCGATAGGCCTGGGCCTGCCGACTCTAAAGTCCTTAATAGAGGGTATAAAACTAGATTGGGCCAAAACATACTCCAATGTGCTAGCCCCATGTATATGAGGAAAATAATTGAGAGAGAGAGAGAGAGAGGACCTACACAGTTTCCACAAAGGTATGATATGCTCAATCATGTGTACTACAATGTTAAGTTAAGGGAGTCAAGGATGCCCTTGATCTCTACAATTCCAATCAAAGTGGCCTTTAGAGTTTAAACATGGTATACTGAGATCTTATGAGGTGTAGGTACAAGGTGGTAATAGACCTAGAGGTACTCTTTGGTCTTGAAAAGTTAGCAAATGAGATAGAAAAGAGGAGAAGATGCTCCAATGCGGGAATGTATAGGTGGAAACACAAAGAGAGAGAGAGAGAGAGAGAGAGAGAGAGAGAGAGAGAGAGAGAGAGAGAGAGAGAGAGAGAGAGAGAGAGAGAGAGAGAGACATGGGGATCAGAAGAGATCAGGGTGAAGGGGGAAGGAGACAAGTATAAACCATCACTTATAGGCTTTCCTTCATGATTCATAGAAGCCTTGATAGTGGTATGCTATTTATATAAATTTCCTCAATAGTGGAGAAGCTCGCAAAAAAGGTTCATTTATCCAAAAAGCTTCTGAAAGGAAGCTCACAACAAAATTAAACCCTCTTGCTTCATGCCAAAAAGGATTGAGTTTGTAACCACCATAAGTGAAAGGATAATTGAGTATTTTAGCTCCTTCCAAGACAATTACTTAGAATCATGATCCCCAGGATTGTACCAAGAGTCCTCCATCTACGACTTCCTTGTTGATGTGGAAAGTGCCAGTTTTCTTCAGAACCTAGCTTACTGCTACTACTGAAGCAAGTAAAAGGGTCACTACTCTCTTTGGTGCTGTCAAAAAGTTCCATTGCCTTTCCTGACATTGGTAATAAGCCACCAATGTTGTAGCTCAAAGATAATCTTGATACATGATGTACCAAAGTGCAAAGCATATACAAAAGATAGGCTGCAATCCACTGGTTGAAAAACACTTCATCTTGACTATATGCATGCAAGACCATACTCCAATATTCCTCATGTTGGGATCTGTAACTCTTATGAACACCCTTGTGCTAAGGGTTCTTTAAAGCTTTTCTTAAATGCATCAAACATAGTACAATGAAACACAATCTCTACATCTAGGTTTCCAAACCTAGATCTCCAATAATTTGCCACTGCATCCACTTGTTTAAGCATCTCATTGAGGTGGAATCCAAAATCCCACTCCTTGGTAATCACACTCTTTGGTAACAACCATTTGAGTTTGGTCTACAATTGCTTCCTCTCATTGGTGTAGTGCCAATGACTGTATATCAGGTGGATCCACTTTGTTGTGATTAGTGAGACCAATGATTTCAAGAGATTTTTTACTATCATTTGTTGTCGTCGATTCCTCCTCTAATGTTGTAGTAGAATTTCTAGGGAGCTCATCTACAGTAGTCCCTAGGTCCATCTCTTGTTTCTTAGTACCATCATTTGTGTTGCATAGAATCTCCTTGCCCTTTCTACCTTGCATCTTGATAGTTTTTGTGTACAAATCTTGCTTTGCTATCACGGACATGATCCATGGTCTTTTTAAGATAGTTGGCTAGCTCTCCTTCTTAGGAATCTTCAAGCCCTGCATAGAAACATCACTCACAAGATCACAAAATTCTATAGACTCACCAATTATGAAATCTGAAATGCTAGTTTTTCATCATGGCTTAGAATTCCTCTTGATTGACTCCCTTTTTTATCTTCATCTTGTCTTCCCTTTGTGAAGCTTACTCATGTCTAGAGTGATTATATTCCATGGTGTCTACCTCTTCTACCTTGGTATTACCTCTACCCACTTCTTTGGTGTGTTACTCAAATTTCATCTTGCTCTTACCTTCAAGACTGCTAATACTCACTACCTATTTTTCAGCTAGTGGTGGTATTAAAGGTGGAATGAGGGTATGTGGTGGTGGTTGTGGTTGCACAGGTCATTGAAGGATTTGCACAGGTGGTGCTTGTTATGGTGGACTTGATGGTGGTCATCTTGCTCTTGGTAGTGAGTGATGATTTTATCTTTCTTCTCTATTAAAATCCTGCCTCAATGGGTGTGGGCAGTGATACATACCATGGCCATCTTCTCCATAATTGTAGCAATGGTATTCTTAGTTCTTCCTTCGTTTTCCTCTCCCTTGATCCTGATTGATGTTGTGTGTATGCCCTTGCTGCACCAAATGCACGGATAGATTCTCCAACTGCGGTTCAAGAGGTCTTGCTACTCTTTTGGTGCCTCTTGTGATTGGGTCCTCTGAGCAATTGTTGCAGTTACTGGAGTTAGTTGTACTGAGCTTGATTCCTATGACGTGTTGAATCTTTCTTGCATGTGAAGCTTCTTGTGTTTAAGGCGGGCTACTTCCACTTCCAACTCATACGTTGCTTGGAATCTCCCCTTCACCTTCTCTTTAAGGGGCAACCACATGCCAACAATGAAATGGTCCTTCTTGAGGAAACTAGGTGCTCCTTCAACTTCCTCCAATGAGGCAACCCATCATTCCCACAGATCCAAAAACTTGGATTTGTAAGTGGCATACTTTAGTAGACCTCCCTGCTCTAAATTTGTTAGTAGTTACCATAACGTTTCTGAGGTTGTGCCTTCACCAAACCTCTTCACAAAGGCAGCACATATAAATCCCATGCATCCTTGGTAACTTGGGGCAAAGCATTGTACCAGGACTTGGACTCTACTTTTGTTAGTAGAGAAAAAAATAGTAGTTGTGAAACATCATCATCCTTGTTGGAAACCACACAAGCAATGTCAAAGTTATCCAAACAATTGATAGTACTATCTTCTCTTTTCTTACCAACACTAAATGTGGGAAAAGAGACACTTGCCATGGTAATAAATCAATGAGCACACAATCACAAAACCCTTTTTTAAATATTTTTTTTGGAATGACTTAGTGATTCATAAAGGTTTATATGGGGGTAGAAAAGAAGAGCACAATTCTAGAATAGAATAAAGATGCTTACATCAAAAGAGTGGTAGTAATAAAAAATGGGCAAGATGATGGGATGTGGGGATCTATGGATTTTATCAAGCATATCTGCTCCAAATAGGAAAAAGATATTTTTAAATAGAATATCCTCCTATCAACATGCACATTTATATGCATGTGGTGCAAGAAGCAAAAAGGAAAAACTTATGGCCTCTTGTTATTATCCATGTTGGGTGTAGGGCAAGGCATCAACCACTAGAGTTGCATAACTTATGTGGTAACAAGGCAACACCTTTACCACCGGCCTCTACCTCTTGTTGAAGTCCATATAATTTTCCATACTGGGTTCAAAATAGACTGGGTGGGATGAGTCTATCTCAATTGGCTTTCCATTTTGCATGCGGTGGTGACACTTGGGTGGTCATACTTCACTTGAACCTCTTTGCCTAGAGAGAGCGTAGGCCCACTTGCTTCGACCAAATGCTTTAGGCTTTGTGTCTTAGACCTTGCAGATGATGTAGTTGATGAGTCTTATTCAACCGTTGGAGAGAAAACCCTCCTCTGTTGGCACTCATTGACAAAATGATTTGGTAGACAAGAGTGATGACATCCTGTATTCCTCCTTCTTAATGCTCTTGATTTGCAATTAGCACAAGCAATGTGAGATGGGAAGCTTACCTATTGGATATCCATGACACTACAACTTGGTAGTAGCACTTCAATGAAGGCCTTGAGTGCTTCTAGTCTCCTCTTCTTCAGTCCTCCAGTTTGAAAACTCTTGTAGCCACTCGTTCATGATTGATGGCATGATTGATGGCATGCATCACTACTCTTTTTAAACTAAAGTTCTTTGCAGATCCCTCCTCGGTGGGGGCACCAGTAAGAATGATAGCGGGAAATCACAAGCAGGGAGGGGTGGACTCAACATCCTCCCTACCTAGATCCCTCCTCAACTTGAGTATGTGATCCATAATGCGATGTGTGAGAGAGAAACAAACAAGGGAGGGGGGCACCACCTAACTAAGATACGGCTAGGACCCAACAAAGAGACTTGGACACAATGTGATCAATCCACAACATACCCTTCTAGGAAGGGGGAAATAATTGAGAATCATGCACATCCCTAGAGTGGACTCAAGTACGTTGCTAAGAAGAACAGAGGAAGTTGGAGAAACAAGGAAGAGTGTACACCATCAAATTATAACACAACGCACAACTTATGGTCTCTTAAACTTGATCACCATGGATTGAACATATCAAGCTAATGAAATCTTTCATTCCTAAAGGAAAGTTCACAACGAGGGCTTGAGTACAAGAGTGAGAACAATGTGTGACAAGGGTATTTTTACCTAGAAGAAATGCCATATCAAACCAAAGAAAAACCAATGAGTCTCTCGATGATGAATCTCTCGATGGTGGTCAACCAAGATGTTGCCCATATGTTCAATGATTCGCGGATGCCTCCATGGATAGTGGGCATCATGGGGTTGATGAAGCTAGGGTGAGTTCGTTGCATATGTTGTGTGAATCACTTGATGTCTTGGTGCATGTGGAATGTATATATTGCATGTGTGAGTGAATAGCTACCCCTTTTCCGCGTAGTGTGATAGCATGGATGGTGATTCCCAAACCCCTTTGCATGAATTAACTTCTAGATATGCTAGAATGTGGAGGCATGGTGCCTACACCTAAGTGTTCATGGTGACCTTCACAACTTGGAGCTTGTGGCTTGGTGACCTTGGGTGTGTGTGTATTTTGTGTCGAAGACCCCTCTTTACATAGGGAAAGAGGGTGGGATTTTGCAATATTTTATGAAGGGCCATGTGATCGTGGGTCACCCTTGTCTGGTGATTTGGGAATGGGGGATTTGCATGGCTACTAGTTACACTATCTTATTGAAAGAGAGGGGATAGGGAATTTTACAAGGGATTTGTCGGAGGTGGGGGAAATCGTTGAAGAGGGTAACACCAAACTTAGCAAAGAACACTCCAAAGTAGCCAAGACCATATTGAAGAGCTTGTACTTCTTGGAATAATGCAAGAGATTTTCATGGTTTCACTCTCTCTCCAAGAGGAAGATATACTTGAGGAAGATGAGAGAGTGATGATGATCCTGCTTCCCATACTTGTGGAGAGAGGGACTCTATGTTGTATCACTGTAATAAAATACTTGAGAAGAAGAAATCTCTTCTTATTACCAAGCTTGATAATGGTATTTGTTTGTATTTTTATGTGGGTAAGTGATTTTGGTTACTTACACATATGTGTGTATGTAGGTAAGTATGTATTTGTGAGATAGAAAATGAGAGAGAGTATGTTTATAGAAGAAGGTGTGAGCTATCGAGGTGAGGGAAGAGATAAAGATGAAGAGAGGGCTGAAATTTTGTAGGTCTTGATGATAGAGAGCGAGGGATGTGTGATGGAGAGAGAGATATGAGTGTGGAGAGGAGAGGGGAACAAAAGTTCAAAGCTGCCGTGTGTGGCAAACTGGGGTCCACTATTTTGGTCATATCTTAGCACTCCATTTTATAAAAATGATATACAAAATATAGTCAAAACCTTCAGCGCATTGGCTATATTTCTCATGTTTTGAGATTTTCCAATTTCCAAGTGAAAAAGGATGCAAAAAATCTCACAAAAAAGGTGTACCTTTGCTTCCATAAAGTTTTTTGGTGGTCTCATGTTTGTTGACACTTTCTTTATGCATCCCAAAAATCTTCACCCATGTGGGAGAGTACCTTAAAGATACTTGAATTTCCTCTCATGAAAGTACAATTGAAGTGCCCTTTAGTAATATTTTAAAGACTTAGCCCAGTAATGCAACTAAACAACAAGTATTAGTATTACATAGTGAAATAGAATATGGTAGAGATCATTAACAAACTATAATAAAATAGAAGTAGTTGGATCAAATATAAATGCTCATAATTTTTATTTATTTTTACATGAACGTAAAACCTATAATGTAGAAATAGACTTACTTGAAGATAAATAGTAAACATGAAAAAAAGATAGGTGAGGTTCTTGCACAAAGGAGAGAGATGGATCAAAGTTTTGGAAAGTAGCCCTCAATAGCATTGCAAGGAAATGGGAAGAATCTCCCTAATTGGGATGGTGCAATGGTTGATTGCCTCACCATGGGTTTGCTTGTAGTGAGGTTGCAAGAAAGGACCTCCCAGAGGTAGTCCAAAGGGATGGATACTCATCTTTTCTTGTGGAAAAAAATTTATCAAAAGAAGGACCTTGCTCTCAAAATATGGTGAAAAGGACCATATAATGCAAGAGTACTTGGGACCCAAAAAGTAAGTTTTCTCTTATCATTTCAAGTTGCAAATCGATGAGAAAGTGGTATGTCCCTATAATATCACTCGGATGACATTTAACTTTGTTAACCATTTAGTTTGTGAACCAATCATCCCTTCTTTTAGAAAGACAAGACCTAATCTGCACCAATAAGTCTTCTTTTTAGCTTGAGTGGAAGACTTCAAGTGATCCAACATCTTGGCCATGACCCCTTCTTCTTAAGAGTTCCATGCCATCTAAAAAATTAAAAATCATCTCACTCTCTTCTTTCAAAAAATCTGCTAAAATTTCCATTGGGCTAAGGATAGAAAATGAATTCTAATACCACTTGTGAGGGCCATGTGAGGGATCGACGGTTGTAGTGTCCTCAAATGGCCACACCACAATTCCTAACATCCTTCTCGCTTGAGACAAACACCCAAGTCTCTTGTTTTATGATGCAAGCTAAAGGGGGTGATAATTGTTAGGAAATAGGGCGTAGCTAAGTAGATATTAAAGTAGTTTACTTAATAAAGAGAGATAATTTTCACACACGAGAGATTATAGAGTAGAGAGAGAGAGAGAGAGAGAGAGCATACACTACAAAGGGATTATATCCTTAATGGAGCTCCCGTCTTGCTTCACTCTCACCACCTCACATACACCTTGTTTCATCAACTTCACAATTGAGAATGTGTGTAGAAAAGGCCTCCTTTTATAGGCCAAAAGAGTTTCCCTCTCTCATGAGAGGCAACCGTGTGTAGCCACCCTTGTGTAGACAAGTCCAAGTTGGATCTCTAATGCGTCCATGTGTGGCCTCCCTTGAGAAGATAAGTCTGCCTAGAAATAAGACATCGGCCATTGAATTTCGCTCACTGGCCAACCGGCCAGTCGATCGGCTGTTTTTTGACCACTTTTAGGTCGTCATTTGGCCATAATATTTTGAGAAAAAAGGAATATTTCGGCGAATGGGTGTGAATTTTTTGTTTTTTAGTGAGTGATTTACAGACGATAGATTCTCCTCATAATGGGGGCCTTACAAATGTGAGTTTTAACTACAAAAAGTTACAAGGGGTAAATCACGGTCCATACTTAAGAATAAGATTCTATCTTTCCTTATAGGATCGACCTTTCAAGTCAAAGTCATTAGGCTAAATTGAACTTGACCTTCTAGGAAAAACAAATGAGAGTTCTTTAGTTCATTCTTGGTTCAAGGTCATCAATGATTTTCTCTCGGGCAGGGGTGAGCATAGACGTTGATACGTTCTCCTAAGATAAGGGTTATTACCAACTATTTGTACCCCACATTACTAAGTTTGATCCCCAATTCATAAATTGAAATTCATTTCCCAATTCTTAATTTTAAATTAATATACAATATACAAATAGGGATCAACTTTTCAGCCAACAATATAACCCTTTGGAACCCACCCTCCCACCAAACCATTCGATAAATGCACATTTCCAAAGTAGTACTATGATACTAAGAAAACAAGATTCCAATCAGGTTAAACCAGAGAACACATTCAAAAATTTAAAGTCGCATGCCAAATGTTTCATACCCTTGCAAGTGTGCTATTATTAGGTCGTTCCCACCTTTTCCCATTTAAGAATATTTTTAATTCCTTTTCCTTTAGTACTATTAAAGTTATCTAGTTACCTTTCAAGCACTCACATAGACTTCTCTAGGTATATATTAACCCTCTCCTCAAACCTTGGGTACCTTGTCTCCTCCACCATGTGTCGAAGTGTTGCCTTTACACAATTTTCAATTTTTATTTTTGTTTATCTTGTTTGAAAGAGGCTTAAAAAAATAATCTACTTTATGTTCCTTTTAGAAAAATCTGAGAAGTAGAACATTGTTCAGATGATTTGGACATACAAGATATCCCGTAGATGATTTGGACATACAAGATATCCCATTTAGGTTCTTAGTTTTTCCAAAGTTCATTTTTACCAAACACTTAAAAGAGTTCCTTAATTAATCACATCTTCCTCCTTTATTTTGATTCCTCACTGGATCCATTTTCATTGTCCTTTCTATCGACCACAGGTCTACGTAGACTAAGACAATTTCTAGATGGATCTACGATGAGTACTTCCACCCAGTTAAGGCTCACTCCCATCCAATCCCAATTCGAGGAATTTGATGAACACCAAGCCCAAAAATAAACCAATCGTTGGGACTCATTCCCATCCAATCACAATTTGGGGCATTCAATGAACAAGGAGCTCAAAAATAAACCAATGGTTATCAATCTTAACTAGATAGAATTATCCCCCATTGTATTCCCAGAGGTGCTTACCTGGGTTAGAAATCCTATAAGAAATTTAACCTTGAAACTTCTATATTATACTAGGGTTATCTACATCAAATCTTCTCAATAAAATTTAATCCTAGTTAGAATTTAGACTAGATTTATTGAGCTATAACCCCTTAGTTTCTAGTTGATCTAATGTCTATTAAAACAAGACCTTAAGAAAACAATGAGTCTCTTGAGAGTTAAGGGCTTTGTCTCAACATCAAATTTTAGATTCATCCCATCTTTTATCGTATCCCCATTATTTTTTTGGTTTTATTTGGCATGCATGGGACATCTCTATGGAAGCGATGGGAGTTTTATGTTCAAGAAACATGATCATCACTTCTTGCAGCTATCCCCTTTCTCCTCCTCCCTGAAAGGACTTGAGGTTTAGAGAAAGGAGCAAGCTTTGGAGTGAGCTTTTTTTCCATATTGCTCAATTGACCAAATCTAGAAACCAAGCTCGCTCCAAAAATAATATTCAGAGAGAGCTTTCTAGAGCAAGCTTTTATTTTTCTCCCTCTCTCTCTCTCTCTCTCTCTCTCTCTCTCTCTCTATATATATATATATATATATATATATATATATATATATATATATATATATATATATATATCCTCTCTCCCACTTTGCTCTTGTCTCCTGATATCTCTCCCTATTTATCTCTCTCTCTCTCTCTCTCTCTCTCTCTCTCTCTCTCTCTCTCTCTCTCTCTCTCTCTCAATCCATCTCACTATCTCTACTTCTATCTCTCTCTCTTTCTCTATCCCCTCCCCCTTTTTCTATACCTCCCTCTCCCTCACCCTCATTCTTTCTCTTTTTCTTATTTTCCTCCCTGGCCCTCTCTCTCTCTCTCTCTCTCTCTCTCTCTCTCTCTCTCTCTCTCTCTTGACACCACAGACTATAACATGATTTGATATATCAAAGTATATAGTTATTTGAAACCTTGATCTTACACGCAAACCTAGAAATATAGTGGATAAGGTAAAAACATAAAATCAAAGGATCGGTTCACAAATCTAGATATCTAACATAACAAATTGGCTCTACTCAATTTTTATTATTTAGAATCTTTCTAGATTCTTTCCTTGCCTTAGTATCAGAACCACAAGAAGATCTACTATATGGGAGGTCCAATGCAATTTGATCTCTGTCCGACTCAAGACAGTGCATGTCCTAACCACCCAACCATCATGCACATATTATCCTCGTCAGTTCCTGCATTTTCTCACACATGTGATGCCTTTGCACACTGTTGTGTGCTCTTCACTTGAGTTGGATTGGCTCTGCATGGTGTCGTGCATCTCCTCTTACAACTTGCACGACTTGCCTACGTTTCATGTTTTGTGGCTCCATCCCTAGTTGGCTACCTCACTGCCACCTTTGTTCCTTTTTCTTTGCCATAATTAATAGATCTATGCCAAATTCCTTCTAATAGATCATTTTCCAAACTTGAGGCAACATACTGGATTGAGTAACCCGTACTGGATGAGTTCAACATATAAAAAGTAAATCTTGATTGCCAAGATAACTAAAGAGGGACAAACTAAGCTTGTCGCTTGGAGAGCGATAAAGGCTAGCATGTCATGGTGGTGATACCATCAATAACATCTAAAGCACGTGGAGCAACGGGCCACCCAAAAAAAATTTGGGCTTGCACCAAGAATGTGGGTAATTAGTAGGTGGGATTGATGGTGCGTAGCGATGAGCAGCAAATGGAGCTGGGAGAAAAATCCAATATATTTTGTGTACCTGGATTGTTGTTGCCTCGTGCCACCACTGATGCCAACAATGGCAGACATGAGGTAAAGGTCATCAACGCCAAATTGCATTGTTGTGGTGCATAGCCTCCTCCTCCTCCTCCTCCTATGCGCCTGTGCTCCTCATTGCTGTTGTTAACGGATGATGGAGACCCGTGTGATGATGTTTTTACGGGTCATGCAGTGGAGTTAGCACTGAGCGAAATTGTCGATGAGAGGTGCACCACATATCTCAATTGACAGTAATTTTTACTTTGACCAGCTAGTATGTACGCCTATGTGCAAATGGGCCAAACCCATGTAAAAGGGTCATTGTGACCTAAATCCCTCGTTCTGAGAGGTGCATGCTAAAGAGAGTGCTCTTGCCTTATCTCCATCTCCTTCTCCATCGTGTGCTCATGAGTGTGTGTATATGCGTGCATGCATGAAAGAGAGAGAGAGAGAGAGAGAGAGAGAGAGAGAGAGAGAGAGAGAGAGAGAGAGATTAAGAATTGCGGCGGCGGCGAGGCGGTTAAGCAGCAACGGCAGTGGCTCCCTATTCATGGCGGCACCAGATTCCTACAACGACAAAAAGACAAAGGTGAGTGACAAACCGTTGCATTCTTGAGCTTCTCCACACACACATGGGTTTTGTGAGCCTTAGTGGCTCACACGTAGCACACAGAAGTCCCCCGTAATACGACATTTTTGGCACCGTTGTCAGGGAGGCGATGTGTGCTTAGCTTGCGACACAACTGGTTATTGTCCTTCCATCAATTTTTTTTATTTGATCCTTTTTGCAGATCTATTGTTTGGCTGAGGAAAGTTTAGAATTAGGGTTAAATCTGTTGTTATTTTGAAGTAATTTCTGCAGTTCTAGGAGTTTTGCATCAAAGTTTTGCGTTTTTTTAAATTTTTAATAGTTTACAGTAAATTTCTGCACTGTCTATATTTCCAACAATTTTCAGAATTTAAAATCTGTTGTTTCTGTAATTTACTGCATGGGCTACAATCCTTTGTATAAAATCTACATTTTTTGCAACTTTTTGGATTTTTGGTTATTAAAAAAAGAGAAAAAAAAGAAAAAAATAAAACCAATCCGAAAATAAACATACAATCCAAAAACAAAAATAAATATTAAAAAAACACGCATTAAAAGAATGATCGGGATCGGGATCGGAAACATAGCCCAAGCCCAAGCCTAGGCCTCAGTCTTATGATATAATATAGACTCAATACTATATATATAGTCTACTCCCCCAAGAGGAATGAGGGCATGTGGGATAAGTCCTCCTCCCTCCCCTTCGCACTTGCACACTTGGACTTCTTTGAGCCTTGTACCCAACTAGTAAAAGACTATTTCAAGGATTTTGAGGATGTGAAGTAACTAAATCTAGGGCTATAAAGCATGCCATGACCCTCTAAATGAGATACTCGTTTTGAGCTATCACATGCTATATTCCATAGCTTGATTAAAAAAACAAAGAGCCAAAAAATCAAAAATTTGAAAGTAAAATCGGGTTGTAAAACACCCAAAAAACTAAGTGAGCGACATTCAGGAGCACTCACCAACACTTCTAAAGTGCCAAGTTCATAAGCACCTACGCTCTAGTTGCGTGCTAGAGCATGAGAATATAGAGAGTTCCTCTACTTACACGGGCACCCATTATTCCCCCACATTAGGCTTTGAGCCCTCAGTGGGAACCCAAGGTAGTACTACCCCCACCTAGAAGCTAGTGACTCTTCCTCTGACTAGGGCATCATGGAGGGATATCCAAGGAAATGAATCCCAAAAGGTTCCATTAAATATTGCCAAATTGATGGATTTTATGGCTTCAAAAGTCACCTTGGGACTACAAACATAATAAATGAAAAGAAATCTACCGCAGAATGGCTCAGTTATATGGGGGCATGTATGATGCACATCAGAAGTTGGTAGATAATTGGGGTGAATACCTTCAAAGAATCATGTGGTTCAGCCCACAAGCCATTGACATTGCACAATTAGAGGCCGTAGAGAAGCCAAAGTTGATCCGTACTGTAAGGGTTAGCTCAACAACTAAGGGAAGTGGAAGCAAAATTACAGTCCACAACACAACAAGATCCCACAGACTTTGGTCACTACAATGCTAATTTCCCTATTCCACTCATCTGAGTCCTTTCTTTTACCAATGGAAACAATTACTTCCTTGCTTTCTTGTAAAATCTTTGTGACGCTAACTATTGAGAGGACATTCTTGACCACCCGGTGGCCTTCTAGATTTTCTTAAAGTAACCAAATCTAACAGCTTGTGTGCACATAAGTAGCACTTAATTTTTCATCACCTTCCCTCCTAAAAAAAGATCCTTCTTGAAGAACACCCTATCTTCCAAGTCTTTTGAATCTATTTGTAGATCCTCCCTACCATGGCACATATTGTCAAGCACTCCTTGAACAAAGTAAGAGAGATCTTCACTAGCCATTTTGCAGCCCAAGCATCTATATAAAACCAATATCTCTGGCTAGAATCTTTACGACTATTGGAATAGCCCCCCATAGCACCTTCCACAAAAAGGTCTTCATTGATACCGGCCATTGTGGACTCCAAATTTTATTTTTTATTGCCACTGACCTTGACTTTGGTCATTTCTTGTTAAGGGGGGAGAACCAATCAATCAAGATCCTTGGTTTGTGATTTAAATAATTGACTACTTTTGGGCCACTATCAAGATTTCCATTCAAACTTGGACTCACATGCAGGTAATCTTGCACTTGGACTTGAACTTGCACTAACTTGTAATCATATTGATATTAATTTGTAAAAATTTCTTCAATTGATTGATTGTGTAAGAATAGAACGTTAACTTTCAAGGAATGATAATGTAAGAGTAGAATGCACAGTTCAAGGAATGATAGAGTAAGAATAGAAATTTCACAAGGAATGATAGTGTAAGAGTAGAATGCAAAGTTCCTATGAGTGATCATACTAGTGTAGTGCAAAATGTTGATGTAATTGGAGAAATAACAAGGTTTTTTTCTGGATGGGTTCTAGGTATACCTATTCTTTAGTGGAGATGATTAAATCACAAAGAAAGGAGAGGATTTAAAGATTTGGCGTTTTTCCAAAGGAGAGTATAGCCTTATTTGGAATAGGAACTCACTTTCAAAAAAAGAAACATTAAATCATGTGATAAATTAACTTTGAATTTCAATCTCTCAATCTTGGACTCTACTACAATGCATAAATCTTCCCCTTATCTTGCATGCATAATTCTAAAAGAGGGGAAATTTCTAGCTCTTCATTAAACTTGAATGCATAATCCAAAAACATTTTGTGAGCATATCTTGATAGATTAAGACAAGAGAGAATTCCTTGTTCGGGTAAAGGTTGACGTGGTCGATACCCAATATGTAAGGTTTCCAGTTTTTGAAACCTTAAAGATTGTATAAAGCTTAGTTCAAGTGATATGATTATTGAAAAAGCAATGTAGAATTGTCCGACCATGAAAAATATTGGTATTTTTGAAATCTTAAGCACAGAAAACCCCGGGCTAGAAATTTTCAGAATCAGATTCCGATAAAATCTGGAAGAGTTACGGGCCCCGAAAGGTTACACTAGGAATTCAATTAGTTAGTAATTATTATTATCAAAGACTTTCTTATCCTAAGGTTCTAGAATTTACTCATATTTCCAATTTTCATCATTAAAATTAGTGAAAATAGTCAAAATCAATTCTGGAAGTTGAGGGGGCAGTGTGGAGCTATGATGAACCTGCCAGGGACTCAAATAACAGCAAGGGGCGCCATTTTCAGCCTAGGGACTGCTTGAACTACAAGCAACTGTCTTTTACTACCTGTGAGAGCTTGTGAGTGCCCAGAAACCTATAAATATGACCCTTGCTTCACAACTTCGGAGAGACTCGGATCCTTGACACACTCTCTCTCATCTAGAGAGACCACTACATAGAAATCACTAGAGATTAAGCTCTAGTTGATTAACTTAAACGGTAATTAACATAATCCTTCTTAATTAGCAAGGTTAGATTAATCTATTTTCTTAATAAATTAAAGATTAGTCCTATGTATACTCATAACTCCTCTCATTATTAAATATTCTCTACTGATTGTAGTAATTAATCTTGGGAATATTAAACTAATTAACTATCCTTACATATTAACGCTGAAATTATCCAAATTAATCATAAATTCATGGGAAATATATTAATTAAGTTTAGATTAAGTTGAGATAATTATCAAAGCTGGATTAGATAATCATTGATCTAGTAAAATTATCTTATAATTCTTTGAGTAATTTTCATAATTAAATTAGCAGAATTACACTAAGTTTAGAAAAAATTAAAGGGTAAAATAATCAAATTGATTCAAAATGCTTTGAGTTATTTCTCAAAGGTTAATTACATGTCAAGGAGCCCGTGAAAATTATCTCAAGCTCAGATAATTAAATTACCTAATTACTTTAGCAGAATTACTCTAGTTTTAGGACAAATTAAATGGATAAAATTAGTAAATTGATTCAAATTGCCTTGAGTTATTTATCAAAGGTTATTTACATGTTATAAAACCTATGATAATTATGTCAAGCTCAGATAATTAATTTACCTAATTACTTTACCAAAATTACTCTGTTTTTAGGATAAATTAAATGGGGAAAATTAGCAAATTGATTGAAATTTATTTGAGTTATTTATCAAAGGTTCATTACATGTTAGAAAACCCGTGATAATTATGTCAAGTTCAGATAATCAATTTATATAATTAATTTATCAAAATTACTCTGTTTTGAGGACAAGTTAAATAGGGGAAATTAGTAAATTGATTCAAATTTCCTTGAGTTATTTATCAAAGGTTATTTACATGTTATAAAACCTATGATAATTATGTCAAGATCAGATAATTAATTTACATAATTACTTTAGAAAAATTAATCTATTTTTAGGACAAATTAAATAAGGGTAATTAATACATGGATTCAAATTGCTTTGAATTATTTATCAGAGGTTAATTACTTGTTAGGGAACCTCTGATAATTATGTCAAACTTAGATAATTAATTTACCTAATTACTTTAGTAGAAGTACTCTGTTTTTAGGACAAATTAAAAGGGAGAAATTAATACTTGGATTTCAATTGCTTTAAATTATATATCAGAGGTTAACTACTTATTAGGTAATGTGTGATAATTATGTCAAGCTCAGATAATTAATTTACCTAATTACTTTAGCAGAATTACTCTATTTTTAGGACAAATTAAAAGGGGAAAATTAGTAATAGATTCCAATTGCTTTGAGTTATTTATCAAAGGTTAATTACATGTTAGGAAACTTGTGATCATTATGTCAAGCTCAGATAATTAATTTACATAATTACTTATCAAAATTACTCTATTTTTAGGATAAATGAAAAAATGAAAATTAGCAAATGGATTCAAATTGCTTTGAGTTATTTATCAGAGGTTAATTACATGCTAAAAAAATCGTAATAATTATGTCAAGCTCATATAATTAATTTACCTAATTACTTTAGTAGAATTACTATGTTTTTAGGACAAATTAAAAGAGGAAAGTTATCAAATTGATTCAAAATGCTTTGAGTTATTTATTAGAGGTTAACTACACCTTAGGGAGCCCATGATAAATATGTTACCCTCACATAATTATTTTACCTAATTATCCCAGTAAAAGTATAATAGTTTTAGGGAACAATAAAAGGGAAAATATAGTAAATCAATCCAAAAACCTTTGATATAAATATCAAAGGTAGAACACACCTTGAGGAATCCGTGATAAATACCCCAACCTCAGATAAATAGTTTAGGTATTTATCTTCAATAAAAGTAACTGATTTTTCATATAAAATAGAGAAAGAAAATTAGTAAATGAATTTATCTAATTACCAAATAAATACCTGAGGTCCAAAATCACTATTGAAGGGTGGAAAAATTACCTCAATATAAATGGTTGATATAATAAGTTATTATCAGCAAAATTTTCCCAAATTAGACCATAAGTATAGGAGGGAAAGGTTATAAATCAAATTTATGAAAAATCCTAAAGATAGAATATATCCAATTATAATTTAGGTTGAGTAATCCATTAGCCGATAGGAATTATAAATTACTAAGGTTAAATAAAAAGTATTCATGTAATATAGACTAAGGATGAACCTAGTTAAATGGCTTCCCTAATTAAATGGTAATTATGAGAAATTACTAATAGTACCAGGAGGTTATAGGAGAAATATCTCCTCCAACTAACTATCAAGGATACCTACTTACTCCAAAAAATCCTTATATTTGGGTAAAAAGGAAGAACGGATATTATTCAATTAAACCTTTAATCGATTAAGTCTTTTTATAAGGATAAGAAGTTATGGCACCTAAAAGGACCCGAGAAAATCATACATCTGATGATGAGGGCAGAACTCTAAAAAGAACTAGAGCGTCGTACAACGACGAAGCCGGGCCTAGTAGTAGGCCTACGAAGGAGAGTCTTCAGGCGCCAGCGCAGCGGCAGATGGATGAGCAGTCCCAAGTGGAGTTTGCATTATTCAATTAAGTTTTTAAATAGTTTAAGTTCTTTTATAAGTTAGAATTGCATACGTAAGGAGTGAGAAAGAATCAGGAAAGGAATAATTGACCAAAAACAGAAGGTAAATTCCAACGTGCATTGTTTATAATATAGAAAAGAATTGTTTGGGTTAAAACTGATTGAATTAGGAAAGATATGATTGATCATCCTTAAGACAACTTGTCTCAAGACACCTCCGACTCCTTGGTATATTTTGATGATAATGATGGCTTTCCAGCCACGGATAAGTCGGTTACCCCCATGAACGATGAGTTTCTACTCCGTGTCATGTCTTGATGTTTCTACATAAGCTAGGATACCGTTTTTATCCTAGGGGAGCCGCCCGGTTGTATGGGAAACTGGTTTGTTGTATGGGCACCCGTAACCTTCGGTGGGGGTTTATCCACTCCGGATTATGAATAAGAAATGGGTGCCATTTTTTTCCACCCTTAGGTGGTCTTGAGACAAGAAGAGTACTGGTCATAGTTATTATGGACAATGTTTTGATTGACAGTACCCTGTCTTAAGTTTAAAGATGTCTGTTTGCTAAAAGAATGTTTTCAATACTGTTTTCAAGGGCTGTTTAAATAAAATTCTGTTATGAAGGATAAAAGGAATCGTTATTTTAATTGTGATAAGAACGTAGTAGTAATTAAATAACAAAAGAATCATGTGTGAGTGTGGGGTGGTAAGTGGGGATTGACTAAGGTTTTCAATCATGGACGGGTGGACCTGATTAGTCAGGTAACTATCCATTCCCGTGCACTAAAACGTTAAGAAACTTCTTCACTTGGAAGAGGAGTCCACCAGCGGCTATGCCCTCACATATGTTGGGGGGAAAAAGCGTTGGTTGAGGATACCTTACCCCAATTTGTGAAAGATATAAGATCGAAATAGTTTTTTTTGGACTTTTAATGCATTGTCCCGTTTCCGTTGCGAGACAGGACTAGGTCTTCTTCTAAGGCTATAGACCCAAGCCATTGTCAATGGTAAAGGTCTATTCCTTGGATTTTTCTTGTTTAGAGACTCTGATTTTTATCATACCTAGAGACTTGTCAAGGATCCCCTCTCGTTTTGGTGTTGACGGTTTGGGGACCTTACACAATAGCACACCCATCACACTAAACCTCTCTCATATTCATAATACACAAAAAGAATAAGGGAGTAGCTTACGCATAGAGCTAACTCCACCCACTCCGTGTTCTCTCCCTCTCCCCCTCTCCCCCCCCCCCCCCTCTCTCTCTCTCTCTCTCTCTCTCTCTCTCTCTCTCTGTGTGTGTGTGTGTGTGTGTGCGTGTGTGTGTGTGTGTGTGTGTGTGTGTGTGTGTGTGCACACATGCACCGCACTCTGCACCCTTTAACTCGTATCAAAGTGCACGGCAATGGCGGGGGAGCATGGTGGCATCGATATCTCCAAGGTAATAACTTGTTCAAATTTGATAGTGGAAAGATTGATTGGAAGCTTGTCAGAATGCAATGGGAGCTTGTGAGCTCAGTTGAGAGTGATGTATTCTCTTGTGGAATCTCAGAATAGAGTATGGAAGATAGCATGTAGGTGAAGGTGCCCTAAAAATTGTGTCTATAGTCACACTATTTTGCAAATGGGCTTTCTCCTTGTAGAGTGCAAATCTAAAAAATATGTCCACTATTCCTTTCTACTCCAAAGTGATCTACAACCTTTTAGAAGAAACTTTTTACAAATTTCTCACCGTTTTTTGATATTCAGCTTAGACTAGTTATATACAAAAAAAATCAAGTTTCTTTTTTCACGCAATGTGCGAGTATGATGCACTTTTGAAATCATGACAAACTCTCAAAGCTGGGTGCATAAATTTTGAGGTTCAAGATGCGATTTGAGCTTGTTCAAAGATCACAGTTTGGGTTATTTTGGTACATTTGGGTAAAGAAGAAGTGGATAGATTTGATAGATTGAACATTTTGGATTGTGACATTGGCACTTGGATGGCCTACCGTCAATAGTTTTTTGACATCCCACACATTAGGCAGTGGATTTTTGACATCCAAACCCCAACATTGGTGAGTGTGCTTCATAAGCACACACATATAGGGGTGAAAGCATGTTAACCTGTCACGCTTTTTGTGCTAGTTAGCAGTTTCAAGTTAGCACATCTTCAAAAAGTTGGGCGTCCGGTAAATTTTTTACAAATAATATCAAAATTTGTCGGAGGTTGTACATTTGGATTCCTTGTTTCAAGTTCTTTCTATTGATATATCATATGTCATAGATCTTGGAGATGTAGCTCAAGTTATTGTACTAGTTAGCATATGTCAAAATTGTGCTAGTTAGCATTGTCCGGGACATGAAAAAGCATTACAAGTTAACATGCTTTCACCCATAGATACTTTGGCTTTTCGATTCATTTTGGCTTTAAGCATTGACATTGTTGGTCCTTCCATCTGGAAATGGGTGTTGGTACCATACATTTTTCCAACTTCCCATACATTAGGAAGTGGATTTTCAACATCCAAACCTCAATATCAAACAACCATTGTGCTTGCATACGCACACACATATAGGTACCATACATTTTTCCAACATCCCACACATTAGGCAGTGGATTTTCAACATCCAAACCTCAATATCAACCAATGTGCTTGCATAGGTGCACACATATAGGTACTCTAACTTTTGGCTTCATTTTGGCTTTGAGCATTGAGATTTTCTCGTTTCATCTGGAAGTTGGCATCAGGTTCTAGTCTACACCCGACATACATGCTTTCTCACAACATGTTTATAGGGGGGAATTTTGAGCCCGCATGAATCTATCCCCAGGTTTCAAACAAACACAAGCATAGGGGCTTCATAGGAATTTTTGGCAGTGTTTTTTTACAGTACTTTCATTGTGGGTTGCTATGCATTCACAAATGCATATTTTCTGAGCACTTATTCCATTGCTCTCTTTTGAGAGCAAGTTTCTCTGTAGGGATCTCGTCTACTATTTGCATCAGTTTTTGGTTCTTACTTGTGTGCAGTTTTTTACACATGTACATTGAGTTCCGGATTCTACCCACTATACTTCGTGTGGAGCCATTTTTTGGTAGTCCCAACCATTTCTAAAACTCGGACCAAAATAGCCCTTTCTAAGACTATGGCTAGTGTTTTATGTGTAAGTCTTTTGGAGTGACATGAGTTTTTATTGAGATAGGTATTTGCAAATGTTGCAACACCTTTGGTGATATAGGTTATTGGAGTTCTCCATGTTGATATCCTCACCGATTACGTATCTAATGGGATATTTTTCTTGGTGTCATGTATGGCAATCATTTGTCAGTGACAACTGATTATTTATGCCTAGATTTACTCTCTTCGATTGATTTTATGAATTTTAAGCATCATTTGGGTCAATTTTTCACTTCTCATAAGGAGAGTATATCTATGCATTTTATGATGTTTTGAGTACCGTTTCGTCTTGAGATTTCTCCCTTGTTATACAAAGGAGGTTTTGTCAAAATCTCACCAAGTATTCTCACCATAACTGTTGGCATTCTTGCCATAGTGCTCAAGTCTTGCAAAAATGGCCTCTTTTGCTGAGAAGGACATTTACAATATTAGAAATTTTGATGGCACAATTTTTTTTTTGTGGAGACAACACATCTAGGATGTGCTAACCCAAAAAGGTCTATTAGAGTCAATCTTTGAGCGTGCAAAGGGATATGGCTATACAAAAGCATAGTGGAAGATTCTAGATGCAAAGCAAGGTCCACTATTTTCTTACACTTAGCCAAATTTGTGTATTTCACCATAGTGGGTGAAACTACTTCTAAATCCTTACGGGACAAGCTACACAATAATATGAGAGAAAAAGTGCAAGTAACAAAGTTCTATTAATGGAGAAGATTTTTGAGTTTCACATGGAAGAAGGTGACAATTTCAGAGCACTTGAATGCATTCAATGTACTTTTCAATCAATTGATATCATATGGATTGGAGTTTGACAATAAAGTGTGGTCCATCTTCTTATTGTGCTCTTCATGGGATAAATTTTGCATAGCGATTAGCAACTTTGCACATGAGTGCAAGTTGATGGACAATGGTGTAGTTTCTAGAGATATGTAGGAAGTCTATGGAGCCTGCAAAGCAAGGTGATGCATATGTTTCTAGTGTCAAAGGTGAGAGAGGCTGCACTCATAACCATGCCAAAATTAAGAATTGTGGTAATTCTTGAAGCAAAATCAAGGTTTTTTGTGCAATTTCGAGTGCTACCATTTCCACAAGAAAGGAAACTTAAAGAAATATTGTCGTACATGACAAAGAGACAAGAAAAAATACCGACTTGTACTTGAGACAAGAAAAAGTCTCAAGACAACCAAAAATTTGACAATGACAACAAGGGCAAACCTAAGATTGAGGAGCTCAATGTGCTAGATTTTCCTAAGATTGTAGACGTGTGCCCGAGGTCCAAACTTCCTCTGATGTTCTAGTCTTTATAGTAGATCTTAGTCCAAATGCTCTTATTGCTCAAGATGCTAGCTTTGATTAGAATCAGGTCATAGATTCTATAGCCAATTTCCATGTGACACCTCATAGAGAATGGTTCTCTATATATGCGCATGCTCTTGGCAAAGTGAAGCTTGGTAATGCTTATGAGCGTAAGATACATGGTGTTGGAGACATCAAGCTAGTCATGCATAATAGCACAAAATTCATAGTTGAGAATGTCAGACATGGTTTCCAACTTAGCAAAGTGTTTGATATCTGTTGGTCAGCTCTTGGATTACACAACCACCTTTAAGAATGGTCATGGTCAATCAAAAAGGAAAGTCTTAGGATTCTCAAGGGTCAAAAGTGGCATGTTTGTTTTGTGTGTAAAAGAGGATTGTATATCCATGTTTGTTTTGTGTGTAAAAGAGGATTTCTATCAATCACAAAGGTAAATCATAAGATTCTCAGGGGTCAAAATCATGGAGTGTTTTACTCCATGTTTCTTCCATGTGTAAAAGAGGATTGTGTATCCATAGCCAAGGGTGGTTTTCTACTAAGTTCTGTCAAGGCTAGCTAGGTCATATGAGCCAAAAGAGAATGAAAACACTAGCACAATTTGGGTACTTTTTTGTGTTAAGTTATTCCAAATTTTCTATGTGTGAGCATTGCAGGTACACCTCATCACCATAGAATATGAAGTGTTTGCAGCCACTAGAGATTCTTCATAGGCAACATTTACGGTCTTATGCCGACCAAGTCTCTAGGGGGGCTAGCTATTTTGTAACCTTCATAGAGGATTCCACTAGAAGGGTGTGGGTTTATCCTTTATGATAAGGATCAAGTCTTCTCTACTTTTGAGAAATTATTAGCATTGGTACAAAATCAATATGGCAAGAAGATCAAAAGCTTGAGGACGGTGGAGAATACATCTCCAAGTAGTTTAAGAATTTCTATAGCAAGGGAGGTGTCAAGGGGAAACTTAGAGCACCTTACACACCTAATCAAAATGGAGTTGCTGAAAGGATGAATCAAATAATTTAAGAGCAAGTCACAACCATGCCTTCCATGGCAAATTTGACTCAAGATTTTTGGACAAAGGCTATAATAACAGTAGTACATATCATCAATAGGTCACCTAGTATGCCACTAAATTACCAGATTCTAGAAAATTTGTGGTCTGGAAAGAAGCCACATTATGATCATTTGCGTGTAGATGATATGTACTTCTGTCAATATGACTTAAGTCCAAAAACCTTGAGTGTAGATTGGTTGCTAAGGGATTCAAGAAATAGAAGGGAGTTGAATTTAATGAAATCTTCTTGCTCGTGGTCGAGATGAATACATTGGTGTTTTAGGGTAGAACTACTCCCCTGTTCATACTCACGAGCACGACACAGACAACATACTTATCATCCAATGACACGACTAACCCGTAGGTGCACGTAGGCAATCTTGTTAGCTTGTCAGGCTGAGACCAATCTACACATACGCACTTTTATGATGCATCAATCACTAATCCTGGTAGAATGCAACTCACTCTATCCCTAAACGCTCACAACACCGTTTACACTTCCAATGAACTCGGAATCGCATCAAACTTACTAGGCACCATCCTCTCACTAGGATATACTTACCTATAATTCTAATCTCACTAGATTTGAACCCTAGTTATCTCGAATACAGTCGCGATAGACTAACAGGTCATAATCCAAAAGTGGGCGAAACTTAAGTTTATGGTATCTATGTGTAGCTAATCTCTTTCTCATTCCATAAAGAACTTGATTATTGAAAACAGACACTGTTTGTGCTACTTACAGGCAAAACAAGCTCGAGGAAGGATTGATCGTGATCAGCTCGAAAAGGTGAATGTGTGGCATGGGCGCGTAGCTCTCGGAAAGACTACCGCGATGGTGTGGTCACGTCATGAATCCGGTGAGGGAGAAGCATGTAGAGAAGAGGATAAGACACTCTCTCTCTCTCTCTCTCTCTCTCTCTCTCTCTCTCTCTCTCTCTCTCTCTCTCTCTCTCTCTCAGACTCGTACAACACAAAATTAATATTCAAATGTTTTTCAAAAATGGTTCTAAGGTGACTTTTATACTTTAGTCACCTTAGCTCAAAAATGTACATGGGGTTCTCTTACTCCTTATTACAAAGTGGGAACAAATCTGAGTCCTGACTAACTCATTAATCTTTACATAACCCAGACGAATGGATCAAAATGATAAGACGTCTTTGAAATAAAATGGGAATTTGATATGCTTTACAAGATGGGCTCATTACAACAGTTGGACAAATGGGGCTCCAACACTCTCCCCCTCCTAATTCATGTCTACCATGACATGATTGTCTTTGTCTTCATTGTCATTGTCGTCTTTCTTGGTTGATTCGATGTAGAAACGCATCATATCGCATAGACTCGCTTGCCATTAATGGGCCAAAAAATTTTGACTTGTACATGAAGAAGCCTGTGTAAAATGCTTCTTCAAAGGTTTGGAGATGGTATCTTGGCAGAAACATTAGCCGTTTGAAATAGGCATACAATACCGGCTCTGTAGGTGGTCCACTTAGATCGTATGACAGCTCTGAGATGCTTCTTTCGGTATTCATATACTCTGACGTCCAGCTTTCTGAGAAGACTGTGAGATAGGCCAAAAAGGTTCGAGCTATTTTACATAGCATCTTGCAGGATAGATCAGGAGAGCCTCCAAATTCTGCGATGGCGCCCTGAAGGGTTTTCACCATGTAAGAACCGGATATTCTCTCTCCCTCTGTTGGCCCTGGCAATACTGGATAATTTAGCCATGTCGAATTTCTGCTCTGTAGTGCTTTATGTTGGCTGTAGGTGTATGTTCGGGGGGTTGTGCAAAAAAATCTGTCATTCCTCAGCTCAGGCGGTGCATTGACTAAGTGGATCAGGTTATTAGGATGATCCAAAAGCCATTGACGCCTCCACTTTGGCTGGCTGTCTACTATTTTGTTTTTCTGTTCCCGATCTTGTACTTCTCCTTCAAACACTGGCACTTGTGTTTCTTTTTCAAGCTGCCGTTGATGTGTTAGAGTTTCGTATTTCAGCAGAGCATAGGGTAACATGGGGGCATTCCATTCCTTCCGTAGCTCTGCTGCTATTTTGCTTGATCTAGAGAGCCCTTGTAGCAATTCCTTTTCTAGTTTCATTGCCTTGTACCATATCATTTCTGATTGTTTTTCCATCTGCTCAGCCAGCCTCTGCTCTTCCAATCTCGTGACTGAATCTTCTTCTATTTCTTGGTCTTTGGAGCCAGTTTGATCAGTCTGTGTATCTGGGGTCTCCTGTTCATCTGATTCTTCCTCGTACTCATCTTGACCCCCATATACTTCGGCGAGTCCATCCAAATTCGTTGTTGCTTGCTCCAGGCGCACTCGTACGTGTCCTTGGTGTTGCCTTGCAGTTTGTAGACTTGCGATTTACGCAGCCATTGTTCTACTACTGATTTGTAGAGCTTGAAATTCCATTTCTTTTTGAGCGGCAAACTCCTCTAACTGTTTTAACCTGATATGCAAGTTTTCATTTTCTTCCCTGAGTGATTTGGAAACAATGCTTTCCATTTCACTGTCAGGAGCTGGTCCTTGTTGCTGTTCACTTTGTAAGTCTGAAATTTGCCTTTGTAGTTGGTCTTCTACTCTAAGCGCACTTTCAGCTATCATTAAGCGTTGTTTTCTTTCCAACTCCAGCTCCCTCTTCAGTGCAACCACTTCTTCTTCTGGGTGGACTACTGGTGTTGTTGGTAGCGGCATTTTTTGCTTCCTAGCTCGTTTGATTTCCCTTGCTTGTATATCTATTACTGCTCTCAAATCTTTGATTTCAATTTGTAAGTCATCGATGACGACTTGCAAACTTTTGACTGTCTCCAGCGCATCTTGCTTTTCTTTTTCCAACTTATTTATGTGTTCATCTCTGTCACTGACATCTTCAAGGAATACATTGATTGTATCTTCACAAATGGCATCGAAGTCTTCAGACTCCTGTAAATTTTCTTTGAGGAGATTTACTATGCTTTTGAGCCCCAAGATCTCAGCATCTCTGATGTTGATCAGCTTTAGAGTGTCCTCCCTTTGCTCCTGTAGTCTTTAAACTTCTCCATGGGTTTTTTGTAACCTCATTTTGTTGGACCTGTTCTGATCAGCTAGCCATTGACTGTGCAGTCTTGTTCGGTTTAGTATTGTCTCCATTGACTGCAAATCTTCATCTATAGTAGCTTCCAGCTCAATTTCTTGAGAGGAGGAAGCTTTATCTTTTGTCTGATCCACCTCCTTTTGCTTGCCTTTATCACTTTGTGATATGGTTCCAGTGTTGGGCGACCATCTGTTCTTTCTTCTTCTTCTTCTTCTTCTTCTTCTTCTTCTTCTTCTTCTTCTTCACTGGGTGGTGTATGAACTCTCTCATCACGATGTGAGCTTTCTGAATGCGAAGTAGAGTCATCAGGTGGGGTAGATTGCCTCTCATTTGTATCTGGCCTTGGTGATGGCGGCGGTGTTTCCTGATCTCGTGAAGTTGGCCTCAACTGATCTCTCAAAGTTTGGAGATCCTCCTCTTCTAGTAGCAATTCTGGTTCGTCCCTAGCATTTCTTTCTTGGATGTACCTCTCGAACCAGTCCAACTCAAAAGCTTGGTTGTTTCTATTCTTCGTTCTCAGTGTGTATGTGCTACTAGAAGGTTTCCAAGTGGTGCCTACATCGCCTCGTAGAGATCTCTCTAGAGCAAATCCTTCTAGCATCCTTTCCATTTTTGCTATCTTCTGCAACCTGGTGTTGCTTTCCATTTCCGCTTTCCGCTTCTTTAGTCAAGCATCTTCGTCTTCAGTTCTTCTTTCTTCTTCCATCTTTTCTTGTGTACTTCTTGTTACTCTTTCGAGCCTGCGTCCTCCAATGGTGTTAATAGAGACCGGTACTTTCCTTTGTGATCTGTCTTCGATATTCTCTCTTAATACCAGCCAGTCATTCTGATGAGGGACAGGTGGCAACTGATCTGCCGCGCCTATGGCCTAGTATATTACTCTGGTTAGGACTTCTCCTCCTGCAATGTAATTTGGTCTGTCCTGCCTTAGCTTTGTCATTTCTTCAAACAGATATGACGTGTGATCTATATAGAACTCATGGGTCATTCCCATTGCCCATGTCAGTGTGGTTGAGATGCTCCCGTGTGGTGTAGTGTATCTTGGCGGTCTTTTGTTGTAGCTCAACAAACACTGACTGTAGATCTGTGTCAGTTCTCTTACTTCCGGGTTTGCTATGAGTTTGAAAGAAGGTAGTTTGGACTTTTGCAAGTAGACTGTGAGGTTTTTCCTTCTTTCTCTCATGTTGGCTCCTTGATCTGACAATTTCAATGCCTCTTTGATGATCTCTTTGGTGATCTGGATTTCCATCACTTCATTATCCATGCCTGTCACTCTGCAAGTTCCATCTTCTTGGATAGTCTCAATTAGGTGGTGTACCCTCTTGAAATCTATCCCTACTGGTGGTAGCGATACGAAGTTCCATAAGCCAACTTTTTTGAGCCATGACCTTTGCGGTGATCTTTTCAAGTAATTTCTGCCTCCTTGGGGATCATCACAGTATCCACTAATTTTTTTTTGTCATCCACATATGAACCTTGATAGATCTGAAAGGCTGCTGCCTGTTGCACGTCTGCAGGTATCCAGGTGGCTGTTGGCTTTAGGGAATTGGGTAGAAGTGCATAGGGTACTGCACCTTCCGTGGCCAGGTTCTTGCCTTTTCTTTTTCCCGAAGAAGCATCCATAGATCCTGTATTCACAATTAACAATTAATGCACAAACAAAGTACTACTCTTCTAAATTGATTACCACTTAATCATGCATCTAGATGAGCCTTCTTAGTCCCAAGATTAGTTAAGGTAAAATGTTAGCAGATAGACAAGCCCTTCCATTGTGCGACTTTGGCGGCTTCAAATTAATGTTGTTGGTGAAGGAGAATACAAGTCCAAATGCCTTGAAATTTTGTGTGGTGTAAGTTCACACGGCATGTAAGGTCACTCTATAAGCCCAAGCTCAAAATCTGTTCATTTGCAACTTTTTCTCTGTCTATCGCGATAGACTAGCCTTTTTTTGACCAGGATCCTATTTTGCAGTTGTTTCTCCACCAATTGGTTTCCCATACCTTGCACATGATCTGATCCCATTTTCACCTCAAATGAATGTCAAGTGACCCCTTTTTGGATCAACTCCCATTTTTCCAGATTCCTTCCAAGGAGATGTTGGTCTATCTCCTTCATTTTGTGTTGTTTTGGGCTCAAACTTAGTGGGTGGTCCTCTTGCATCATGTTGAAGACAAGTGTTAATTCAAATTTTTGATAAGCTGGTCCAGTATCCCTCTGCTTAGTCTATCGCGATAGACTAGTACTTAGTGTCAATTTGTCATTTTTTGGCTCTGTGATCATCTGTCTGCCTTCTCCCAGTTGATGTAAGGTTTCTTGACCCCTCACATGTGAATTTTACTTGTCTGCCCTTGAGATGTTCTGTTCTGACTCTGAGTTGTCAGCATGTCTTTCTCAGCTTGCCATATGAGTCCATCTTGTCACCAAATTTGGTGTACTGCCTTCATGTGCTTCCCCAAGTCTAGTTTATGAAAATTTTGAAGAGTCTTTCCCCCAATTATTGGTGTAGCAAGTCTATCGCGATAGACTAAGTTATTTGGCCAAAAAAGATCTCTCTTGCACTTTGATTTGATAATGGTGGTTAATATTCCTTGTTAGCATTGCTCATGAAGCCAAAGTCAAAATTTCCTTGTCTAATTGTAAATTCAAGTCTATCTTTTTACCATTTTTTTTTTTAATGTTAGTTGACCACAATGGTGTTAATAGGCTCTCCTAGACACACATATCAAGTTTTAATCAATTTAGAAGAGTGTACTCCCTGTTTGCAGCACTTAGGTGTTCCTGGAGTCGCAGTAGACCACTTAGGTGACGGTCGCCATTCCTTTTGGTCATTGTATGATTCCGGCTGTCTTTTATTTCCTTTTGACCTTCCATCCAAGCAGTCAGTTGTTGTTTTGGTGTTTACAACACCAAGAACGACCATTTGGACATCTTTCTGGCCTATTGTCAGCAATTGCCCTAGTGGAAGAGCTTTTTTCCTGAATGGACACATTCCATCTCGTAGTTGACCTCTTTTGGATGTACCTTGTTAAATTTGGTGTCATTTTGTCACTTGGTCGGCCCGTTAGAGTATCGTGACGCTTTGTGCGGTTTTCGCAGATAGGGACTTTAGGCTCCGTTTTGACGAACTTTTTCATGGTCTAACCCTTCAGTCGGTTTGTCGAGGTTATTGGCTTGCTGTCTATGAATTTTGGCTCATTTCCTATCACCTTGGTTTAGTTGCCTTTTCGCAGGTCCTGTGAAATTAGGGTTTTTTGAGCGGCTTCTTTCACGCTTTCGGAGGTCATAGGCTCGATCCCTAAGCTATAGGCATTGTGCCTTTCAATTTTGGTTCCACTTGGTGACCTCTAGGTCTCCCTAACAACCGGTCTACCGTATGTGTGCACAGGTTGTGATTGTGATGCCGGCGAGGTTTTGCGACTAACAGAAGTAAACAACACTTAGAGTCAGTGTTGACGAGCATACCTCCCATATCTGATGTCGATCTAGTGACCATGAGCAATGGATAATCTTCTGGAAGTCTCAACTGCTGTAGGGAGCTCTCTCTCTCTCACTATGGAAAATGACTCAAATGAGAGATTTCTAGCCTAGCCTCTCTATATGTAATCGAGACTTCGACACCAAATTTTCCCATCTTTTACCTGTGGCCATAACTTTTTGCGAGATGCGGTTTAGGCTCGCAAATTTCCTGATTTGGACTTCGGTTGCTCCAGTTTTACCATTTTTGTAGATTTCTCCTGTTGGAGGTCCCTTCATGACGGTCGTCATTTTGCCTTGTCACCTTTACAGTCCCTATTTTTTTTGTGTCTTCTTTACCTTGCTCCGATCAGGCGTCTCTTCTTTTGTGTTTCCATCTGGATTACAGATTTTTTTAAATAATTTTTGCTAGAAAATGGCTAAAATAAAGCAAATAAATCCCAAAATTACCCGAAAATAGTAATTCTAACCTAGAAAAATACCAATGAAAGGCAAAACACCTTGTAGCTCACTTTTCTCTCGTCTATGTACAGTCTTGCTCATTATCGTCAACCTTGGCCTATTTTTTGCTGTTTTTAGACAGTTTTTGGCCAGATTTGACTCTCTTTATAGTCTATACACATCCCTAGGGGCTCCTGAATAATGATTTGGTCCCCAATTCTGATTAATTATGAGGGCATATTCTTTTTCCCAAAATCACACAATAAAACGCAAAAATGGTTGAAAAATTGCTCACAAACATTGCCCTCTAATAGATGACATGAGTCCGCATTTGGAATGCCTCCCCCCTCTCCTAGTTGGAGTCCTCCCGGACGACAGGGCATCTTCAAGGGTATGTGCTGTGCATGGGTGTGAACTCGTGCTAATGCAAGCTTTGTAATATAGCCCTATATGCATGTGCAGTCAATGCATGTACAAAGAATTTATGCAGTGTAAGAGAAAGGTATAAGCGATTCGCTTATTGGCATTTGTCGTTGAGGCTTCCTGTGGTAGTTTGAGTTGGCTGGCATATTTTCTTTGCAAGGAGTAGTTGTAAATCTGCCTCTCTTTGTTTGATTGTTTTCCACTGGTTTTGAATTGGCGTATGTGGTTCCTTTGAAGTCGATATTGTCGTATCTGGTGGAACATTCTTTCTTTCTGCGTTGATGACTTGGGTCTTATAGATCCTTGTAGTTTTTGTTGTTGATTCTGTTTGTTTCCTCATGCTGTTTGCATGATGTTGCTTGACCTTGACAGTTGTAGATAATTGCTCGATTGTCACCTTTGGCCTCCCTTCTGGTGTTGTTGGCCCGTTTTGAATTGGCAATTTTGGCCGCCATACCAATATAGTCCGTTGCGTATTCGACAGATTGACTATGGTTCTTTGAAGTTTTGGTAGCTTTCGGTGTTTTGTCTGTTCTTCTGACTCCTTTTTTATAGGAATCAGGTTGTCGTGTCTTATCCAAACTTTGTATTTCCTCTTTTGATGTAATTGTGCCTCGGTCAGCTCAGTACGCCGTACCCAAACTTGCCTGGTTTCCTACATGGTTGTTGATTTTTGATAAGACGTTGCTGGTCTTGTAAACTTTGTTTGTTGTTGGGCAGATCTTTGTGGTTGTATTGTCTTTTGTTTCCTCCTTGACATGAATTGTTTATATGATAAGAAGGGTTCTGAAAAGTTTTCATTTCTGAACAGTGCTTCATTAGTATCCAAATTAATGAATACCCTGTTAGCTTTCATCCATGACACTGCTAAGATACATGGCATTGTTGATCTACTTGCTGGCACTACATGGAATTTTGTAGTGTACGGGTGTGCCTGCACTATGATTGGTATTATAATAGACCACAACGTGGTCACCTCATCTCACGATGCTACTTTCAATCGGTGTGTCTCTGGGATCGTCTTCATTGGTCCAAGTTTGTGAAAGAGCTCAAAGCTGATGACACTCATTTTTGCTCCAGTGTCAAGCAATGCATAGATTTCCACTTGTTTTGTGCCTGCATAAGCTTTTATGTAAGGACTACACCACGTATCTTCCACATCGTCAATGATGCTATCGTCCTAAGCCCTAAGGTCTGTCATGGTCTTTTCTAATTCGTCGCTTTGTATATCCGCTTCGATTGGTTGGGATGTTGAAAGAGGATATTCGTCAGGCATCATTGGGGTGACCATGTTTATTGTCTTGAGAAACTGCTTTCGTTTAGCAATCCGTGCCTTTGCTTCTTGTTGTGCCTGGTCCTGAATTCTTTGTTGTTCCTGTCTATAGGTTTTTCCATAATGCAGTTGAAACAACATTTCCGGTGTTAAAGGTAGATGATATTTTTTTAAACGACACCCACTAATCCAGTTCGGCATTTCTTTTCCATCTAGTGTCGACAGTTTTACTGCTCCGCGGGACGATATTTCTTGGATCAAATAAGGCCCCATTCCCCTTTTCTTTAGCTTTTTGGCATGCTCTTTAAGGGTGTATACTAAGACATAGTCGCCCTTTTTAAAGTCCTTGTTCTTGACATGCTTGTCAAAAAACTCTTTCTGTTGTCTCTTTTTTGCATATATGGCCGCTACAACATTGAGTCGTAACTCATCTAATTTTTCAAGGTCCTCTAACCGTTCTGAGAGTTCATGCCCCGTCTAGTCCAATTGTGTGGCTACCCTTAGTGTGGGGATCAAAAAGTCAATAGGCAATATTGTATTTAACCCATATACCGTATTAAATGGTGTAGCATTGAGTGTTGTTTTATATGCAACTCGATAAGCCCACAATGCCGAATAGAGCATCTGATCCCAATCTGTTTTTGTTTCACTAACCAGTTTCATAAGAACTGTGCACAATATTTTGTTGGTCGCTTCTGCTTGGCCATTGGCTTGTGGATGATAGGGTGCAGATTTGCGATGAATTACCATAAACTCATTTAAGAGATGTTGGATAACTTCATTTACAAAGTGTGTCCCTCTATCACTCACCAGCTCGATTGGAAGGCCATAACGTGTAAACACATATTCATATAAGAATTGTGCCGTGGTTCTAGCGTCTGCTTTCGTTGTGGCTTTTGCTTCCACCCATTTGGTCATGTAATCCGTGGCCACTATGATATATTGTGCTTGTGAACGATACGCTGGTGGAGTGATAGGACCCACAAAGTCCAATCCCCATTTAGCGAATGCTCGAGCACTCATCATTGGTCTTAAAGGCATTTCGTCTCTTTTAACTGGTACCTTAGTGCATTGACATTCATCACATCTTTTCACGAATTCTGCTGCATCTTGAATCATGGTCGGCCACCATATACCTGCAACCATAATGATTTTTACGGTTCTCTCTACTGAAAAATGACCTCCTGCTATGCCTGCATGAGCTTGTTCCAATAATGGAAAGTAGTCATTTTCATGAGGAACTAACCTCAGTTGGTCATCAGTTCCTGTTTTATACAATTGGTCACTAATGAGGGTATACCTATTCGCTTCGATTTGTAAAGCCTTTTGTCTGGCTTTAGACCAATCTCGTGGCAGCTCCTTATTAGTCAAATATTCCACAATTGCATGACTCCATGCGGGTGCTACTGTCACTTGGTATAATGTGGCATAATCCACAGTGGTATTGGATGTGCAAAAGTCGCATTTCTTGATGTAATTAGCTACATCGCCTGCCATTCCTGGCCAATACACTCCAAGTCTTCTTAATTGTTCATACATCATTTGATTTCCTCTATGGAATCCCCCTGTTTGTGTATGGGCCTTCTCTAGATACGCTTCGTACTCCTCAGGGCCTATACACAACCTTAGAATCCCATCGTTTCCATGATGGTACATTCTTCCCGCAAGCATTGTGTAATTTCATGCTTTTCTAATGTCTTCCACCATGTGTTTGTCGTCAAGATTCATTCCATATGTCAGCAATGGAATAATTTGCTTTGACCATTTCGGTACCATCTCTATATTAAACAGGTATGCGTCTGGGAGATCATCATCTACTCCGATAGCTTTTTCGCCATTTAGTAATTGAGAAAGATGGTCTGCTCTTTGATGAGTTTTTCCTTTCTTAACTACTACTGTAAAATCAAACTCCAGCAACACAATGAACCATCTTACAATTCGTCCCGTGTTACAAGGTTTGTTTACTAAGTACAAGAGTGCCTGATGATCCACAAAGAATGTGAATTTGTTCGCGAGTAAGTAATGCCGAAATTTCTTTACCGCATATATCATACCCAATCCTTCTCTTTTAGTGGTAGTATAATTCTTTTCTACACTGTTGAGTTGTCTACTAGCATAACTGATTGGAAAATCCGTCTTACCCTCATCTGGTTGTGCTAATATACAGCCTATTGCAAATGCTGAAGCATCTACATGTACATGGAAGATCTTTGACCAATCTGGTGCTTTTAGAATTGGTGCACATACCAGTGCATCTTTTAGTTTCTGGAATGAATCCTCACATTCATTTGTCCAAATGAAGAGCATGATTAGACTATACAAGGGTTTTGCTATTACAGCGTACATGCAGATAAAATGTCGGTAGTATCCACAACGTCCCATAAATGATTGTACCTCTCGTACAGTGTTTGGTCTTGGAAATTCTATGATCACCTTTACCTTGTCTTCACCAGTGGTAATTCCATTAGCCGACACTATGTGGCCTAAGATTTTACCTTGTCGTACCATGAATACACATTTTTCTGGGTCGAGGCAAATCCTATACGTTCTGCATTTTTCGAATACCTTTCTCAGATGATCTATATGGTCTTCTCTCAATAGAGAATAGACACACAAGTCGTCCATGTAAATATTCAGTGAAACACATGTCTTGAAAAAGATCTAAGAAGGGTAGCACCAAGAAGAAATAGTTCGACATGGAATGTAGTCAAGCTCAAAAACACTCACTGAGGCTGGATGCAAGCAAAGACAAGGAAAGTTACTTGGAACATTCACACACATACAAAGAACTTGTTCAAAAAAAGAGGAGAAGGTGGGAAGTAAAAAAAAAACTTCTTTTAGTGCAAGAGGAAGCACATGCATGTGGAAAGTTTTGGCAAAATCTAAAAGGCAAGCGTGTTGAGAGCTTTGGTGACTTGACTCTTGAGGATATGTATATGCATTGCAAGAACCTCTATAAGAAACCCAATGTTGATAAGATGGAGTGTTGTAGCTCCCTTTCGTTTATGCCTCCCTTCTTTACCATTGAAAATGTATGTTGCGCGCTTGAGAAACTTGCTACCCGCAAGGCAGGGAACCTTCAAGGTGTCAAGGCTGAAATAATTAAATGGACAAGCAAGAAAACACGATATTGGATATGCGATATGTTTAACCTTGCACTTCAGCATGGCATGCCTCATGATTGGAGTGAAAATTGGATCAAACCTTTGCACAAAGGAGGAGATGTAAACAATGTGAACAACTATCGCACTATAATGGTTGGTTCTTTGATGGAAAAGTTATTTGGATGTATCATGGAGATGAAGATAAGTGAATGGGATGAAAAGAATGGTAAATGTGCGCTAGGCCAAGTAGGTTTTCGAAAGCATCATAGCACTATTGATCACCTTGTGACTGTTCAAGTTCTTATGGAAGCGTTTCGATTAAAAGGAAAAAAGTTGTATTGTTGCTTTGTGGATTTCAAGAAAGCTTTTGACACGGTACTGTGAGGAAATCTTTGGAGATATATGCAAAGCCTTCAAGTGACAAGAGCATTTATGCATGCAGTCTTTCGCATCTACCAAAAAGTGATATGTTGACTACGTATGGGAGATGGAATTTCATAATTTTTTACAAGCACCATTGGTGTCAAACAAGGATGCCCACTTTCCCCAACCCTCTTTGGGCTACTCATTGATGAATTGGAATGCATGGTTCTTGATTTTATACAACAAGAAGGCATAGAAGAGGTTAAGATCGAAAATGCGGTGATCATGCTTTTGCTTTATGCCGATGATGTAGTGCTCTTGGCACATACCTTAGAAGATGCACAAAAGCTTATGAGTATCTTGGAATGCTTTTGCCTACATAGCAGACTGATCGTAAATGGATCCAAAACCAAGGTTATGCTTGTAAAGACCCTCAATGATGAAAATCGGTGCATTGTATACAACAATGAGCAACTTGAAGTGGTAGATAACTTCAAGTACCTTGGCCTTGAGGTTCCATCCACTCATAGATGAAAGGATTGCGCAATGCGTCGCTTGGAAGCCAGAAAGAGGGCTTATTATACATTTGAGAACATGTGCAATGCTGGAGAGATCAAATGTTGGACTCTCAAAAAGTACCTCTTTGACACATTGGTGACACCGGTGCTTCTTTATGGAATGGAGGTGTGAGATGGTAGCATCAGGAATTCTACTTGGAAAGAGTTTGAAAATGTCCAAAAGAGTTTTCTCACCAACTTTCTCCAAGTCAAAACACAAACACCCTACTTTCTCTTACTTCTTGAGTCCGGATCGCTTCCCATTGAGGTCTTGGACATGCAAAGGGTTGTAGTGTACATGCTTAAGACACAACGTAACCCTTTGTATCGACTTCCTAGAATCGCATATGAAGCAAAGTCAAAAGGTCCAAAAGACATGCAAAGAGCAAAATACTAAGTTCGGGGTGGATGCTTGACATCAAGAAATGGTTTGGAAGATGGGATGCATGTCACTTGGTCAAGGATGCGTCGATCGACTCCCAAGTTAATGAGACCTTCTTACAACACCAATGTATCACGGCTTGGGAGAAATCTAGAGGTTCTCGCTTCAGCCATTACACAACACACATTGCCCCAAACTACAAATCTCTCTTCTTCTCCGAACGCGGTAACCGAACCCATCCCTACATCCTTGAGCCCATCCCATTGAGTGCAAACCGCACCATTACCTCCATTCGTCTTAGCTCCCATTCTCTACGCTACGAGACATGACATTGGGGCACTGACGAGGAGTCTCATCGACTTTGCACCTTATGTCCTCGTCAAGTGCGAGAGAGTGATTACCACACACTACTTGAGTGCTCATCTTTTGACCACATTAAGTCCTCTTTTCCACATATATTCAGCCATGAGCTCTCCCTACATACCTTCCTCTCCCAACCACGATGTGGACTCTCTATTGTGACATTCATTTCAACCATTTTTTAGCATCGAGAGTCACTTATGACCTCCACTCACACCATGTGACATGTTCACATCATTTGGTCCCATAGGTCATATTTGACCTCCGAGAACGATAATAGAACTCTCTCTCTCTCTCTCTCTCTCTCTCTCTCTCTCTCTCTCTCTCTCTCTCTGCCTCTACGCACATATACAACACTCGCACACCCTTCATTCGATTGAGAAGTTATAATTTTTAAAAAATAGTAATTATAATAATAATATATTTCTTTAGAAAATAATGTTCGTTCAAAGTTTAGCATTAAAAAGTTCAATACTGAGTTGCCTCTAGTTTATGACAATTATCTCCTGCATTGAGTAATTTAGGTAAGTAAAAACTCTAGAACAAGCAATCAAAGAGTAACTCATATGTATTAAAGAAAATCAACGGGTGACTAGGGAGAAATTGTCGTTATTACTTCACTATCCATCATGCATAGATAAGTATGATCTCCAGGCATGTATGGATAAAGAGAGTGCTCTTTACTCTCTCTCGGTCATATTGGCTTTGTAATCTAAAGAGCTTGAAATAATGGACCTTATAAAAAGCAGATCACCGCTAGTGGTTTAACAATGTGGATAGTTAAATCTAAGAATAGCAAGTGATAAAATCACAAGGCCTGCCAATGCTGGAATACATGTACTTACTCTCTCTCTCTCTCTCTCTCTCTCTCTCTCTCTCTCCCCACTTCAAAGCATCCAGATTGATACGCCATATTCTCTTGACCATGGAATCAAATTGTTTCCCTCTTTAACCTCAAAGCAAACATACACATACATAGACAACCGCAAAAGAGGTTTACTTTCATGCACACATATATCTACATTTATAAAGATCCAACAAGCTTGCTTGAAACTTGAATCAAATCATATGGTACCATGTTAAGAACTTCCAAGTTGCAAAGTGAGCTCTCATGTGGCCTTGTTCAAGTAATACAATCAACTTTTAGAAAGTCCAACTACACCTTTCATAGGGGGTTCCAATTTCTAAACTTCCATGCAACGTTTGGGAAAAATGTGTCTCATCATACATCTCTCCTTGTTGGGAATCCCCAAATGCTAACAGATGGCAATGGTGGTGCGGCTGGAGGAGGTTTGATCAATGGGTCTCAATCTGACGCCTTCAGCATGTTTGCCGCAAGTGCTTGTGCTCCATCCAACGCCTGTTTCTTCATTTTAGCGCACGTTGTAGAGCAGAACCCTCAAGAGACCATGCCAGCTCGAGAGCCCGTACGCCTGCATGCCGGGTGAACACGAGAGGGCACGCCTACTTTAACTGCTTGTGGGACTAATGGTGTACATATGACTTTCACACTAAACCAGGTAAGGCAATGCATCACAGACAGGGCTTCCCGAGATGATGACCTGCACGGTAGAATCCACATAGGCGGCACAAAGGATTTTGCAGAATGTATTTAATGGCATCAGCACACAAAGATCTAGTTGCCCAGCTCTAGCATATCTCCATAGCTAGTGGAGTTCACAACTGAAGCGTGTTTGGAGATCTATAGGGTACCAAGGTAGCCGCTAGAGAGAGAGAGAGAGAGAGAGAGAGAGAGAGAGAGAGAGGCTCCTTGCTACCAGCTCTTTGCAGCTACGTGTAAACCCTCTCCAATTATTACCATCCACATCACTATTTGTTGTTTCCAACCAGCATGAAGAGCTGCCACTGGTTGGAGAGTTGCAGAATCAAGTGTTATTCCTTTTGAAAGGCTTCTAGAAAGGGTGTTCTGAGCATGCTTGCTCTTGAACACATGAATCGTGGATGCTGCAAGGACCAGCAATAGCATGCTTACAAAAGCAAGAAAACCATCGTGATGGGCATGTAGTGGTGCTCTTCTGGGGTCCACCGTATGGTTGTGACAAGCTGTTTTGCCCTTCTCGAGGTCACGGTGTGACGATTTTTGATCTCAGACAAGAGTTCCCAATGCTTCATTAAAGCAACTTCAAATGCAAAAGGATGCCATACCTTGGCACAGGCAGGAATGTGATAGAAGAAAACCCAAGCTCAAAATCCTGGCACAAGTACAGATAAAAGTCATCATGGTGGGCATATTAGTCACGTCGTGTAGAGTCCAACGCTTGCTTCTGAATTCGGGCCTCTTTAGGTCATTGTAAGGCAGTTTGTGGTCTCAGCAAGAGTTCCAAATGCTTCATTAGAGCAACTTCAAATGCGAAGGTTCCTAACCCTTGCTCAAAATGTGGAAACCCAGCTCAAAATTCTTGCACAAATGCAAGGAAGATAATGAGAAGTCAGAGGAGAGACAAAACCCTAATGGGCCAAATTAGCCAAGTTGGAGCCGTAAAGCAACAAGATTGCAATAAGAAAAGAGAGCAAAGGAAAGAAACCTGTTGATTCTAATAGTGGGCGAAGAAGGTAGGCATAGATTTCCCCATGAACCGCAAGAGACACAATGTGGCAAGCAAGAGCGCGGGAGAAAGAACATATCGACTGGGGTGTGCATGCACCCGCCCGCGTGTGAGACTGTGTGTGTGTGTGTGTGTGAAAGGGTGCACACATGCAAAGGGCATTTCCCTGTAGCCCCTGGAGCCAAAAAGCAAGGTGGAAGCTGCAGGGAGCTCTTCCCGCACATGTGAGAGAGTTTTGCTATGGTGATTTAACCTTCAACTCCAAAATTAGATGCGGCTGCGGTCAACTACATGAGAGATCCTACTTTCAAGGATTTAGACGTTGCGGACGAATCTTCAAGCCACATCAGCAAAAATTGCCGCAGCGGCTAGTTTTCTTCAGCATGTGCGCACCCTGTGTGTGTGTGTGTGTGTGTGTGTGTGTGTGTGTGTGTGTGTGTGTGTGAGAGAGAGAGAGAGACTCGGGAGTGGTGGTGGTGATAAGATTTTCAAGATAAAATGGAGGTCATTAATCAGCGGATTCCTAACCTTTTCAATCATGATACAACATGAGGGAGATGTGTCCGGGCAGTGACATGCACGTGGTAGGTAGCTACCTCACGAGTGTGTGTGTGTGTGTGTGTGTGTGTGAGTGTGTGTGTGTGTGTGAGAGAGAGAGAGAGAGAGAGAGAGAGAGAGCACAAATCATTTTGGAGACAAAAATTTTTGTTTGGCCTTTTCCTCCTCCTTGAAACGCGGATCTTCCCAATCCGTGGTGTATATCTTCAAGGTCTTATTATTTAGTGACAGTCACCATGGAAATCTTCATTGCTTTAATCGAGGTTTCCTAACCCATAATATTTACTTTAATTAAACCATCACTAAATCCCCTTTTTCTTTCTTTTCTTTTCTACGAGCGTATAACTTGAAGGTGCACCTTCTCTTCTTCTAGGGATTAAGAAGTCATCCAAAACTTTTCATCCTTTCGGTGCTTTGATTTTACCCCGATTCTTTTGAAACTATTTTCAAATTGTATTCATCCCTACCCAATTGTAGAATTGTTCTTTAACTGAAATCGTCATTCAAAATAGAACTATTTTTATCTTATGTCAGTGACTTAAGTGCATTGGTGCTATGAAGATGCCCTTACAATCTCAATTCAATTTTTAAACTGAACTTTCATAGCCCCTTATAATCTCAATTCAATTTTTAAACTTAATACAAGTTGATAACAAAATAAAAATCTAAATCTTATATTTTAAAAATAAACAAATCATAAAAGTTAAAAATTATAATCTAAATTACTTTTACATTGATATTCAAAACAATTACCATTAATTAACAAAAATAACAATGAAATCTTTTACCTTTTAATTAATCACTAATCGTTAAAAAAAACTTTTTTATTAAATTTCCTTGAATTATGTGAGTATATGTGCTTGTGTTCTATTGTGTGTATACAAATCTACACTATATATGTGTAGATATGCAATGTATGTGTCTGTTTTGTGCATGACTGCACAATTGAGAGAGAGAGAGAGCTAACCTGCAACACAAAGGGGGAGGTGGATCTGCTTCGTGCTGTGAATAAGCTCAAAACTGTTTTGCCCGTGCAAAGTGTTGATATCACAATCGGTATGTGCATTGATATTTGCATTGACATCACAAACAATATTATCGACGCACATATCAATGCCACAAGGAACTCCAAAAAGTGTTGGTTGTGTTGCTCTTTTTGCATTGATAGCCTGAAGAGCCGCTAGTAGTGTTTGTTCTTTTAGGTTACCAAACTAGTGTTAATTGTTTAGAAGCTCTCACATCCCTTCCTTAGAGAAAATAATAGATCAAAGGACTAAAGAGGCTGAAAAAAGGTTGTGCCACATCCATGGAGAGATAATTGAAGACTTTTCTAGGTATGTTTACCTCTTTCTCTCTCCGTGTCAAGTAACCAAGACAAGAGGGAATAGCTCTTGTAATCTATATCTATACTCTTTACAATACAGCTTAAAATTTTGAAGGAAGGAGAGAGCCTCCACATGTCACACTCTGGTTCATTTCAAAGAAAACCTTTGGAAACATTTCATTTGAAATGCAAAAGTGAAAAATTAAGTACTTAGATGGTAAAAAATGAAAAGACTTTTTGATTGATTGATTGCTGACAATGTAAAGTCAAAAGATTAGAACTTAGTCTTGGTAATTCCAAGTCAAAAAAGTAGTACTCTAAGTACATTTATAATGGAAAGGCCATGGAGTTTCACTTGTGTCCTCAAATGTCAAGGGTGACCACTTGACTACTTCTTTTTTGAAAGCCATTTAAAGAGTAGCTCTACTTTGTATTTTGAAGGCCATGAAGAACTCCCCTCTACTTGTTGCCCAATTAACCTCTCTCAATATGCTTGCACAATGAACCTCTCTCAACATGCTTTGACAATGAATTTTCCATGTAGTAAATGATCTTCGATCTTGGCACATTCGTGTTTGTGTGTGTGTGTGTGTGTGTGTGTGTGAGAGAGAGAGAGAGAGAGAGAGAGAGACCCGTTGTTTGCAAGTGTGTGTATGAGAGATAGAGTTTGACGTGCCATTTGCTGTGATATTGGAGCGTTGCGGAGGTCTTTCACATTTGCATTGCATTAATGAAGTGCAATGAGCTCGACAATTCATCCATGGGAGTCTAATAATTTGTTGTGGATGTCTTAAACACATTGTGTGTGTACATGTGTGTGTGCACGTGTGTGTGTGTGTGTGAGAGAGAGAGAGAGAGAGAGAGAACCATTCTATACTTTTATGTGTGGATGAGTGTGCTAAGAAATAGAGAATGGTCCATGCGAATCATGCTCTGTGTGTGTGTGTGTGTGTGTGTGTGTGTGTGTGAGTGTGTGTGTGTGAGAGAGAGAGAGAGAGAGAGAGAGAGAGAGAGAGAGGACTCTCACAACGTAACTAGAGTCAAAGGGAAGGGAGAATAAACATTGGTCTTACATCAACAATCGATGAAATCTGCAATCGAGAATCGAGAATCGACGTAATAAAAAAAGTTTGATCCAATGAATCCAAGGCAGAAAGCGTCATACCCAAGGCAGGAGCGGACCTCAACAGATGGCAAAGGCGGACAATGGAAGGCAACTCCAACAACTCTTCAATATTTTTGAAGGTTCTTATGCTACATTTTTGTGAGCTTTGTGGTTCCTTCGGGTTGACTTAGAATTTAAAAATAAATCTCAAAATTTGTAGGTGAGATTTACACATAGCCTAGATTTTTTCAACCGCTTAAAGGCAAATTAAATTTTTTGAGGCAAATCATAGAGGGGTTACACTAAATCGAGTTGAGACGCAATGTTTTTTTCCAAAAACATGAAAAACTTAGATATGAGAAATTTTAGGGGTAACTTTATTATAATTGAAGGCTTTTACACTTAATTTTTTAATACTTTGTACGTATAGAGATAATTTTCTAAATCTATAGGTGAGATTACACTAGATCTAGGTTTTTTCAAGCATTTGTCTATACTATGATTTTTCCCAAAAAAAAATTAGAGGCAAATTTACTATAAAATTTGAAGGTTTTTGCAGTAAACTTCTTTGGACTTTGTAGATTCTCTAAAATTTGATTTAGGTTTTCTGAACTTTGTAGTTTCTTTGAACTTTGGAGGTGGTCTTTAAATTTAAAAGTTAAGGTTGTGATGTTAAGTGTCATTCTTTTTGCATCCATGGCTCAGTTGGAGCATGGTGATGTTGTATTTTTTATGTTTTTAATTCAATATCGTTGAGTGAGTGTTGCTGAAAACAAAAATTTTAAAAAATTAAAGGTAAATCTTGAAATTTTTAGGTGGAATTACAGTAAACCTATGTTTTTTTTGCAATGTTGTGGGTGTCCTAATCTTCAAATTACATTTTACAAGTGTGTGGCCCGTCCGAGCGAGAGAGAGAGAGAGAGAGAGAGAGAGAGAGAGAGAGAGAGAGAGAGAGAGATGCCCCTTTCCTTGGCACCCAATCCATTCTCTCTCTTTCTTTGCCTTGGCCTCCACCACCCCCCCCCCCCCCCCCCCCCCCCCCCCCCCTCCTCCCCAAAAGCCCTTTCCTTATGTCACATGGCAGGGGCCTCTAAGGTGCATAAGATATAATTGAGAATTTTGCAGGTGGGATTGCACTAAACCTAGGTTTTTCTCAGGCACTTGGGTACAGAATAGTTTCTACTATTACTCAATAGTCCATTATTTATACTCTTTATAATGGACCTAAAAGAATTAGAGGAAGGAGAGGGCCTCTACATGTCGCATTTTTGGTTGATTTCCATGGCCCGTTGGATCAATGCCGATATTAAGATGTTGAGTCCCAGCCTTAAAAAATTGAATAAAGTAGTTCAGATTGCAACTCCATCCTTTCCCAACGACTTGCAATAGTCAAATTTGTGAGTCTAACAAGTTGTTGTCAATTTGTGTGTGTGTGTATGAGAGAGAGAGAGAGAGAGAGAGAGAGAGAGAATGTAGAATATGCAATTCCAACCTTTTTCAAAAACATACAGATTGTAGTAGCCAAAATTGTGCACCTGATAGTTTACATGTGTGTGTACACGCTCTCTGTGTGCGTGCGTGGGTGCGTGTCACTGTCACAGTGTGTGTGTGTGTGTGTATATGAGAGAGAGAGAGAGAGCCTTTCCTTGGCAACTTGGTAGCCCACCAAAATGACTACGAAGCATCAAAACCTGTCTACCTCCAACCAAGTGAGAGTCATGAGAAGCCCGTATATTGGCAAGCCATGGTTTTGATAGCATGGTGCAATAGTAGCAAGTTAGTAGAAATGTGGTACATTGTCATTGATTGATGAGTGGAGAGATATGGACAACTCAAATTTTTTAGAAGTCATGTGAAGGATGAGTTGATCGCAACCGATCGGCCGAAAGCACTCCATGTGGAGAGAGAGAGAGAGAGAGAGAGAGAGAGAGAGAGAGAGAGAGTCTTCAACTTAAAAGAATTGAGAAATGGAGGAAAGAAGGTGATAAAAGAGATATCAAAGACCTACATGTGATTCCTAGGAATACTATTCCATTGTGTGTGTGTGTGTGTGTGTGTGTGTGTGTGTGTGTGTGTGTGTGTGTATGAGGGAGAGAGACAGAGAGATCCAATTACCATGCTTTTCTAGAGAGATAGAAAGATAGAGAGAAGGTATACATATTCATTGTTATCTTTCTATAGTGATTCCAAGGACTACGTTTCCATTGTGTGCGTGTGAGTGTGTATGTATGAGAGAGAGAGAGAGAGATCCAATTGCCATGATTTTCTTGGCCGCAACAATGCGCGGGTCACATACTAGTATCTAATGATCCAAACCTATTAAGGGGAGCTTCTTCATTTAATTGATTGACCCACTGAAACAACAATGAACTTTTTCTTTTGGCAATGCTCACTCACAGTGAGCTATTTATGTATTGACCCAATGAAACAACAATGAACTTTTTCTTTTGGCAATGCTCACTCACAGTGAGCTATGTATGTTAATCAAAGACAAAAAGAGTACAACAAGTCATGCACCCCTGTTTGCCATGCCGCCATACAAACCCTACCTTTACGAAGCGTCTCGGGCTTTTGTAGAGAGTCCTAACCCAGTTTCAAATACATACCATTTAATTGCCACTACAACAAGCCATTTATAGAATAGTGTAACCCACCAGCATTAACTCTTAAGCCTTGGTTGCCACCAACTGCTTGAACCTTGCCACAGAACATGAACACCCAACTCACTAGGGCACTACAATTACCCATTTCCACACGGCTCATAAACAATACAAAGAAGCTACACCTAAGAAACAAATGAAACCTGATAACATGAGCTGCTCCTGACCTCAAGATCTGAAGTCCAACCTTCACCCAATCTTCAATTTGTCATCACAAAGCCTAAAAAGCATGCACATGCACTTGCATCACAACCAGCACAACCAAAATCATCCCAAACTCCTGTGCCGTAAACTCAGAATCCCTTCTTCCAAATGTTGCATGCCCTACATTCCAAGCTAGGCAATGGTCGCTCTGGCATCAAGGCTGCATGTCTAGACAGTCGCCATCGCCCTCAAAGCAGACTTCATATGAAGCCTTGGCTGTGCAGCACTCCCAACGAACGATGTAGTGAAGTTTCCTACATGTTTGCAAGCGGTCTCCTTCCAAAAAGAGAGGGCCGAGAGACTCTCTTTGCCTCACCCCGATAGCTTTCTACGTGTTCTGCAAATCTTTATGAGAGTACTCTTGTCAACACAAGACAAAAGATTTGTCTACTACTTTTGGCATGTCATATATTGGAAGGATAAGCCTGAATTATATGTCCCTACAATATTTTTTGAGGACCTCATTAAGTGGAATCTATAAAGATTCTTGCATCCCTTGGAAGAGAAAATGGGAGGATAAGGCACGTGTGGAGAGAGAGAGAGAGAGAGAGAGAGAGAGAGAGAGAGAGAGAGAGAGATTTTTCTCTCGCGCTTGCGCAAGCAAAACGGGAGGACAAGGCACGTGTGAACGCAGAGAGAGAGAGAGAGAGAGAGAGAGAGAGAGAGAGAGAGAGAGAGAGAGAGAGAGAGAGAGAGAGAGAGAGATTTCTCTAGCACAGGTGCATGCTTGCAGGCAAATAGCATGGACGCTATCCGAGGCGGTCTCTCTCTATTTCTCTCTCACACGATGCCGCGGCCGGTAGGCGTTTGTAACTGTGTGCTCACTGTTCTGTGGGTCCACGCTTTGGCAAGCTGTACACAGCTAAGTTAAACAATGGGTTTATAGTTTCCATCTACCAATCTAGCAATCAAGGAGGTAGAGAGTTCGCAATAGAGATGGAGACTTTGGGTAAGATTACCATGGACGCTTGGGGCCCTTGCTAGGCTACTGCAAGGTGGGCGAAGAGTAACATCAGAAGCAAATTGCATGCGGGGCACGAATTTGGTAGAGCTTGTGGGTGAGATCATGCGGAACTACATCCATGGCCACTACAACAAAAAAAGGTGTCATCGACGCAGCGCGTCGCTGTGAACCTGTCGCTATTTGCGACCCAGGTATAGACGTAGATAGCGACGCAGATTGCCACACTCATAGCGACGCATATTGCCACACAGATTTCCACGCACATAGCGACGACCATAACAGAAAAAAAAATTCTTGGGCAGAGGGCAGGTAGCCTGGCTTGTGCCCAGTTAAAAGATGGACACAGCCACAACCAGACTTCCTGCCTTCTGCCCAAGAAAGTGAGCAGCACCAAAATCAACCATGCTCCCGCGCGCAGAAATTTTGGCAGAGTTCCCTTTGTTTTTACATAAACTTTTAAAAAAAAAACATATCATGTATACGCCTCCTACATGCTATCCATGTAGGATCTCACATGAAATTTAAGGCCAATGAAAGACAACCATACCAGCTGAAAAGCATAACCATAACTTAAAAGCATAACCATAACGAACCATAACCATAACTTAAAAGCATAACCATAACTTAAAACCATAACTGGCCATAACCACTTTGATCAAAACCATAATGCAGATAACCATAACCATAAACAAAATTAACAATAACCATAAGCATAACCAAAAAGGGAAACAATAACTGTCTATACAATGACAATTACAATAATCATAACCATAAGGGAAACAATAACTATCTGAACACTAACTGTCTGTACAAAAAAGAGGCACAGAAGCGTGTCTGTGTCTCACAAAGCATATATATGAAATCTGGTCCACTAATGACTAGGCGTCGCAACCTGCACATAGAACAACTCACAAAATTAGTATTGATATTACTTCACATATACTGACTTAATTAAATCAACTCACACATATTAACGTCTCACCTCAAGCGATCAGCGAGACTGTAAGGCCTCCCAGTCTACAGGCTCTCCTGAAGCTTCAAGATCATTCAGTACTTCATAGATACCTCTACGATATCCATCTGACTCCTCCTCGCGTGTCGGAGCTCGATGCATCGCAAGATTCTGCGTTTATACAAAAATCAAAGTAATAAGAATACATGATTCATTGCGTTTTAAAAAATGCCATAGTTAAGATTGGATTAGAAACTCACAAACTCATAGCCAAAGGTGTCGAAGCCTCCGCTGCCAAGATGAGATGTCCCCCTAGTCATCTGTCGTACATGCGTGGCCTCACGCTGCTATCTGAACCGCGTGGCCGCTATCCGCTCATCCTCCTTGATCTGCAGCCACGTCTCGTGTGGGATGCCCGAAGGCTTCGACGAGGCGATCCTGAAAGCCTTTCGAGCTGCATCTCGTCGATGTTTCACGATGTCCCATGCAACACCCTTGATCCACCTCCTCGGAACAACGGAAGAACCCGGAGCAGGCTGGTACTCTCTCATGATGGTCTCCACTATGTAATTGACTTTGTCCTTATCTTGATCACCCCAAGACGTTAGAAGGCTGGTCGAAAACTGCAGCTCCGCGAGCTGGCGAATCCGCTATCGCATCTCAGTCCTGACTCTATCCATGTCAACAGAACCATCTTCCTGTACAGTATAGAGCTTGGAGGCACTAGGATCGTGTGCCCCCCAAGGTGTCCGAGGTGTGCCAAGAGGTGTGTCCAGAGGTGTGCCTGGGTAGGACGGGGGTCGTGAGCGAGGAGGGGTCGAAGCTTCTGTGGACCCTCCTCCACAACAACTACCACCTCCACCTGACGATCGCCGAGATCGGTGAGTGCTCCTGTGCTACGGAGATGAGGACGTACCCGCCTTTGCCCCACCCCTAGGTGTTGAAGCGGCCGTGATGGGAGAAGCAGGCGTCGTACCCATAGGCGTCCCCCCCCTAGGCGTCGGACCCTCGGGTGTGAATCCCGGAGGCGTAGTACCCGTGCCTCTGGCTACCCAGTACTGAGAAGCCTCTGCCATCTGAGGAGGCGTTATCCGTGTAACGAAGCCCATGAATGCATCTGCACTCATGGAAGCGGGATCTGGAATCTGGTCTGCCATACTAAAGTCCTGCACAAAGAAAGTAAAATAAAGCGTCAGAACACAGTTGTTTAAATTAACTTTAAGCTTAATTTTAAATCAAAGTCTTCACATAAACACTTACATGCCTAGGCCTCGATGAGTGAGGCATCATCGATAAGATCTTGCACCATATCATCGTCTATCTCTAATTGCAAACATAACTCTGCCCCAACTCGTTCTGGCAGATTGTCTTCATCTATTGCATCTTCATCTACAAGTGTCAATTCTGGCTCGTCTGCGTCATCCCTCGTATATCTGTCAGCTTCCTCTGCCATACCTTTCTCCATCTCATCTAATGTCACAGTAGTATGGACGTCGTCTGACTGACTTTCCTCCAGGAGATCTTGCCCTTCAAATACTTGTTTATTTCTTGGAGCAACCTGAACCACAAACCACCATTGTCGCTCTCTAGGGTCCGATACAAAGACCACTTGCTCGCAATGTTCGGGGAGAGAAAATGTGTCGCACGCATCTGTCCAAATCTTTGTAGAATCTATTTGCACAAGTTTGTTTCCATCTCTGCGTACCGTTGCATTGCGACCAGAAGTAATCACCTTGAACCACTTCACATCCAACAAAAACATCTCAAACCGCCTGAAGCTTACTTTCAGGATATCTGACACCACAACGAAACATGTTTTTTATCCTAGGAATAATAGGGAAATGCCGCAACACTTTAGTTGGCACTGTCTCGCCAACTGCATCTTGTTTGTAGCGCATTGCTCCGCACTTAGGACACGAGAGACAATCTGCGAATTCATTGCGAAAAAGAATGCAATCATTTGGACATGCATGAATCTTGTTGTAGTCCAAGCCAACTGAGGTCAGAAGTTGCTTTGCGTCTGGCCTGGAGGGGGGCATTTCATTGCCAGCCGGGAGAAGTTGCTCCCGCAATAACCTGTTTAAGCCACATTAAATTAAAAAGCTCTCCGAGCACATCACCGTTGCAATCGGAAAATCTCTTTTGTAAATTACGTACCTAAACAAAGCAGTGATGCTTGCATCTGACCACCCGTACATTGACTGAAGATTCAAAAACGCCAGACAAGTACGAAGCACAGATATTTTGGCGCCTTCATAGATTGGTTGACGTGCCAACTTCCTCAACATGTCTTCAGGAGATAAGCGCACGGCTTCTGGTGCTGCTTCGTTCGCGTTCTCCTCGCTTGTCTGGAAGAAGGCATCCAGCATCTTCTCCATGCCGTCGTCTTCTGTCTGTAAGCCCTTTTCTGCTTCCATCCGTGGCTCTATATTGGTCGGACCTTCACACATAATCTTTTTTCTGTCTTTCTCAGATGTAGGTGCTATGTCGCGGAAATCAATGCCCGTTCCGTAGGAGTCGTATTGCAGATTCTGTACGGTTTCTCTAGCAAACTCTCCGTACTTGTGCACATGCTCATTACATATCCTACGCTTGCGTAGGATTTGATACTTGTAGAGCGTGCACGAGCATGCAATCTTTTCCTCCATGTTAGTTGATGACGTTGCCATCTACAATGATTATGAATGTTGTTTTAATATATATATATATATATATATATATGTACTCCTCACAATGTAAACTACCTCGCATTCTCTAGTCATGCCCAATCTCTGTACACCTCGGTCTAGAGGTGTACGGAGATCAGGACCACCGGGTCAAAATCTCGTCTTTATTGGTCAAATCCTATATGGGTAGACACATACGTGCACTCCCACGTGTACATGGCAATGCATGTAGCACGCAAAACCCCTTTGCCTCTTTTAGTTCCATAGTTTCTTCTCTGTCTACGTACCCTATCTCTCGTTCTTTCTCTCTCGATCTCACTCGCTATCTCTCTTTCTCTCTCTATTTCCCTATTTTCCTAGCTCTCTGCCATAACTCATGGAACTCCATCTCTCTCTCTCTCTCTCTCTCTCTCTCTCTCTCTCTCTCTCTCTCTCTCTCTCCTTCCCTATCTCTCTCTAATGATCGAACGAGCGACTGATCGAGGGAGATCTAGACGCCCACGACTGCGGAGGACTACACAACATCGACAGAGGCTGCATCAGAGGATCTAGCTAGGTCACTTTGGCTCGACATGCACAATGCCCGGTCAGAGTACTGACCATGGAGGATATCTACCTATCCCAACTAGCTCGTTTAGCCGTTTAGTCCACACCCAGCAGTTTAGGATTCCATAATATTTTATTTTGTCATCTTCTTACTCTGACTTTGTATCAAATCCATCACATTGTAACTTTCTTGTCTCATGTCTCATAGGTCACTTTGGCCTTTCGAAAACGTTAATATAACATTTCATTTCATTTCTCTCTTTAATTTTCATTTCCTAAGCATACATTAATTCTCTCTTTCTCTCTCTCTCTCTCTCTCTCTCTCTCTCTCCTACACACACACCTCTCTCTCTCTCTCTCTCTTTCCTACACACACACACCGCTCTCTCTCTCTCTCTCTCTCTCTCTATTTCCTACACACACACACACACCTCTCTCTCTTTCCTACACACACACAGACACACACACCTCTCTCTCTCTCTCTCTCTCTCTCTCTACCTCTACCTCTACTCTCTACCTCTACCTCTACCTCTACATCGTGTGTGTGTGTGTAGGAGAGAGAGAGAGAGAGAGAGAGAGAGAGAGAGAGAGGGGTTGGGGAGGGTGGAGATGGACATAATACCTGCGCAGCAGGTTTCGACCAAGATCTGAGCAGGCGAAGATGGCCCCTGTGCGCGGGTTTCGCTTTTTTTTTCTCCCAAATTTTTTGGCGTCGCTATACGCGTTGCTATACCCGTCGCAATACGCGTGGCAAATAAAGCCTTTCCACGCATATATCGACGCACACTGCGACGTGTATAGCGACGCGTAGCGACGCACGCTAATGACGTCGATATACACGTGGATAAGCATGGCCGTCGATATAGACGCGTCGATATCTTCATTTAGTGTTGTAGTGGGCTTTTGGAAGCAGATCGTGGTGACAAGTAGGTAGCATGGGGGACCGAGTTTTGCAGAGCCGCAAGAGTAGACCGAGTCACCAAGCCAATGTGTGGATCGAGCATGAGAGAGAGAGAGAGAGGTTGTGTCTGAGCGCAAACACGAAGAGGAGGAAAGAGGGAGAGAGGCGCATAGCAATGAGGTGGTTGCACAGGTGAGAGGTTGCGCAGGGCTGTGTACAGGGCGTAATGGCGACGTTGCGCAAGGCTGTGTACTAGACAACCCGGGTGTCACGGCGGCGATAGCAAGGTTTGCCATTTGTCTTAGAAACAAAGGATTCCTTGGGCATCTTTGGAACTAATTAATTAATGAAAGTGAAGTTAAATATTGCGACACAAAATAACTTTATTTACTGCCAAGTGACGAGCATTTTGACACAGTGGCATGTGAAAGATTATTACAAGGAAAGGATTTGTGTAATGTAAATTGGATCAAAGTGGTGAGAAATGAGAAGAGACATAAGGATTAGTGATTATTACAAGGAAAGGAATAGTGTAATGTAAATTGGATCAAAGTGGTGAGAAATGAGAAGAGACATAAGGCAACGATAGGTGAATAGGAGCTCCATGTACCTATAGGCTAGCCACACTTGTGCTTAGTGAATATGCCTTATGGAAGGAAGCACCACGTCCTGAGTTCAAAACTGTTTTCGAGGGTCTCTCTCTCTCTCTCTCTCTCTCTCTCTCACACACACACACACACACACACGCGCACAGACTCGAGAGGGAGAGCAACAAAAATCAGCGTTCTGCATCAAAGCCCATACGAACTCTGCGAATGAAAGCCTCTACTCTTCTATGGAGCTCCTCCACGTCGTCAACGTCATCCACAATTCCATCACTGGCTGGGTCGCCGGCTCTTACTCCCTGCTGCTCTTCATGTAGCTGTAGCCCTACTTTCGAGTCACCACTTGGTTTGAAGCCCATCGTTGCATCGGCCTCCCCTGGTTTGTGAGCAGAGCTGCTGGACAACGGATGCGGCCGATGCACGGTATTGCCTTGGCAGAAAATGCCGGCTTTGAGACAGACGATGAGGAGGAGGATCATAAGCAGGAGAAGGATGTACAGGCGCGGTGGATCGGCACATACCGACGAAGATCCGTAAAGAAGGTATTGTAATGGGCATGACCAAAAAGCCATGGTGAAACAAACAGCAGCGAATTTCCAATAAGAACCAGGCCTAGGTAGTGCTTCATGAGGAACAATGAAGATGCTTTTGGGGCTGGGTTTTTTGTATCTTCAGCTTTCAAAGAAGTAGTCAAGGCTCAAGGTCAAGCGACTTTTGTCCATTGCTTTCAAATCAAAAGAGGGTTCTGATGCAGTCAAGAAAAGGACTGTTTGAACTAAAAATGAACTACATTGCTTCAGTCAGAATCGGTAGCCGTGTTAGAGCCGGGTCGCGCCCAGGAGGAGTGGGGGGAGCAGGGGGAAGTCATTTGCCGTTTTCAGCAAGTCCGAAGGCTTCTACTAACTCCGCTGCCGCTTTGAAGAAGGGGGGGGGGGGATTAAGCGAGTATCAAGGGCTAGCTGCTTCCTCCGGGGACGTAGGAATTCCTTAGCCAATGAAAGCAAAGCACACGAGCTGGTCGACAGAAGGAGCCATAGACCATGGTTCTGAAAGAGGCTGGGTGCGACTCTGGGTTTCCACTCTCTCCTCTGCCCCCACTAACCTGGGTGCGAGCTCTTAGCATTGAAAGAGATGTACGATTTTCATTTATTGCTGCAATTAGTTGCATCTAAGTTATAAGAGGGAGGAAAAGGGAGCAGGTGAGAGAGACATCAAAGAGTGTGTGTGTGTATGTGTGTGAGAGAGAAAGAGAGGTTTCATCAAAACATGTTATATTTTTTTACCCAATATTGTGTTTGAAGCAGCGATCATGGTGTTTCAAAAATGTACCTCACAAAAATCGCAAGGGGGGTTAGAGTTTTGTCAAACTCAATGCTCATAATCACACAGAAGACGTCAATATTATTGATCGTTTTTTGTTTCAATTTTGTGTTTCAAAAAAAAAAAACATGCAAGTTCTTTGCATGGGAGAGTTTGAAGAGTCCTTTCTAGATTACCATAATACGTGAGGGCGTGCCATCCCCACGACAGCATGCAATTTTCACTGTGTTCTCATTGTGAAATTTGAAACAATCATAGTGCTTACTCACCTTGCAACAACTGGTAGTTCAAAGCTTTCTCAGCCAACCCTTGCTAGAAATATCTCCCATAAACGCACTCGAAGAGACTACGTCCGATGAGTTGCATCTAGTGAAAGTATCTCAGAGCTTGCTGCTACAGCCATGTCGACATATCCTACAATCAACACACTCCAAGAGACAACATTTCACACAGAGAGTTCATCAAGAACTTTATGTTATTTTGTAAGGACACCACATTTGGCATAAATATCAATCAAAGTATTGCTAGAAACAACATCTTTCTCTAGCGGGCCCTGACTAGGAATCTCATTGTGAAAAATCGTGAAGGTCTTGGGTCAAGGAAAAGGCTTTCAAGGTGCTTGCATTTGGAGAAAGGCATTCACTTTGCATTTGTTAACAGCCCAGAGCTTCCTTGCCACAGTCATGTTGAGTATACCGTGCAATAAATGCGCCCCAAGTGATGACAACTAGAGGGGATGCCCATTAATAACTTTTTATGGTTTTGTAAGGGCACCACATATGGAATACATATCGACCAAAGCATTGCCAAGCACAAAACATTTCTCCTTCACTTGCATCTGATCAAAATAGCCCATATTGTCCTAAGTGATGACATCTAGAGAGGATGCTCATTAAGAATTTTTTATGCTTTCATAACGGCACCACATATGGCATACATATCGACCAAAGCAATGCCAAGCACAACATGCTTCTCCTTCCCTTTGAGTCCTCTGACGGTCTTGCAAAAGGCCAGAAGCATTCAAGGTCTTGCATAATATATTGCTTCTTCTTGGCCCGATTTATCAATTGATTTACACAAACCCAGTGACGCTTACAAGAAGGAATTCAGTAAAAAGCATTGTTGTGTGTGAGTGAGAGCATCGGTGCTTGCATTTGAAGGGGGCGCCCAAGAGATGACATCCTACAGAGGTTTCACCTCAAGAAAATTTTCTCCTTTTGTGAGGGCATCACTAGTGATAGCATCTGCAGAGAAAGCCTTATCCAATGAGAAAATAGCGTGATTCTTTCTACAAATAAACTCGTTTCTTTCACTTCATATCTGGCTCTTCCTATCTATGCTGGACTTTTGTGACCAATACTACTGGCTTCGGTTTCCCACCAATTTGTTAGTACAAACTCGATATTCATCAACCCTGAAAACAGAGAAAGAAAACTTTATGTGTGAGTGTATACATGTGTGTGTGTGTGTGTGTGTGTGTGTGTGTGTGTGTGTGTGTGTGAGAGAGAGAGAGAGAGAGAGAGAGAGAGAGAGAGAGAGAGAGAGAGAGAGAGAGAAATAGGCTGGTCCCGACCGATCGCAGCACCCCAAATCTTCACCGGCCGTAATCCCCCGCTTCGCGCACATGTTGTGGAGGCAACAGTAATATCGGCCTGCCACCAATCGTTAGTTGGCGCACATGCAAGCCGACCTGCATAAATCTGGTGATCAGTCCGTCAACTATTGCACTGATCACCAACTATTGCAGATGATGTTGTGTTGCAGACGATCTTCCTGGGCAGTCGGTTGTTTTGCAGTTGTCAATGCTGTAGGCGATGGAGTGGATGGGTGCAGCAGAACTGCAGCCATCAACTCTGCAGGTTACTATCTTTAGGATGCCACCGCTTAGCCACCATTGCAAATGGCTAGGGAAAGGGAGTCACTTCCACGCGAAAGCGGTGGGAGAACGTTGAAGAACCGATTTTCTACAATCCAGGAAATTGGTGGGGCACCATGGAATCTTTACCAACCGAGTTTTTGTAGCTTGTGTTTGTGTGTGTGTGTGTGTGTGTGTGTGTGTGTGTGAGAGAGAGAGAGAGAGAGAGAGAGAGAGAGAGAGAGAGAGAGAGAGAGAGAGAGAGAGAGAGAGAGTGAATGAGTGAGTAGGAAAGAGGAGAAAGAAAACCAAAAGAGAGAGAATGTTGCATACCTTGACGGTAGGCCATCCTCTAGAGGGGGGCAACATCTTGCAGAAAGATATTAGAAGGATACTTTTGGAGTGCCACGGGCGCACGTTGTGCACCTTTAAAAATAGCTTCCGATCAAAAAGTGCCAAGTGGTGCATTGGCAAAGCCAAGATTCAAACAAAGATTGAAAATCAAGGAAGTAAACACTCCCCAAAGAAAGGGTTTTCAAACTTCAACTCCCATTTTTATGAGTCCCATACTAAAACTTGTGCCTTGCATGCTTAGAGCCCCGTCCGACTGAGCTCGAGTGGGACTTCTGCCACATCAAATTATCTTCCTAAACTCGCATAACAATCGGTGGAGGAGATAATTTCAAACCTTCTTCAGCTCACACACACTAGCAAAAGCATGTGGAAAGTGAAATTTACGAATTGACATCTTCTCTAGCTCCATCTTTATCAATGTTGCAACATTTGTAATCAAAAGAAAATATTCATACTATTACAATCACATAAAAAAGATTGTTGTTCACTCATTTATCAAAGAGGTAACTCAAGTTTAAGCGATGTAATGTTTCTCTTGTCATTTCTTCTTTCGACATCATGAAGAGTCCACCAGCTATACAAGGAGGCATGTAGCAAGCAAGAGTGGAAAGATGCTAGAGACAAGAAGATGGTTGGCTCAAGTTTTCGAAACATATATTTGTAGATCTTGCAACACATCATGATGGGGGACCCTTCATGTGTTCTAGTTCCAACTTCCCATTTATATTATGCAGCATGGGGTTGTTATCTGTATTTTAATTTTTGTTTTTACAAGAACGCATTGAACTTATATAAGAAGCGAAAAAGAATAAATCCTAGGTAGAGAGCCCTTCCAACGTGAATTCCCATTGTAGTTCCAAGGGACATTTGGCAACATAGTTTGATATGTCTAGCTTGATTTTTGGCCAATAAAAGTTTATTTCTACTCTCTTGAGAGTAGCTTGAATCCCTCTATCTCCCGCATAAGGGGGAACATGAGATTCATACATATAATTTTCACATAACTTATGTGAAAAAGTTATGTACGAATCTCATGTTCACATAGCTTCTGTGAAAAAGTTTGGATCCATAGCCTACTCATCTATCATAAAAGATAGATCATTCAAAGTAGCTATTGATACATTATTCACCTTTGATCTTCATGAAAGGGCACCGGTCACTTGATTGTGCTTACTAGCTATGTGAGCAATATGCAATTTAAGCCTTTGAAGTTTGGATCCATAGTATTCTTATCTATCATAAAAGATAGATCATTATTGAGTAGCTATTGATACAATATACACCTTTGATCTTCGTGAAAGGGCATCAACCACTTGGTTGTACTTACTAGCTATGTGAGCAATATGAAAGTTAAAATGTGAAAGAGTGTTTTGCCAACCTCATTTGCATATCGCAATTTAATTTGTGCAAGAATGTACTTAAGACTTTGATGATTTGTGAAAAAAATAAATGGAATGCATATGAGATAATGCTTTCATGTATCTAAGGTATCTAAAATAGCCAATAACTCTTTTTCATATATGCGTAGACTCCTTTCTTGGTCATTTAATCTCCTACTTTTGTATGATATGGCATGCCCTTCTTGAAACAACACAACCCCAAGGCAATGTCCACAATCATCACGTTAGACTTTGTAAGGGTTTGAGAGGTCTGGTTGTATTAACACTGGTTGAGAGACTAGTTTCTCTTTGAGCTTCTTAAAAGATTCATTTTCTTTTATAGTCCATACATAATTAATGCTCCTTCTTAGTTAAATCATACAATGACCCTACTATGAATAAGAATTTTTCTATGAAGAGTCTATAGTATACAAACATTCCTATAAAGATTCTCAATTCATCTAGAATCATTGGTATAGGCCATTCTTTTGATTAATATTGTCATAAAATATAATATCTAACCAACCCAAATTATTTTCTCATATTGAATTGATCATTTAATGTGGGAGAATAAATGGGAACAAGGGTTAGAATATAGACATGTGCTTATGGATCTATCTCAACACAGGACCAAGGTAATGGGTCCAAATGGGGGATGGTTTATCAAAGAGCAATGCCACTTAATGGGGCTTAAATGACCTTAGGGTTAGCTTCATTAAAAAGACCTCCAAAGGTTTGTGTAAAAGTCATTAGACCTTACGTTAAAGCTAGGCCTATGCTTGAGGTGCTTGATAATTAAAAGCGCATGAGATGCTTGATAGCTAAGGTGCAACTTAAGCTAGGCATGTGCTTGAAGGTCCAAGTCAATGCCTACAAGGAAGGGACCAACCCTTGAGGCTAGGGGGATGGTAAGAGAGAGGCCATACTCTTACTAACCCTATGCTTGAAGACTAGGTGCTTAAGAAAGTAGGGGGCCAAGTTTCTAGGGCTTGGAAGTCAACATGAAAACCTACAAAGGAGGGGGCGAGCCATGCAAGTAGGTGGGGTGGTTGGATGACTTCTCTCTCTCCCAAAGGTCACCCCTTGCTCAAGAGGCAAGAAGGACACATGTCAAGCCCCTAGCTAGGTTTCCCTCAAGGAGTGTCCAAAGCCTATTGGTTGAGAGGATTTAACTAATTAAATTAATTGTTTAGACATTTATCAAGCCCTCTCTCTCAAAGAGGAAAGGAGGATACTTGTCCAAAGACTACTACTGCTTGAATTGACCCAAGCTTGTGATTCGCTAGGCTTGAGAGAGCAAATGCGAAAAAATCATGAGCTAGAATGAGGGGTTGACCCAAGAAACTAGGGGGTTTGCTTGCAAGATATAATCTCCCATACTCTCTCTCTCTCTCTCTCTCTCTCTCTCTCTCTCATTGTGTGAAGTGCAAAGCGCAAAGTGCAAGAGATCCATCTCCTTCTCCAAGCTTGTTGAGAAGTTGAGAGCCTACACCAACACTCTTGGCTATGGAATGCAAATCCAACCAAGAGCCATGCTTCAATGCTTAAGCTTGTCATCTTCTTCATCTTCATTACTATGCTATTATGCTATGCTAAGCAAGAAGAGTGATGGTGATAAGTGAGGAACTGGGACCTGCTAAGAAATAAGACGTAGCTAAATAGATATTTGAGTAGATTACTTTATGGAAAGAGATAGATTTCACACACAAGAGATTATAGAGTAGAGAGAGAGAGAGAGAGAGAGAGAGAGTACACACGATATACGTGGTTTACCCAATGTGGGCTACATCCACGGGAAAGCAACCACTCAATGGCTTTAGCACTTCAAAAGAAGAAGTAGTTTACAAGGGGATTAAACCCTTATAGAGCTCTTGCCTTGCTTCACTCTCACCACCTCACACTCACCTTGTTGCATCAACTTCACACAATGAAATGTGTGTAGAAATGGCCTCCTTTTATAGGCCAAAAGGGTTGCCCTCTCTTATGAGAGGCAGCCATGTGTAGCCTCCCTTGTGCGAATAAGTCCAAATCGGACCCTCCAATCCGCCCATGTGTGGCCACCCTTGAGAAGACAAGTCCGCTTTTGAATTCGGCCACCGGCCACCGACCATTGACTTCCGACCACCGGCCACCGGCCATTGACTATCGGCCACCGGCCACCGGCCATTGACTATCGGCCACCGGCCACCGGCCAACCGACCGGTTGTTTTTCGACCACTTTCCGGCCGCTTTCTGGCCATAATATTCCGGCGAGGGAAAAAAAAGTCTCAGGGGCCTCCGCCCCCGAGGCCCCTAAAGTTGCCCCTGATTCTTGTTCGTGAAAATTTTGGTTTCCGGTGAGTGATTTTCCTTCACGCACGATGGCTTCTCCTCATAATGGGGGCCTTACAAATGTGCGCTTTTACCACAGAAAATTACAAGGGTAAATCAGGCTCCATACTTAACAATCTCCCACTTGGAGACTGATCTCCAAACCAAACCTATGACTACTTTCCATTCTGGCTTCTTATCCTTGAATGCCGATTGAAGATGAGCAAAAACTCAACTTCTCCTTGTTGACCACCTTTGTAAACATGTCTGCAGGATTTTCACTTGTATGCACCTTTCCTAGCTTTAGTTGTCCCTCTTCCAAAAGAGTGCGTATGAAGTGATATCTCACCTCAATGTGCTTTGTCCTTGAATGAAAGGCTGAGTTCTTCGCAAGATGGATAGCGCTTTGGCTATCACTGTACAAGACACAATTGTCTTGTTTGAATCCAAGCTCTTCTAAGAATCTGTGAAGCCACAAAATTTCTTTGCTTGCCTCCATCATTGCTACATACTCTGCTTCCGTGGTAGAAAGTGAAACCACTTTCTGCAGCTTTGAAGCCCAGCTTACTGCTGTGCTTCCAACCATGAACACATAGCTAGTAGTGCTCCTTCGAGTATCTTTGTCACCTGCCATATCTGCATCAGCATACCCTTCTAGAAAAATATCAGTTCCTCAAAAATACAAAGCATTTGTTGTTGTCCCTTTTAGATACCTAAGTATCCACTTCACAGCTTGCCAATGCTCTTTACCTGGGTTGTCCATGAACCTACTCACAACTCCCACTGCATGTGCAATGTCTGGCCTTGTCCAGACCATAGCATACATTAGAGAACCTACCACTACAGCATATGGAACTTTAGACATATAGGCTATCTCCTCTTGTGTCTTTGGACACATATCCTTCGTTAGTTTAAAATGACCAGCCAAAGGTGTAGAAACTGGTTTTGCATTTTGCATTGCAAACCTTTCTAGTACCTTCTTGATGTAATCTTCTTGAGATAGCTTTATTGTCTTCTTCGTCCTGTCCCTTGATATTTTCATACCAAGTATCCTCTTTGCAGCACCTAAATCTTTCATTGAAAAAGATTTAGACAACTCCTCTTTTAGGTCTTTGATGTCCTACATGTTAGCACTTGCAATCAGCATGTCATCAACATACAACATTAGGATGATGAACTTCCCATCTCCCAAATTCTTCGTGTAGACGCAGTGATCCGAGTTGCATCTTGTGAATCCATGATCCAACATCGATCGATCAAACTTCAAGTACCATTGTCTTGATGCTTGCTTTAAACCATACAAGCTCTTCTTTAATCTGCAAACCATTTTCTCCTTACCTTTTACTTCATACCCCTTTGGTTGAAGCATGTAGATTTCCTCCTCTAAGTCACCGTGAGGGAATGCCGTATTTACATCCATTTGCTCGAGATTTAAATCATGAGCAGCCACAAGGCTTAAGACAAGCTTAATTGAGTTCATTTTTACAATAGGAGAAAATATTTCATTGAAGTCAATACCTTTCTTTTGAGAAAACCCTTTTACCACAAGCTTAGACTTGTACCTTCTTCTTCCTTCAGCTTGTACACCCATTTGTTTTGAAGTGCCCGTTTACCTTTAGGCAACTCAACCAACTCCCATGTTTGGTTGCGATGTAGTGAGTCCATCTCCACTTGCATGCTCTTCGTCCATTCTTCTTTGGATTCATGTTGCATAGCTTCTTCGTATGATTCCGTCTCTCCAGAATCTGAGATCAAGAGATGGTTAAAGGAAGGAACAAACCTTTTTGGAGGTCTACTTGCTCTTGTAGATCTTCGGGGAATAGGTTGAGGCTCCTCATTTGGTTGACGTTGTTGCACATTGTCACCGTTTGTAGTCCTTGAGTCTTCACTGTCCTCAAGCTCCATGTACTCATCACCTGTTTCTTTTGTTTGTTTTCTTTCCAAGTAATCTTTGTACATATTTTGTTCGTTAAAAATTACATCCCTACTCCTTAATTTTACCATCTTCAGGATTCCATAGGTGATACCCAAAGTCACCTTCTCCATAGCCAATGAAGAAACACTTTTTGGACTTTGCATCTAGCTTTGATCTTAGGCTTCTATCTATGTGCATGAAAGCCTCACACCCAAACACTTGAGAAATGCATAATTCACCGGTTTACCTATCCATGCCTCTTCTGGAACTCCCCCATCCAATGCCGTTGAAGGTGACCGGTTGATTAAGTGCACAAACGTACTTACATCTTCTGCTCAAAAGCTCAAGCGGTAGGCTTGCATGTAGCCACATGCTTCGTGCTCGCTCCATGATTGTCTTGTTCATCCTTTCCGAAATCCCATTTTGTTGAGGTGTCCTTGGGGTTGTCCTTTGCCTCCGAATGCCATTGCTAGCACAAAAGCTTTCAAAATCTTGGTTGCAATATTCACCTCCATTCTCGGATCTGAGGCATTTAACCTTGATACCTGTTTCATTCTCCACAAAGGCTTTCCACCTTTGAAATATGGAAAATACATCGGATTTATTCTTCATGACATAAACCCATGTTTTTCTAGTCGCATCGTCTATGAATGTTACATAGTACAATGAGCCACCAAGTGATGGTGTACTTGCAGGACCCCAAACATCAGAATGAACCAACTCAAGTTTTTTATTTTTTCTTTCATTTCCTGATTTTTGAAATTTTACCCTCTTTTGTTTACCATAAACACAATCTTCACAGAACTCTAAGTCCACTTCTTTCAAACCTGGTAGAAGCTTCTTTGTTTGAAGGATTTGCATTCCTTTGGCACTCATATGCCCAAGTCGATAGTGCCACACCGCACTGTCAACTTCTCTAGTTGTTGCACAAGCTGAGGTTACGAGCTAACAATACACAAGTAAAGTGTACCGACCTTTTCTCCCTTGGCAACCACCAAAGATCCCTTTGAGATCTTCCACCGTTTGTTTCCGAATGCAATGTTGTAACCTTCATCGTCCAATTGTCCTGTAGAGATCAAATTTTTGCGAAGAGAAGGAACATGCCTAACATCTTTAAGATTCCATTCATTTTCGTTAGCAGTTTTGACAGAAACTATACCTTTGCCGAAAATCTCACAAGCTTCATCATCTCCCAAGTATACATACCTAAAATTACCTTTGGTGTAGTCTTGGAAATGTTGCTTGTGTGGTGTCGCATGGAATGAAGCCCCGGAATCTACTATCCAGGAATTAGACACATTGTCTAATGAGAGAATTAGAGCATCTTGCTCTACTTTACCTCCCACATTGGCCTCCGATGTTGGCTTGTTGTCTTGAGACTCTGTCTCCTTCTTCTTCTTGGACCAGCAATCCTTCTTGATGTGGCCCTTCTTGCCGCAGTTCCAACATTCAAGAACTGACTTTGTGCGTGACTTGCTCCTTCTTGAGCGATCACGACCCTTTTGGTTTTTGAACCTCTCCTTAGGCCTTCCTCTTGTTTCCACTGACAATGCAACACTTGATGATTGTCCTGTGCTTCTCCTTCGTATTTCCTCGCTTAGGAGAACACCCACAACATCATCAAACTTAAGAGTATTTGTACCAGAGATAGAATTACTTACAGCCATCACAAGGCTGTCCCAACTATCCGATAGAGATGATAGTATAAGGAGAGCTCGCACTTCGTCATCGAAATTGATTTTCATCGATCGAAGTTGACTTATGTTTGTGTTAAAGTCATTTAGGTGTTCTGCAACTGAACCATTCTCTGCCATCTTTAGATTGAACAAGCGCTTCATAAGAAATACCTTATTGGATGCTGATGGTTTCTTGTAGAAGTCGTCAAGTGACTTCATAAAGTCCTCCGTGGTCTTCATCTCCGAAACATTGAAGGCCACCGTTGACGCCAAGCTTAACCAGATTGTTCCCAGTGCCTTTCGATCAAGGACAATCCATGCTTCATCTGCCATTGTTGCGGGCTTCTTCGCAAGACCGCCTAGTGGCAAATAGAGGTCCTTCTGGTAGAGATAGTCTTCAATCTGCATCTCCCACTGTTGGTAGTTTTTGCCGTTGAACTTCTCAATCTTGAGCTTCCCTTCCTCCGCCATAACTCCCACTCAATTCAAGGAATCCTTTCCTTGAGATAATTTAGCTACGAGCAAAACTTGCTCTGATACCAGTTGTTAAGAAATAAAACGTAGCTAAATAGATATTTGAGTAGATTACTTAATGCAAAGAGATAGATTTCACACACAAGAGATTATAGAGTAGAGAGAGAGAGAGAGAGAGAGAGAGAGAGAGAGTACACACGATATACGTGGTTCACCCAATGTGGGCTACGTCCACGGGAAAGAAACCACTCAATGGCTTTAACACTTCAAAAGAAGAAGTAGTTTACAAGGGGATTAAACCCTTATAGAGCTCCCGCCTTGCTTCACTCTCACCACCTCACACTCACCTTGTTGCATGAACTTCACACTATGAAATGTGTGTAGAAATGGCCTCCTTTTATAGGCCAAAAGGGATGCCCTCTCTTATGAGAGGCAGCCATGTGTAGCCGCCCTTGTGCGAATAAGTCCAAATTCACACTATGAAATGTGTGTAGAAATGGCCTCCTTTTATAGGCCAAAAGGGCTGCCCTCTCTTATGAGAGGCAGCCATGTGTAGCCGCCCTTGTGAGAATAAGTCCAAATCAGACCCTCCAATCCGCCCATGTGTGGCCACCCTTGAGAAGACAAGTCCGCTTTTGAATTCAGCCACCGGCCATTGAATTCGGTCACCGGCCACCGACCATTGACTTCCGACCACCGGCCACCGGCCACCAGCCAACCGACCGGTTGTTTTCGACCACTTTCCGGCCGCCGTCCGGCCATAATATTCCAGCGAGGGAAAAAAAAGTCTCAGGGACCTCCGCCCCCGTGGCCCCTAAAGTTGCCCCTGATTCTTGTTCGTGAAAATTTTGGTTTCCAGTGAGTGATTTTCCTTCACGCACGATGGCTTCTCCTTATAATGGGGGCCTTACAAATGTGCGCTTTTACCACAGAAAATTACAAGGGTAAATCAGGCTCCATACTTAACACGACCGGCTCCACATAAATCCAGTCCTCAACTATTGTCATGTTCTCTAATTCTCTCTCTTGCAAAAGTATTGTTCATGCCAAGTTAATTAAGTATAGTGGTTATGTTGCTATTGCTAATCAAGTTCACCCTCTATGTTCTCAAAGTAGTCTCATGAAAATGCTCACTCCAATTCGTATTAATTCCGCTATTCTCAAAGTTTATAGGCCATTTCCATTACATTAATTCCGCTATTCTCAAAGTTTATAGGCCATTCCCATTACATTTCCTTAAGTTGTCCATGAAATGTTGGACCGGTTTATTGCAATAGGGTAAGTGGGACAGGGATCTAGTGTCTTGGTTGAGAAGGACTTAGTTCAAGGTACACCGTTGGGAACTATAGTCTTAATAATGGAGTCTCTCGAGACTTGCCTTTGGCTTAACCATTATTGAGCTACAAGCAAGCTTAATAGGAACCATAATCAACCTGATAAATGTTAGACACTCTCCACTAATCTTTGCAATCAACAGACTCTAAACCACGGGTGTAGCTGCTTGAGAACTAATTTTCAAAGGTAAAGAAGAGTAACGACTAAGGTTTTTGAGAGTACCATAGCACAAATTAATCTATACATAAGTTTAATTAGCATGGCTGACAATAACCAAGAGAGTAGAATGAACATTGATAACTTTGATTTTGCACATGAAGGTGCTAATGATGATGTCTGCATGTTTGTTAATTATCTTGTTATTAGGCTGCATCAAGCTATGGGAAACCCTGCTTTGCAAGCTGAAGTTACACAACAACTTCGTGCTTACGGGATTTCCCTTCCTCTCCAAAAGGAGAGAGAGCTTAGGAGGCCTCTTGATGAGACTCCCAAAAGAAGACTCTCTCCCATAAGAGAGGAGGAACCCAAAGAATGAGAAAGAAGCGAATCCCTAAGTTCCTCTAAAGATGTGGCTCCACAAAGATGGCGGTTGTAAGATCCCCAGTTTTAAGGTCTCTTTTAAAAATAAGAAAAATAGTTTTCAATATCTATTTTGTCAAATTTCGGTTTAGAATGCTTGCCTGAGAGTGTTGTAAGATTCTAAAGTAAAAAGCAAGGACGTTTCCATGTTCCAGTAGGTAAGACGGATGTTTGGTTCACTTTTGAGAAAATTCATTATTTTTAGCTTTTTCATGCTTTTTATGCTTTTAGGTGCTTTTTTGCAAAAAGAAGGGTTGGATCCTTAATCTACGTGTTGCGGGGAAGCTATGGTTCAATTTTGTAAAAAACTTCTTTTCAAGTGCTTTTCATGCTATTTTTAGCTTTTCATGATTTTTAGTGCTTTTCAGTGAAAAGCGGGTCTGCTCTCTTATTCCAGTGGACAAGGGGAGCCTATGGTTCAATTTTAGAAAATTTTGTTCGTTCCAGTGTATACGCTCTCCGAAAGCTCTCGTGGTGAACACCTCTACATAGCTCTCATTACCGATCTCTTGCGGCAAAGCAAGAAGACTTTTGACAGCCCCTAATCAATTCTAAAACACATGAGAAGCTCTAAACTCCATAGCCATCATCATCTCTCTCTCTCTCTCTCTCTCTCTCTCTCTCTCTCTCTCTCTCTCTCTCTCTCTCTCTCTCTCTCTCTCTCTCTCTCTCTCTCTCTCTCTGTGTGTCGTTTTTTCTGAGTAGATACCCTCTCGGTGATTGTTTTTTCATATACGAGTGCATGTATGGCTTTGCTGAGTGCGTATGAAGTTGTCCCATGATTATTTCATCATGTTTAACACGTTGACTTATGCATACAATGTGTTTATGATCACGTGCATGCATAAAAAACACTTTTCGTTTCACGTCATAGAAGCGGTAGGAACACTGTTTTGTTTATAACTCACAAACCGTTATGAACCAATCCGTCGAACCCTTTAAACTAGAGATAAAACACATCATTTAATTTTCTCTCTTGGGTACCATGTAAAAATTACGCACGAGCTAACAGATATGGTCAAAAAACAGCTTGTTGTACACTCCATTTAGTCAAAACTTTGGACCCCAGGCTCCTTGGAGGACCACTATATAGATTCACTGGATGGGCAAACCGACGTAGACTATTGAAAATATTGATTAAACTTGATGATAAATGTATTTAAGTCTCCGTTATCACCTTGGGTAAGCGAGTTATTAATCCTTCCATAACCGGGTTTACCTATGCGTGTAGGGGTGCTACCAAAGGGGAGTACCATATAACGTCGTGAGTTAACCGAGCTGTTTATGTGTATGATTTATGGTTTATTTTGGTGAGCTGATTTCAATTATTAGATGTCCATAAACTCATGTGAGTTAATCAACCCCGCACCGCATAGGCTGATATGAATAAAGTGGCTTTCTTTCTATATTACCGTTTGTTGTGTGAGTGTCAAATGGCCAAAGTCATGTGATAGAGTGTTAGTCTATATTATGGAGTTGATCTTGATGCATTGATTTGAGTTCAAACACTTTCATTTGCATGTTATTCATGCTCCCAAAAATGGCAGAAAGTTGTTTTCTGCATTTGTGTGAAGTTATGGTTTATGGTCGGCCTAAAGGTTGGAGCCGTTTTTCATCATTTTTATGGTAATGATATCATATGATGTATGGAACCTTCTGGATATATGTGGATGCCTCATGTGCATGGGTATGATTACTTTTCACTTTAGGGTTACTTTATGGGTGCCCATGAAAATGGAGGAAAAGCCCCCCCCGCCCCTCTTCCCCCCTTTTTCCCCTTCTCTCTCTTTCTAGGGGACAAAGCTATAATGAGGGGAACAAATAGGCTCTCATGCCCCCTACTTCCCTACCTTTTGAGAGGGTATAGTTGTGGCCACCACTCTCTTCCTATTGGTCCATGCTTAATCACCCCTTAAGCTAAAGGACCCTTTTGGGGTTCATATTTTTCCTAATGCCTAGTATATTAAGAGAGATGCAACCTTCAATAAATTTAAAGGGATCTTGGCTAGCGAACCTGCCCTCAAATTTTCTTGACATCTTTATGCTTGCACGCAAGATATAGGGGTAAAAACACCATATTAGTGAATTTGGGAATTTCCCAATCCCCACTTTCAACACAAAATTAAGATTTGACTACATGGCCAAATTTTAGCCAACATTTTGAGAGCATGACTTGGGAGAGCTTTCTAAGCACTATCTTGTGGAATACTTTGGCCTTAAAAAATAGTTTGAGATTTGTCCATATGGCAAATTCTTCAAGAGATTTGTGATTCCCAAATTGTCTCTAAAGTCTCAAACTCTCTCCTATGAGAATTAATCATTTAGAAACAATACCATCATGTTGATTGAGAATCTTGGCAATTCATAATCCATGAGAAGAATTATCCCTCTCATGACCTATAATTACTTGGTGTGGTTCATACCATCAAGAAGTCAACACTATCTTTCATATCATATGTTTGACCTTCTTACCAACCACAAAATTCTCAAGGGGGACCCAGCTAGATCTCAATACACAAAAAAGGTGATCGGTTGAATTTCTCCAAGAGTTCACTTTTGAGATTAAATTTAGGCCAAGCACGAAAAACCAAGCCATCAATGCCCAAAGTTGGAGAGTAGTTTCCCTTGACATCTCAGTTGTCCATTCAACCCTACTAGAAGAAGTTGAAAGTGTCCTCCAAATTGCTAAGTAGTTTGGCCCATTAATGCAAGAGATCCAAGCTCATGTCCAAAAAGGATATTTGAAAAATTGCTCTATTCAAGATGGATTATTATTATTTCAAGAATCGCTTATGTATACCTACATGCTTAAGAATGAAAATTATAAATAAATCTCATGAAATACGTTTTACAACTTACCTAGGATATCACAAAATATCTGCATCGCTTAAACAAAACTAACCTAGAGTATGTTAAGAAGTGTTTGATATCCAAAAGTTTAGAGATAAAAGAGTCAAGGTCCTTGGGATGCTACGAAAATTGGATATCCTTTTAATGAAATGGGAGTGCATCAATATGGATTTTGTAGCACCGTTATCCAAGACTATTGGGAGTTTTGATTCAATTTTGTTGTGGTGGATAAGGTAACCAAAGTGGCTCACCTTATTCTAATGAATACCATTGTATCTACAGCTAGTATTGGGAAAGTTTTTATCAAATATATTGTTACATTACATAGAATCCTTGCTAGGATTATCAGTGATCATGACACCAAGTTTTGGAAGACCATGTTCCAATCCTTAGGCACTCAACTAAGCCTAAGTTAAACATATCATCAAAGACAATGGGAAAATTGAAAGAATCAATTAAGTCATTGCAGATATATTGAGATCTTACTATAGTCAATAGACTCATCTTTGGATCAAGAATTTTCTCTTAGTGGAATTTTCCTAGAATTTGTCCTACCATACAAACTTGGAAATTTATCCGCTTAAATCTCTATGGACAAGATTGCTTGATTTCACTCAAACTGACTGAACCAAGACTCACAGTTCCTTTAGCTAATAGAACCCTTCAAGAAATGGATCACCAAATTCAAATAGTTAGGGAGAATCTTAAGAGAGAAAATGACAAGTAAAAGGGCTATGCTGATTTGTGAAGGTCTCTTAGGATTTTTAAGATTGGAGATAAATTTTTTCTTAAGGTTAAACCAAAAGAGAAGTTCACTCAAATTAGGGAAGTACAATTGGTCTTTATATGGAATTACAAAATAAATAAATAAATAAATTAGTTAAGATTGTAATCCTCTCAAGGGATTTTACAAAATACAAGGAGACTAAGAAATAATCTAGTTAATTGTATCCATCAAGTGAAGTCTTTGAGAAAGAAATACGCAAGACAAGGACAAAGATTGTAACAATTAATATACCATAATCTTGTCAATGAGATGCAACAAAGATTTAAAAATAAAATCACAAAATAATAAACACGTCTATCACATGATGACAAAAGGGAACTATCACACGAATAATTTGGTGAGTTATCATAACACCCACCCCATTAGAGTAAGGTGAACTATCAAAAAGACCTCTAAGAGGCAAGCAAAAAATGGGATAAAGCTTATCTTTTGGTGAAGAAGAAATTGTGCAAGCAAGAAGAGCCACTCAAAGAACCCATGAAACATTGACCTCAGCACATACTAAAAATGAGGGTCCAAACCTATAGCGTGATCTTGACCCTTGAATCTTACCCTTGTTATACCTTGATATGTCCACCATTTGGTATGTGCTACAGAAGTTTCCAAGTAAGGAAAGTGCACGCGCTTATATTGTTTCACAAACCTCCTCTGTATAGACTCTCTTTCTTGTTGAAGATGAGGAATGGCCACTGATAAAACCAACTCTTGGTGAGAATCCATAAACAAGGTAATAATAGTGAGCAAGGAGAATCCCTAAAGGATTAAAAGAGATAATAAGTCCAACCAAACCCAACAAGGGAATATGTAACTTATGTAAGAAGACTTGATAAAGAAGAGAAAAGGGAATAGGCAAACTTGTATAAGAAATTTTGATAAGAAGATAAGCTATAAAGAAAAAGGATAAGCGAAAAACACTTATCAAAAGTGCATAAAAAAAGGGCTTACCTTCTCAATTTACACCTTCTCTTTTTTTTTCTAATAGCAAAACTCACAATTGTGAGTGAATTATATTGAGTAGCCAAAAAAATTACAAGGTTTTGTCATGCTCATGTTAAGCCATGACAACATCCAGGATTCATAATTACAACGGCTATAAGGGCAGCCGCTCCTACCGAAGGCCAAGGTTTAATCATAAGGTCAATGGTTTCCAGCTCTTGTTGACACTGTCCCAGAAGTGCTCAAGTCGGATCAGACCCTTATTATTCAGCTTCCTTGCTGTCTCAATCCAATAGGGGTTTTGTGGCGGATCTACAACTTTGGAGAGCCAGGGGGACCAATGTAAGATGGAGTTCTTGAAGTATCTGGCTTCTTCCCCCCACTTTAAGACTCCTGCTACTCTATTGCATTTTCCTACCAATTCTCCTGAGCTGCCCCCTAGTCCTAAGGTAGACCACGCCGGGGCAAGCAGCTTGTCATGAACCTCCCCCTCTCCACTTTTCTCCCTTCGAGCCAAGTTTAGCTGCTTCTATCATATCTCTGATCATAACTGCCCAAACTTGATCCTGTTTAGCCAAGGAAACCACAAATTTGGCACAACAAGCTTATGCATGGGTCACAGGGTTATTAATCCCGAGGCCTCCTTGATTCCCTGGCCGAGCAACCGACTCTCAGCTGGCCCATTGCCATGGCCTGGAAGATTTTGTGCTATTTTTCCATAAGAATGTTTTTACTGGTTTCAAGAACTCTTTCCAATGACACTTAGCCATCTTGAGAAGCGGTCTAGTGAAGGCAATATAAGGCATCATGAAGGCAGTCCTCACTTTAATCTGACTTGGGAATGGGAGAAGAGCATACTCCCACCTAGTCATTTTTGTTTTGATTTTTTCAAGCACCCACTCAAATCTTTGCTTGTGAGTTACATCCACCCCCAAGGGGGCTCCCAGATGTCTAAAGATCTTTCCTTTTGTGACAATCTCCCCTGACCAGACAAAAGGATCAAATGAGTCATTTTCTGATAGGGAAATCATCCTTGACTTCTTTATATTACACTGGGACCCCGAAGCTACCGAGAAAATTTGTACAATCTCCAGAGCTTTTCTGATGACCCGAGGGCACGCCTTCAAGAAGAGGAGAGAATCATCTGCAAAAAATTTTGCGAGGAGTTGTCTTTCTTGGTAAACAAGACCTTGCACCTCCCCGCGCTCAGCACTAGCTTTGAGCGTCGTGATTAGAGGATGTGATCCTATGGCGAAAAGTAGGGGGGCAAGAGGGCATCCCTGTTTAATAGACCTTTTAACCTCAAAAGAGCCCACAATTATACCGTTAAATAGGAGCTATGACTGGCTTCTAGCCCCCATTACACGAACCATCCGACAGAGGCGCGGCCCAAAGGCTAGAGCTTCCATGATGGCTTCTATATATGTCCATGTTATTTTGTCATAGGCCTTGTCCAGGTCCAACTGTAGTAGAATGCACTCCTGCTTTGTGATAGTTGCGTATTCTATGCCCACAATTGCTGCCAATATGTTATCGTATATGGACCTTCCTTTAATGAAACCATGTTGATGGGGGGAGATGATCTTGGTTAGAAAGGGGGCTAGTCTGAGGGCCACTGCTTTAGCTATAATTTTGTAGGCCACTGACATCATCGTTATAGGGTGCCAATGTTGTAGTTTAGAGCAGCAGATCTGTTTTGGGATGGGCTTGATAAGCCCTCTCTTCACACTTGCCTCCAACCACCCTTCGACCATGGCTTTATTGGCCAAACTTGTGATTAGGGCCTTGAGATCATCCCAAAATTGGCATAGAATTCCACCGTCATCCCATCCCAACCAGGGGACTTTTCCTTGCCAAGGGCTTGCAATGCTAGTGAACATCAGTCTTTAAAAAATGCTCGTTCCAAGTTATTAGCTTCTGAGTGGGGAATTTCTTTTTTAACACTCTGTAGTAAGGCCCCTCTGGGCTAAAAGCATGCTTTGGTGGTACAAAAAGGACTGTCCTTGACAACACCTTTGACAAATCTTCAAGCTACAATTTCTACATGTCACATGAAAAACTACCTATCATACTATATATCAATGGATAGATCTTCAAAAGGAGAATCTAAAAACACAAGGTCCAAAAAGTTTTGACCTAAACTACAAAAATTTTACCAGTCCCCACTTTTTCATTGGTAGAAGTAAAATAGGTCCTTTTTTTGTACCACCAAACCACACTTTCACCCTCTGGCTTCCTCCACTTCTTGGGACTGGGTCTCCGGCCGTCCAATGATTTGACTGAGATAGCTCAACATCATACCAACAATTTCATCCTGGTTATGAACTGCTGTCCCTTTCTCATCCTCGAGCGAGCAGGCGTGGCCCCGGCTCTTCTTGATTTTTAGAGCCCTAAAAAAATGATCTTGATTGGAGGCTTCCGGTTGCAAATAAATCTCCCTAGAGAGAAGTCTAGCCTTTTGGATATCTTCTACCTGCTCATTAGAGAGGTTCGATTTGGCTTCAAGCCATCGTTTGTGTTCGCCCTTAGTAGCCTGCCCATTGGCTTTTATAGCGGTAAGCAATTGTACCTCCACTGAAAGATGCAACAAGTGATCCTCCCTAGCTTTCTTGATTCAGGGGCCCGAGGTTTTGATTGCTTTCTGGATGCTCCAAGCAAAGAGGTCCCACGCATTGTGCTTGTTGAGGTCGACATATTTTTTTAGCTTACCCAGTGCTTTCTTGGCTAGATTCCTGAAAAGAGGGTCTTTGAAGAGGTAGGCCCCTGTTACCAACATTTTTTTTACCCTCTTGGGGCCTGCTCCTCCTCTTTATTCTTCTTAAATTGAATGTGCAGAGGAATGTAATCCGAGAGGATTGTTGTTGGGACTACCTTTATTTCCATCAGTGTCAGTATCCAGTCAGCTTGGTGCGAGCAATAGCATTTGTCCAGTTTGGAGGCAGTGTGGGCGTACTGAAGGCTTGTGTAGGTGAACCCAAGTGTGTTGTTCCATGGGCCAACATCCCATAAGTAAAACAGCGTCGCCTTTGGTGGCGACATAGCCCCTCTTACCCTCAAACCCCTTGCTCTTACTTAGCATCTCTCTCTCTCTCTCTCTCTCTCTCTCTCTCTCTCTCTCTCTATGTGCAAACTCCAATGGCGAGGTCCTAAGAGAATGCTACCGAGAGTTAACAAAGTTGTTCGGATTGAGGAATTTTCACCACATTTCATAAAATTCACTTTGTCATTATATGGTGTAGAACATGTGTACAACGGCGCCGCCTTCGGTGGTGGCATCATCTCTAACAATGCTATGTGGTTGCTATCGATGTCCCTTAGTCGAGGGACATGACAATTGTCCATTGCATGGAATGATGTTGCAGAATGATCTAAGCATCAATTATTGCAAGTGTGTAAGAACTACATGCAATTCAGGAGTTGGGGCACGAAGCTGCTTGCTCCATTCACCTCTCAACATCCATAGATGGGTTGTGTACCCATGGCATTGGTGCACATGTAGTCACTACCGAGTATGCTTGAAAGTCGAGGTGCACTACGTAGGGCAGGAGGAAGGGGTTGATGTTCACGAAGATGTTTGTTCGTGCTCTCATTAACCTTGACAACGCACACTCTGGAGCATGTTGTGGCTATGCCAAGCATCGAGCACAGACTGTCTAGGACTCCCAAGCATAGAACAGTTCTCGAGACAAGGAGAAATTCCGCCTCTAAATAGGCAACAATAGTGTAAAAAGAAAAAAAAAAAACCTAATTTCCTCTTGACAAAGTCAAGGAAAGGAATTTTGCATGTTTGGCAAAATGATTTTTCCCAATCATTGCACAAACGTGACCTGCTGCCTGTCTGTGACCGCCACATGATGGTGGATTGTGAGACACCAAAAAATTGGCAAGCAGGTCACAGCTCTCTCTCTCTCTCCCTATCTCAGGAGTCACTGGTCAGCTTGCATTGCGCAGAAGTTTTATTTTAATCTCTCTCTCTCTCTCATGCAAAATAAAGGAGTGCCAAATGAATACGGGCCCTGCCTTGGTCCCCTGACAACACACACACACACACACACACGCACCCACAAATACCAATAATCCCAACAAATACAGGGCCACCCTACTTGACTGTGTGCGAGAAGAGCGACCGCAGAGGCCTTAGGCGAGAGAGTTGCTCGCTGTCTCACTGTCTAGGCAAGAAGGGTGAAAGCATGAATAGGTGGAAAGCTATATATGTGATATAATTAAATAGCATAGCATGACATTGGGGGTGTGGTCACTAGTGGCATATTTCAGACGTCCAAATTTATATTCTAAAAAATGTTATACTTAAAAATTCAGCCTTCACACACCCACTTTCTTTTATGAGTAGTTGGCAGTTTCAAACACCGTGCCCCCCCCCCCCCCCCCCCCCCCCCCCCCCCCCCCTCTCTCTCTCTCTCTCTCTCTCTCTCTCTCTCTCTCTCTCTCTCCTCTCTCTCTCTCTCTCTCTCTCTCTCGCGTGCGTCCTCAAGGTCTACTGTGCTTAGAGCTTCTATTGTGCAAGCTTGGCTGCTTCAAGGACGATTGCGGTAACTGCCCTCTTCTCTTCGAGGTATGTCTCTCCCATTGAACATGTACACTCTCTACTGCTTGAGCACGCGCGCCCCACCTGGGATCATTTAGCTACATTAAGCTGCATTTGGAGCTGCATGAGTGCCACACCTTGCCCATTTGCAACAAGAGGTGAGCAAAACCTAATGCTTCTGCTGGCTGCATGAGAGGACATAGACTCCCAAGGTAATTGCTAGTCCACAAGCTGCATGCAACCTTGGGGCAAATCCCATAGCACATCACCTTGAATGCCCTGCTTACAAGAGCAGGCCCATGAAGTTCTTGTTTCTTTTTAGCAGGGATGATAAGCGAGGGCACACCACGTCTCATGAGTTCATTGGATGATGTGCATGTATATCACTTGAGACTGCATCATGGCACCTTCCTCAAAGCATCCGATTCAAGCAAGCAGCAGTCTAGTTAGGAACATCGAACCACATCTGCATACGAAGTTTTGTCGTCTTGCCGAGGAATTTCATATGGAGCGTGGATTGCCATTGGAGGGAGTTGATCCGTGTAGCTTGATAGGAAACAATGACATCTCTGAGGAGGACTGGGAAGTTGTCTTTATATGCCCAAAGCCTGTTCTGGGTAACCAGAAGAAAGTGAAGGCATACCATGCTCAGACGGAGTTATTAAAAAAGCTTGTGTGGAGACACTGGGATGTCTACCAGGAGGGTCCCTTCATGTATGAAGTAGGTACTCAATTTGCAAAGGCCTTTGCATTGGAAAACTGCATTGAATCTTGCAAACATCAAATTTCTTGGGATATCTTTGCAGAGAGGGCAATGAGATCCTCAGAAGAAAGACACACCTTGCAAAACAAGATCAAGAGGTGGGAAGAGCAGATGAGTGGTAGAGGGAGAGGTTCCAAAACCACTGCTGCCTCTACCAGATCATCATTGAAAGCAGAAGGTATGTCTGTACCATTGTCAAGAGTGCCTACAGGAGGATGCCTGGTACAATTGGCAGAGGAGGATAGCAGGGCACTTGCATAAATGAAGAATATTGTAGAGGGCTGATTGCAAGACTATAAGTCAAGACTAGAGGGTGCAAAGAGGTAGGTAGAGGATCAAGTCAGAGAATTGCATAGGGCTGAGGGTGCTCAAAGCTCAAACACTTTGGCCATAAAGTTGCAAACAGAGATTGATTGCGTGCAAGACCCTGTAGCTCGACAACGCCTGATTGATTTGACTGGATAGTTCTCGAGTACTACTAGAGAGAACGTTGCTGAATTAGAAGCCAATGTGGCTAAAGCAAAGGTGCATACCCTCCTACATGTGCTTCACTTTTTTTTGGAGTATGTGGTTCACTTCCATGTGGTTATGTGGTTATTTTGGATTGTATGGTTATGTACTGTATGAGCATATTCTATTTCTGCTATGTGCTATATAGCACAAAATATGTGCTATATGGTCACAACATAGCCATCATCTTCATGGAGTGGGTGGTTATATGCTATGTGCCATGTGTGGTTATGTGCTATGTGCTTTATAGTTCAATCTAGGTGTAGCATGTTCACAATAGTACCCTCATCTATTTGGAATGTGTGTGATTCTATGCTATGTGCTCTATGTGGTTATGTGCTATGTGATACATAGCACAATGGACATGTGTAATATGTGCTATATAGCATAACCTGTATGCTATATGCTCACAGTATATCCCTGAAGTGTGTTAAATATTGATATGTGCTACATAGCACAATCTTTTTATGTGCTATGTGCTAAATAGCACATTTTGTGTGTTATATGTTCACAATATAGCCTTGGAGTGTGTGGAGTAGTGAATTGTGCTATATAGCACAATCTCTATTTTTGCTATGTGCTACATAGCACCATCTCTAATTGTCTTATGTGCTACATAGCACAATATTTGTGCTATATGCTATGTGCTATGTCTCATATAGCCCATTGCATATCATATACCCAACAAGCTTGTGCTATATAGCATATAGAGAAAATGTTTGGGCTATATCTGGTACTTTAAAAAGTCTCTCTGCTATGATCTACAGTGCATACTCTATGTAGCACTTATAGCACATTATACTTGGACTGTGCTATGTGCTATATAGCACAATGCATATCATATACCACATCAAGCTTGTGTTTATAGCATATAGAGTAAGTGCTTGTCTTATATGTGGTATTGCAAATAAGGGATAAGATTCACGCTGCATATTCTTTTGAACAATCTGCTTGTGTTGGGTTATTGAGACTTAAATTAGATGTGTTGTCTTCTTTGTTTCACAGGCACTACTTGCAGAAGTAGAGACCACCTTAGCACAGGAATCAGAGCACTTTAAATTTTGTGTTACCATGGAGAGGACTTCACATAATGTGGGGCCAGTTTGATGAAGCCTTTTCCTCTTGTGGATTTTGAGCAGAGCATTAGCGAGGTGGCACTTAATGGGTTCTACCATTGTGTAGGATGTGGATTCTCGTTCGATGCCAGAAGCTTGGATGTATTCTCCGTGCCTTGCACCCATGTGTACCATATGCTATGCTTCGCGCATGTATGTAGGGACTATGGCTATTGTGTTGCACTAGATTGCAACAGTCTGTTCCCCCTAGAGCTAAGCATTATGATTGGTCTGAAGGTGAAGAGTGAGATGAAAGAATCAAGTGTAGGTAGTCACTGTGCCAATTATTTACTAGTACTATTGCAGGCCCACTTTCCATTGGGAGTTTAATCTCTTGCATTTAATGAAATCATTTGCAGGTACAGACATCGCAGCAGAGACCTGTATACAAGAATCATTGAGGACAGAAACAGAGAGAGTCTCTATGCAGGTCACTGGTAGGTACCAAAATCAGTATTTATGTGTGTATTTTGGGATACTCCAAGTGAGACTTTGTAAATAGCTTGCTTTGTAGAAAAATCATCGCATGCTTGCTCCAACAAGACGATGCATTCCACACCGAAGAATGGCATGATTACCCCAGGGATGTAGCCAGCCCTTGAAGCGAAGTCTACCCCAAGGATGCAACCAACCCTTGAAGCGGAGTCTGTCGTAGGGGATGCAGTATGTGGAGTAGTTGAAGACATCTTGATGGCAAAGTCTTCTGCAGTCAAATCACCTAGGCAACAACTAACTCCAAGAAGGCTGTTGCGTTCTTCGTTGAGTGCCAATGCATCACCAAGTGTGGAAACTAGAGATGAAGCATCAGATGAGGCAGTTGCAGATGCGGTGAATGCAACACCCCCTCCAGCGGGGAAGAAGCCAACACCAAAGTGCAAGAAATCGACTCCCAAGAACTTAGGTGGAAGTCCCATGATGGATATACCTCTTTATTCATTTAGGAAGAGGAAGAAACCAAATGCAAAGAAATGAGTGTGTTTTTTTTGTAACTTCATGCAATTAGAAGATTTCTTTAGAAGGCATGTGCAATCCATTGCACCCTATTGTATCCATGCTCATTGATGAATCAAGTGTTGAAATTTGTTAGTGACATGTCTCTTAATTCTTTGCATCGAGTAGTTGCAAACTATTTGATTTATTTTCTGTACATGTTTAGTAATATGTTTCTACTTTCTCTTGTCATAGATAATCAAGAAGCTGAAAAAAGAGGAACTTGCATGAGACACACTCGCTCTTCAGGGTTTCTAGATGAGGGGTCTGTAGGTTCACTGGCTCAATCTTATTTTGTGAAGAATCCAAGAAGGGGTGCTACAGCTTCCACGGGGGTTACAGGCAAAAAAAAAAGTGTCTTTTAATACAGTTGAGGGGTCTGTAGGTTCACTGGCTCAATCTTATCCTGTGAAGAATCCAAGAGGGGGTGCTACAGCTTCCACGGGGGTTACAAGAAAAAAAAGAGTCTTTTGATACAATTGATCCTTGCACACCTACTAGTATTGCTGAATTTGTTCCAAATGTGCCTAATGCAGTTGATGTGCAAGTTCTGCATGATGATGTGCCATACAGATGTTGACCGTGCTAAACTTGAAAAGGGTACATTACCCACCCCCACAACAGTTGAATCTAGCACAGATGCCATTGATGATGCTATGGTAGTTCATGCGTGCACAAATGCCGTTGCTGATGCTACGCTAGTTGATGCCTGCACAAATGACATTGTGGATGCTATGGAAGTTGATGCTCGCACAGATTCTGCTCTACTGATGGCAATGTTAATGATGGTGGAACAGAAAGTATTGTTCATGCTGTCATAGATGCCCTTCTTGATGCAGTTGTGGCTATGGGTACAGATGCCATAGTTGAATCTGGCACAGATTCCATTGATGATGCTATGGTAGTTGATGCCTACACAAATGCCATTGATGATGCTATGGTAGTTGATGCCTGCACAGATGCCATTGATGATGCTACGCTAGTTGATGCCTGCACAAATGACATTGTGGATGCTATGGAAGTTGATGCTAGCACAGATGCTGCTCTTGATGGCAATGTTAATGATGGTGGAACAGAAAGTATTGTTCATGCTATCATAGATTCCCTTCTTGATGCAGTTGTGGCTATGGGTACAGATGCCATTGTTGAGGATACCAGAGGCATGGGTGAGGAGGTCATCATTGAGAGAGAAGCTGGAACATGTGAGGCAGTGGGTGCAAGTGATGTCACAACCCAAACCGAGGTGGTCTGTCCAAGTGATGCAGTTGATGATATTGTTGATGCAGAGGAGGCAAAGGGTACAAATGCCGCTGTTGAAGATATGGGAGACTTGGGTGAGGAGGACCTCATTAAGAGAGTACTTGGAATAGGCTCAGAAGTGGGTAACGGTGATGTCGCGGCTTCTGCCAACACAGCTGAGGCAGGTGACAGAGCAGTTCAATCGGGAGAGGCAATGGGAGAAGTTGTTGTGGCTGCTACGGACATGAAACATGCAAATACACATAATACAACTGAGGCATGTATAGAGCAAAACAATGAGGCAGGGAAAGGCACAGAGGTGCCCACTGATAGAGCAGCTCTATAGAGGCAATGGGAGAACATTTCATGGCTGCTGTGGACACGAAAGAGGCAGTTACACATGATACAACTGAGTCTTGTACAGATCCCAATGTTGGGAATACCAAAGGTAAAAGTCCAGAGGTCCCTATGGGTCGAGCGGCTGCTACAGATACAAATGAGGTAGGTACAAAGAATGCTGATAAAGAGGCCAAAAATGGACATGAATATGAGAGGCAAGAGAGGCCAGAGTGTCTTGTGGTAATGCCAGTACAGATTGTTGCACTGCCTCCTGCGTCTTGTGAGGACAAGAAGAGAAGGGGAAATTTATGCATCATACTGGATGTGAATGGGCTTCCAATAAGGAGGTATAAGGTCTCCTTCTACAAAGGAATAGCGAGAAGCAATACTCCTGATTGGGCAAGATCAAGGTATCAGGTAGTCACTGGGCCAAATGCTTCAGGAAAGATGCAATTTGAATATGTGGTCAGGCCCAATGCATCAATGCTTTTGCATGCACTGCTGCAAAGAGCACAAGTTGCACTATGGAGCTGCATGACCCATGATAATCTAGCACTTTCTATGAGTGCATGATTTCCTAGGCTGAACAAACAACTTTTCCTCGATATTATCGATCAAGAGGGGTGTAGAGAGGCGAGCTTCAAGCTAAATGAAGTTCCTGGGATCCCTCCATCTAGAGATAACGCAAAGCCCATATTTTTCAAGTGTTTGAAAGACTTTTGGAAGCACTATCCTAAGTTCAACTTTGATAATACACTGGTGGTGGATGACACACTCTACAAGTGTCTTCTCAACCCTCCCGGGACTTGGGTCTGTCCTGCTTCATTTGAACCAACAGAGATTTTTCGGTCCCCAATTTACCTGGTTAGCACATTGTTCCCTTGGTTAGTCAAGTGGACAGTCTCACCCAGCCCTAATGCTTATGCAAAGGTGAACCAGTTTGAAAATCCTTCGGACATAGTGTCTGCTAGTGTCATCAGCCACTATAGAAGTCAATAGAAGTATGTAGGGAAGGTTGATTGTGATTATGGAATCATGTATACAACATTTTGCGCACTGAATGTACTTGTGATTACTATACAAAAAACTGACCTGTTCAAAGTTCTCTAAACTTAATGATTGAATGATGTAATTCTATTTTGGTGATACGATGTAATTTTATTTTGGTGGTATGATGTTGTCATACTCTAATAGAGTCCTACTACATGGCACACATAATAGCATAAACAGGACCATCGGGCTATTATTACACATAGTTATGCTATATAGCACTCATACTGCAAGAAATACTATGACATAATAGCATACATAGGGAGATTGGCCTCTTATTACACATACTTACGCTATATGGCACACATAGTGCTCTCAATATGTAATATAGCTCTTTCACATACCACACATCATATCATAGACAGGAACATTGTGCTATGTGATACACACACTTTTACTGTATAGCACACATGTTGCTATCTTACTACAATAGATTCCTTTTACATGGCACACTTATAGCATAGACAGGGACATTGGGCTATTATTACACACACTTGTGCAATATAGCACACATAATAGCCTAGGTAGAGACAATGGACTATCTTGACACATTACTTGGCTACATATCACATATAGTAGCATGTACACAACTCCATAACACCCAATGGGTAGCTATTCATAAGAGTGAGATGTTTAACTTGAGAGTTATTCATTGTAAGAATGAGACATCTTTACCTGAGATTCATCAAGAAAGTGAATGGGATGCTCTTGATAACGTTTTCTTCCCAATCGTTTCCGATAAATATGTTGGATAACTTTTTGAAAGGTGCAACATGTTCACAATAGTAACCTCATTATCTGAAATGTGTGTGATTCTATGCTATGTGCTCTATGTGGTTGTGTGCTATGTGATACATAGCACAATGGACATGTGTAAGGAGGTACTGAATGGTGAAGGCTATATAGAACATAATATAAGCCTATTAAATAGGTATCATGCTGCTTCATAGGGCATGGCATTGTAAATGGTTTCATGTAGTTCCGGAGATAAATAATATTTCTTTGAGGTAGCATCTACCAAAGGCATGTCAAACTTGATTTCCCAAATAAGGTGAGAGTACAGGTTAGTAACTCCCCTATCATCAAGTAGAGTGTAGTGATTCGGGTCCCCCTCTTGCTGTTGATAATAACACCCTGTGACAACATAAGTGTTTTTATCACATTTGTTTTTCCACTTATCTCTTAAGATGCAATCTGTCATCCATTTTCTCTTTGTACATCTCAAAAGAAAGAACTCTACAGCTTCTACATTGCCAGCGTTTGCATTGACTGCAAAGTTATCACCTTCAATGAGATACTCACTCAGCATATCCTGAGATCCGTCAAACATTGCAGCTTCATCTTCTGGTACCTCACTCTCTTCTGGTACCTCAGAGAGTGGTTTCAATGCCTTATGTGTCCACTTGCCTGCATATGATTTGCTGCTACAAGTCCTCCAATGGCCCTTCATGAAAGCATCACAAAAACAAGAAAGCCGCCTAGTCATTAATTGAGTAGGATCATGACGACAAAAGCCTGAAATGCAATGGAGTGATCAAGATCCTGGTACTCTCTCACAACCCCATAGATTAGACCTGTCCACTTCTGTCTCTTTTACTAGCCAAAATTTCTAGTTTATAGTAGGACCTCCTTTACTGGATTGTGCATAAGAGCTACATGTAGCATTGGACATTGTTCCCGTAAAAAATGAAACCACGTTTGTAGCTTGCCTAAGAACAACTCCATTACTCTTGAGTTGTTCATGTGTAAGGGCTCTCTTTATCACAGCGCCAATGCCATCATGCTCCCCCTTGCCATGGCCAGAGCCAAAAAAATTCCATGTCATCTCTGTATGTGTTAGTTGGTAATATCTAGCAACAAAGTAAAATGGCCTTGCAGCCTTGAATTGCGAAGCTGGACCATCTGACCACACCCAGTGCTTCTTGAAATTCAGCCCTTGGTCTTTAAGCCACTGATCACAAAGAAGAAAACAATGTTGGACAAATAGTGTATCATATTGCCTATCATTGGAGATGTAGAAATGCATATGCTTGATAATACTGTCATCTTCGTTGTCACGCATGTACGTTATGTGAACAAGGATGGTGCATTGATCTGTATGCCAATGCATGGATTATACTTCATTTTTCTCTTTGAACGAGTAATTTTTAGCAAAGTCTACTACAGATATAATGGTATCTGAAGGAAACACCTTCAAACATTCTCTGTATTAATGTGCCTGCCATCTGTAAGTGAAATTGTGCTCGATGAAGATTCTGATGTCATCTTTTATCCTCCCTGTTAGCTCACTTAAAGCCACCTGTTTGAGTGACAACATCTTTCTCTTACTTAGACCATGCTTAGTTTGAACTTTAATGTCCTCGAAGACTTGCAGTGGAACTGTCTTTGTCATCTCTACACATTCTCGTGGACATAATAGCATAGACATGGATACCATGCTACTATTACACTAACATCTGCTATGTAGCACACATAGTGCTCTCATAATATTATATAATTTGATAGCACACATAATACCATAGATAGGTATATTGTGCTATTATACACACATGTGTGCTATATAGCAGACATGATATTGTCATACTCTGATAGAGTCCTGCTACATGGCACACATAATAGCATAGACAGGACCATCAGGCTATTATTACACATAGTTATGCTATATAGCACTCATACTGCAAGAAATACTATGACATAATAGCATAGATAGGGACATTGGCCTCTTATTACACACACTAACGCTATATGGCACACATAGTGCTCTCAATATGTAATATAGCTCTTTCACATACCACACATCATATCATAGACAAGAACATTGTGCTATTCTTACACACACTTTTACTGTATAGCACACATGTTGCTATCTTACTACAATAGAGTCCTTTTACATGGAAAATATCTTTATTGTTTGGAGACAGCCTATTGTGCTCTATCCAAAATGTAATAATTGTCTGCTTTAATTCCTCCGATAAGGACCCAGCATTTCCAGACTTCCTTTTGCATAAGTCAAACCTCAGCGTACTTGACATAGGATCGCTGTCAAGTCTACCCAAAGCTGCATATAAATTCCTTGGATGAACATTTAATAGCTTTGCCACTTTATGTAGAGTAACACCTCTACCTTGGCTCCCATTATCATGCAGTAATCCATTCATCACTAGCATGCTGAATGTGCTTCGTTTTAAAAACATCTTGTCAGCTGATTTTGGAATCTTTAATTCATGTAAGAAGACCTTGAGTGCACAAATAAGGCCATTTGCAGGAAGATACAAATCTTCACAGAATGGCAAGATTCTATCATCATTGAAAACACCTTGAAGAATTGTATTCTTATCTTCTTTCCCGTAACTATGAAACTGTTTCACAATGTGCTGAACAATATTATGAATAGTATGTTGCTTCTTGTCTTCCTTTGTGTGTACATCGATGTCCTCCCTATGATAATCTTCCGCTCCATAGTTGACGCTTGGCTGTACTTGCTTTCTTGCACGACAACGCTTTCTGTACTCACGTTTAGTCTGTGCTTCATACTTCCTCACTGCAATAATTTCATCCTCATTTAGACAAGTCTTTCTCTTGGAGTGCACCTACGTATGAACCATATCTATTCCATGTGCTTCATCATAAAATCCTTCGTCCACCATCTTGGAACAGTCTGCAGTAGTTTGAATGAATGAAGTCGTACAAAACTTCCTGATTGTAATAGTGAAGTGAAATCCATTTGTGTTGCATTGTTGAGTTCAAGAAGCTCCATTGCTGCTTGTGAGGAGGTATGAGCTGGAACCAAAGCGAGAGGAAAAGAGTCTCCATTATCCATATTCTGAACGAGAGAGAGAGAGAGAGAGAGAGAGAGAGAGAGAGAGAGAGAGAGAGAGAGAGAGAGGGAGGTCCATGCGTGCTAACCGCTCCATGTCTTTCAATCCGAGTAGTGGAGCCGTGAAGTTAGTTATCTTACCTATATTCTTTTACCAATATTCTTTTAAAGATTATTGTCTTAAAAGCCCAACTATGGTGTCATCCATAGCATCATACTTGGTGTCCATGGACACCAAGTATTTAGACACCATTCTATGCTTTCACCCAGGAATACTCCTGGAGTTGTTGGAGCAAGCACATGCCTCCATGTTGCACGCGGGGGGGGGGGGGGGGGGGGGGGGATGATCAAGCACGTCTGCAGGTAAGAACAAAGGTCGAGCATGTAGGCTAGCACATCTAGTGAGCCAGATGTTGCCATGGTAGCAAGAGCACGTCGGTGTTGTTGCTCCCCTACTTCCTCATTGCTTTAAGAACAAAAGCTAGGCGCAATGGATCTCCATAGTTGGCTAGGTTTTGCAAGAGCGGGTAGGGGAGCTCGGCCCGCCCAGCTGCACCATTTTGCACTTGTGAGCTTCGTGTACATCATTCCTGCCATCTATGAGCTTAAGCTATTTATTTCAAGTTTGAAGGTGAATTTCCATTATTGTTTACACTTAATCCAGGTTTCTTTTTTGAATCTCCAAGAGAAAAACGATTCATCAATCCAACCATTTTCGCCAAGCAAATATAATACGAAGAAAGCGCTCACTTAGAAACAACATACATCAGACAGGTTTGATTGCCCCGGTACAGTAGCCAAGTCTGAGTACGTAGGAGCTATTGAGTGTCCAAAACGATGGACTGCTGCGCCTCAGCTCAAGTAGTCTCTGCGACTACGTCTTGGAGGGAGAGAGAGAGAGAGAGAGAGAGAGAGAGAGAGAAGGGGGGGGGGGGGCGGGGGGGGGACCGGATGTGTCACCTGCTTACTTCCCATGGGTTTGGTTTTCACACCATTGTTTGCTTGTATAACCATCAATTGTAAATAAAACGTAAAGGTTGAAGACGACAGATAAATAGCTAACCTATGGTTAACCTTTGCAATAAGAGCATATGGAAAACAAAAAAAATCTATAACGGGCCCATACTCTAAGTGGAGATTCATCAATGTAGGATTATAATTGAATTAAGAGTCTGATTAGTCCGAGCAAACACTAAAAGTTTCTGATTGCCCCCACTTGCCTTAGGTAGAACTCTGCATACTTTGTGTTTCTTTTACATTCATGCTCCATGAAAACTATTTTTTGTTGAACCTTGAACTTCCTATCAATACAACACTGTTGGGCAATGAAGCCATGTTAGAATCAAGCATGAGGGCAACTGTCAAAGATAGCATGACAATAGGTGCGTAGATCTAGCAACAACACGACCACTGTATAAGAAGTGGGTAGTCGCAATATAGTGGCCAAAGAAGCGGGAGCGATATGGACGCCGGTGGAAGAAATTTGTTCGCAGTGCTGGCAGCCCATGTTGGCAAGTCAGACATGAGCATCATTGAGCACATTGGCAAGGAAGAAGGCGTGGCTGCAAGCTCGAGTGCAGCTGATTGCTACAGGGTCGAGCAGAGACTGGAGCTCGAGAGCCTAGCGGGCTCTCTCTCTCTCTCTCTCTCTCTCTCTCTCTCTCTCTCTCTGGGTGTGCCACGGACTACAGAGCACACCGATTGAGGGGCAGTCGGACATAGGAGCTTTAGCCATGGCTTGGGGGGGGGGGGGGGGGGGGGGGTGTGGATCCCTCCCTCTTTTATTATAGTATAGATGATGTAAGTTAGAGAGAAACTTGTATAGAAAGCTTTAGGAAGCCTTAGACACACCTCTTGGATACACACACTTCCTCTCCTAAGTTAAAAAGAAACTTGTATAGAAAGCCTCACGAAGCCATAGACACACCTCTTGGATACACACACTTCCTCTCCATGCTCGAAGAAGCCATAAACAAACTTCTTGTGGTAGACATAGCCAATCTTCTTACATGCACACATACACCTCTCTTCTCTCTTACCCCTCAAGTTTACCATAGCTTAATCTCCTTCTTCTCATTCTATACTCCAATCCCATGTTCTCTTGGGTGACATAAGTTGTGGAAGTCATATTGAAGATGATGAAGAAGATGGTTTTCTACCTCATCAAACTCCCAATCTTCCAAGTAAGGAGAAGTCTCTACCCCTACACATACTAAGGTAAACTTTCCTTGTCATGCTCATGCCATTTCACACCATAAAGTTTGTTTACCTAATTTTACTCAAAATTAATTCATGTGTAAGCTCTCATGTTCCTCCATAAGCCGTAAGGCCAAGGGCAACCTAGGGGTTCAGGGACCTAGGACAAGGGCCTGAACAGCTTGGAATGCGGACTGGGGATCCAAATGGACAAGACTACAAGTCTTATGGTCTATATATAGGTTGGTAAGGAGGAGGATCTCCTAGGCTAGTCCCCTAGGTTCTTGGATCTGTATGAAGAGCAAGGTTATTTTTGGGGAAAAGAGGCATGGTCACCTCTACCACTTGGTGCATGCTCATGCAAATTGGGGGAGATGATGGCCGTGTGCATGAGGGATTCCTAGGCAGGGAAAGAGACATTCTTGGCATGCGCACTGTCGCTTAAGAAGGGGAGGGGCCACAATCAAAGAGTGTCAAATCACACAGCGAGGAGCACAATGGGTTCGTGCCAGCTTGGGAAGCAAAAACCATCAATGTGGCGACCCCATCCGAGCTATGTAGGGATACCCATCTCTCCTGCTCTCTTTGATTGCGTTGTAGCCCGCATAGCCACATTTTTTGTTGGAAGGATTTTCGCACAGGTCCATCCACATCTAGAATTTTTGGAGGCCATTAACCCTAGGGAAGGTACCACCCCCCACACCCCGCACCCCCCACATCTTCTCCTACTAATTGCCTTGGCCAAGCAAAGCCGGGCACACAAAGCATAAGTACTCAAGGCAATGGGCCAAGCAGGCCAAGAGCAAACCTGACTTCAAGAAATTTATAGAAATTATAGCAATTTTTAATCAAGTTCTATATATGCCAAGCAAGTATACTTATCGATTTTCAACATAATCGATATGTGGAGGAATTTATGCTCGGGATTTTCAACATTGTAAGCACTAAAGAGGTGCAATTTTTCGGCTTGGGGAGAAAACCAAACATGCCACAAGCTTTTTTGACAACGGTTTTAAGTTTGTAAAGCATCAACGCACTTGGATGATATGTATGTCTATGAGTGTGGACATAGTGGTTTGATTATAGACACTCTTTATGTATGATTTTGTGGAGATTTGGTACTCTTTACACATAGACCGGATTTTCTCTTGTTTCTTGTATTGCGGTTCAGAATACGCCCAAGTACTTGATTGGTAGTAGAGATTGGATTCCTTTGAGCTTGTGCATTTGTTTTATGGTGGGTTTGGATCCATTTATGCTCATAGATTTGTGTAAGCTTAGTCAACTTATGTCTCTACTGGGGTTATGCTAATCATGGAGTATGTATATGCCTCTATGACAACTCACTTTTGATACATTTTGTGGCACTTTTTGCCTAGGCCGATTGAATTACAGGTGTCGCAAGTGTATGCATCATTTTGTGGAGTTTATGTACGTACATGACCGTATTGTGGGTTGATCTCTACTCTATGCTTCTAGTTGGCTATAATTTCATTAATTGCATCCTTGTTGTAATGGGCACTAAGGAGGACACTTTTTCAATATTGAAAAGTTGGATAGGATTAACTTTTCGTATTGGAAAGATCACATTCAGGATGTCTTGGTGAAAAAGAAATAGATAAGGCCTCTCAAGCTATAGGGTCTTAAGCTAGAAAACATGGAGAGAGATGATCAGGATGAGACGTGCAGGTCTACCATTAGACTTTCCCTATCAAAGTCTATTTATTACAATGTGAAAGATGCAGAGGGTGGAGCTTATGAGTTATGGCAGCGAATTTGTGACATGTATGATAAGCATTCGGCTGCCTCACAAGTGTATTGGATCAAGAATCTCATAGATTTGCAAATGGAGGAGGTATCACTTGTCACTTTGCTAGAATCATGGGGTACATTCAGAACATCCATAAAAAGCTTGGCTCTTGCGGATGAGTTGATAAGCACTAATGTGGAGTCTAATCTTCTCACGCAAGAGATTAATCAAAAAAATAATGCATGTAGCAGGTCTTCTAGTGCAATGGTTGTTAGAGGTAGGACTATGGAGAAACATAAGTCCAAAATGGGTAAATCTAGAAGCACATCCCGTGCAAGCAAAAGTAGAAAGGATGTGGAACGCTTTTATTTTGGTTAAAAATATTATTATAAAAAGGATTGTTATAAGTGGAAAAGAGAACATGGGGATGGTAAGAAGAAAGACAAAGATGATGCTAAAGACAAACCAAAGTCCAATGTCAAGATTGAGGAGTTGAATGCAACACAGAGAGAGTGTAGCTCTCATGATGATCATGTATGTGCTCTGACTAGTGCTACTAGTAAAGAGCTTGGTAATGCGTTGCTTGCCTCGTCTTTGATGATGCTTTTCTTCTCACTCATGAGAGGAGTATGCCTATGGTCTGGGTCATTGATAGTGGTGCTTCATCCTATGTTATGCCTCATAGATCATGGGTTCATGACTATGATCTAAGTAGCATTACTTGTTATTTGGGAGACATGTAATACGCTAACAACGGGCATATTATTCGTTGACCCGAATTATACAACCATTTTATATGGTGCCACATCAGCAAATTTGGCCTTCCGTATAATTTCTTATTTTATGATAAAAAAAGACTTTGATCGAAAAGTTTTTCGATCGAAGAAAACTTTGTTCGATATGACATCTTCAATAGAAGAGATTTTTGATTGAAAAAAATCTATATAAAGCGGCAACACGCCTTCTTAAGCTCATTTGACATCACAAAAGGTAATCCATGTGAGAAACAAAATAAAAATGATTTGTTTTTCTAATGATTTGAAATTCTTTTTCTTTAAAATAGTCTGAAAAATAAATTTGTTTAAAAATAATTTAAATTGTTGATCAAAATTTGACTAAAATTAATTTTTAGAGTCAAATAGTACTAGATTGTATTGTGTGTAGAGCTGACAGACTCTGACTCACATTGCAAGGTGTATATTTTATTGGATTCACTTTCTATGTGCTCTCACTCACATTGCAAGGTGTATATTTTATTGGATTCACTTTCTATGTGCTCAGTTTACTGACACATGGAAGTGAATTAGAAATATAATTTAGAGCCTACCATTGTGTATAGAGTGTACTCTCACATGAGGTAATCAATTTGCAAAATATAATATAAGAGGTCATTTTTGGTTAGTTCAGTGTTTGATTTTGACGTGCAGAGATTTTTTCACAAAGTGAACATAGGTATATATTTTTTTGTGCTGTGTAGAGCCATCACATTATGCTCTCACTAGAATTTAAATTTAAGAATATCATGTCCAATATATTGATATTTAATCATCTTTATTTGGATTGCTAAATCTATCGTAATGTGTGATCGTACATGTGCAACAACTACATATAGATAAGCGCTCAAAGATCTATCATGGAGTGTGAGAACATTATGTTCACACTTCAGATAGATATGACAATTGTCAAGGTCTGCAATTGATATTCATGCTATGATGAGAATCAATTCAAGACATAATTAATATTTTTTATTATCGTATTGTGTGAAAGCCATAAGCTTGTACTTTAGATAAATTGATATAGTGCAATGTGAAATGATGTGATTTATATGTATTGTTTTTTATAATTGTAGAAGATTATCGATTATCGTAATGTGTGAAAACAAAAGCTTGCACTTTAGATGAATCCACGTTGTCATGCAACTCCGCTGCCATGAAGAGAAAAAGAGCAAAAAAATGCATGTCAAGCTTACTTGAAGCCTACATGATTATTGAGTAGTGATCAGGGCTTGATAACAGGTCAAGTTTAATGATTAATGTATGTCAGATGTGGCTTTAAAGGGCCAACTGATGCCTTAATGATGCTAAAAAGGACTATTCTTGAAGTGATAAACACAGATGGGATATTATGATCTAAAATTGCAGTGCTTGAAGTGCTCTACCGGCCTATCTTTACGGCTCATCGATTGGAGCTACGGTGCACAAGTTATGGCAGTTTAAAGTTCAAGTCGATTGCAGATCCATACCGGATTAGGCAACTGCAACTGAGGTGACATAGATGAAATGAATGCACGGGCCTGAAGTGCTCACTTTGTGGAGCGCGTCGGTCTTTTCAGATCAGTGATCGGAGTCCCAATCGCCAAGATATTAGCCGTTAAAGATTCACCGGGGGCCGGCTCCGTACCAGTGCAGTCCGCTCGATCGGAGTGCCATTTGGGAATTTTGACCTGCAGCCAGGGATTTGAACACAGTAGATGCAACAAATTTCTTGATGAGATTGTTGGCAAGGATTGCTCGGAAGAGAAGTCGTGCTTGGCATTGCTTTGGCCGACATGTCATCCCTTACAATGGCCGTGGCCACCCACTGCAGATGCTTGGCGGTGCCTTGGCTGAAATGTATACCAAATGTGGTATTCGAAGACCGCCAATGGAGAATCTTATCGATGCTTTAGTAGGCATGTATGCCCAAATGTGGTGCCCTTAATAATGCCAGGCATAGGCCATAACCTAAAGGCCGTCCACTAAAACCGGCCGCCCAGAAATTTAAATGGCCGCCCAATTACAAAAAAACAAACGAGGGCTTAAGTGGTGTGAAGCCAAAGGAGGAAAATGGCGAGTAGCGGCGGGGGCAGAGAACTGTGAAGGAGAAGAGTGACTGGCGCTCGCCAGGAGGATGCTTGGATGAGCTCGGCGAAGAGACGGGTTCTCTTCAGCAGGCCTAGGCGCCCCCATTCGAGCCGGAAGCCGACGGATTTGGTGTTGCCGGGTGCCCGATCTGCCACGTCATCTAAAGGCAATTTTTAAGACTCCCTAGCAACGACGGCGCTGTCGTTGCTAAGGGAGGAAGGGGCTTAAAATAGATTTTTATTGCATGGATTGGAAGCCAACGAAGGAGGGTATTCGAGGCAATTAACAAGAAAGTTGAACGAGGGCAAGAGGGCATTCCAAGCATAACGAAGCAAAGAGAAGGGAGGAACCTCGAGCATAGCGATCTCTCTCTCTGAAAGTGGGGGAGACGTGGTGTGCTCTCTCTCTCTCGAATCTTGGAGAGACGGTATGCTCTCTCTCTCCATCGGGCTTTTGCATGAGAAGAAGCCAAACAAAGAGGCAAAAAGGGAGCGAATCAAAGAGCAAAGGTGTTCTCACTCTCTCTCTCTCTCGAGTTTGAACAAAGGTAGGGAACCAAAGGCTATCTTTCTCTCTCTCTCTCTCTTCCTCGTCCTCGGAGTTAAGCTTGAGAAGAGGAGAGCAAGGAGCCAAAAAGCAAGGCAAGGGCGTGCAATTCAGAGGATTCTCTCTCTACAAGTAGCTTTGAAAGACGCTCGACCGAGCAAAGAAGGGCAATCAAAGAGAGTTTTGAGAGCTCTTGACAACATCGAAAGAAAAACTTGAGGCTTATTGTTGGTAACCAAAGGAATAGAAGGAGCGTAAGAGCAGGCTAAGGAAGGCACTGCGAGAAGTTTTATGAGGACGAAGTCAAAGCTTGTGTGCGGCAATGAAGTTAGTGCAAAGCAAATAGACTAGGAAGCTGCAACAGAATTGGTTATTTTTGAAGCATGATGTTTGACGGAATGAACTTACATGAGGTTTGTAGAATCTAAGGTCAGTTGAGGCAGATAAAGCGATAGGAGGAAATTTCCATCATCGTCATCAGCTAAAGTTTGATTAATCATTTTGTAAAGCCCAGTGTTGTTAACGGCCTGGTTAATCTTGTAAAAGGAGAGCTTAAACTCCTAGTTATCAGATGATCCGAGTGACGGTGCTGCTAACAGCCCGCCTTGGCTAAGGATTAAGTTGTACTCAGATGTATTAATCGATTAATTGATGATTGTGGTGATTGCCAGATTCAGTTACATCTGTTGTTCTTGTTCTTTCTCTTTCACACCTCCCACAGCCAGAGGCCCGGCGCCTGCCCGGCTCATGTAGCAAACACATGTCCTCGGACATCTTTGGTGAACCCAACGTGAAACGAGCTGGGGTGGGAGGTAAAGATGGAGAATTTAGAGCAGTTCCAGATTTTGCGAAGATGCTTCAATTGGCTCAAGGATCTCTGCTTGAAATAGAGACCGTAAAGAAGAAAAATCAAATGGATGAAGCTTTGGATGCAGCTTTAGATGCAGTATACGATGAGAGACGACTCTTTGATGGATATGATCCAGAGGGCTACCTAGAGTGCTATGAGCTGGAGACCAAGGTACGAGGGATACCAGAAGAGTTGATGATCAAATCTTTTGAGCAGTTAGTGAGTTCAGATGTGAAGGAGCAGATTCAAGAAGTTACCAAAGCTTGCAACGATGACTGGGAGTATTTCAAAGAAGCTATTGTGCAAGCACGTTATGAGGAGTATGAAATCTATCAAGAACAGAGTGTAAGTCTACCGGACTACGTAGATATCCGAGGACAAGTACGATCAAAGTTAGAAGCTGTGATTGATGCGTTTATTGTGCAAGATTCTACCTTCTTACAGGCTAATGATGAAGACATAGTTGAAGCTGTGTATGCAAAGTTGGGTTTTGCAGATGTTATGCATGAAGTAGAAGTCTTTGAGGGTGAAGCTTTACAGCTTTAGGATACGCAGGGTGAATTTTTCAAAGAATCTATACATGCAGTTCGAGATACACAGAATGAATTTTTCAAAGAGCCTATGCATGCAGTACATGAAGAAAAGAAGTCAGGGGATCAAAACAGTGAAGTGGCTAAAGCTCAAGAAGAAATTTTGCAGGTAAATGAGTGCAACCAAATTCAAGTAGACATGCAGGAAGATTTGATTATAGCTGATACTTTTGCTATTGAACCAGAATTAGAGAAAATTTTTTCTGGTGCAGATTCTACCATAGAGGTAATTGAAGATACTGGTACAGGTTTTTCCAAACACTTGGTTAATGATACATATGTTATAGGTCAAAGCAGGGCTGCTGTTGAGAGCAGCAAGACCATGGATTTTGATATACAAGATTTACCGAATTTGGATGTACCAAATTTTGAGGACTTGGCTGAGCAAGAGTATGTGCTTGATTCAGAGGGGGTGCGACTCCTTCATTTTGACAAGTTTTAGTGAAGCACAACTATCAAATTGGACAAATGATCTTGAACGTGATTATGATGATTCAGAGGGGGTGCAGACTCTTTTGACATGCTTCTCTGACCTAGAGCTACCGATCTGGCAGACTGATCCTGATTTTGATGATGGTGATTTAGAGAGGGAGCAAACTTCTTCTCTATCAAGAATTTGTGACACGGGACTCACACTATGGTAGAATGATCATGAACTTGATGATGCTGATTTAGAGGGGGTGCATAGTGAAGTGCAATCTCTGGATGTTGAATATGATTGGTTTCATTGTGCTGATGATACAGACAGAGAAGTAGATAAAATTTTCAATGTGCATGCTGAACTTTGTGCTATAGAAGTGCAAAGATATTTGGATGAGGGTGAAATAATTAAAGAGGAATTTACAGCAGAAGCATTTAGTATGCATGTCATATGTGGAAATATTAGTTTACAGCAGCCTGAGATGTGCAAGATGGAGGAACCTTCTCTAGCGGTGGACCTAGATCTTATGTGCTTACTGGACGAAGCTTTAGAAGGGTTCTTAGACACAGATGCTAAGGATACCGATCAATCTATATTCATGCATGAGAAAGTTTGTTCAGATGTAGTTGATGATGATCTGGTGCAGTTGTTAGATGATGCAGTACTTGATTTTGAGCCTCTACGAGATAGAGAATTGTTTTTAGATGCATCTTTTGAGCCTAATGAAGAGGATTTTAACAGAGACTTGATGTATTCAAATATGCATGATTGGGATTCCAATACTAGTGCGAGTGAAGGTGAACTACCAATGATTTTACCTATGATTGATGATCGACAATTGGATGAGCTAGTTGCACAAGGGATATGGCAGTATCTACTGCTACCTGTTGATGCTATATGGAATCTGATGTTACCCTATGATGTAGGGGATTTTGAGCTAGATTTTGACCCAAGAGGTGACAGATATATGCATGGTCCTGGGCAATTGACGTATATGCCATATGATCCAGGAAGTTTGTATGAAGATTTGTGGGTTGATGTATGTTTATGCTTTATTGATTGGAAATTCTTGTATTTTCCCTATGATCCTAGAGGATGGTGAAATTTTTTTAAAGGAACGCTCACACTGGGACAGATGATTAGGTTCCCATTTGATCCCGGGGGCTACTAAAGTGCCAGTTGTGAAGAGTAACAACTATCTGATGTAGCAGGTTGCATGGTACAAGGTTTTGTTTTCTAAATTATGCTAAGTCATAAAAGTTTTGGTTATGCATTCAATAAGATTACATGGCTGGCTTCCAGCTGACTTCTTTGGACAATTGATGAAGTATCTTCACATCTTCTGAGTTGGTTCTGCTACCAGAATTTGAGGTAAAGGACTTGACGGCCATTCCATGTGCAGACAGAATAAAGCATACTTGAGCTTGACAGGGTTCCTTAAAGAGAGCTTAATGGTCAAGCCGTGTACATCATTAACTAGAGAACTTGAGTCTGGCGGGGTTCACTAAACAGGTTATCCATAATTGGACAATTGATGAAGTATCTTCACATCTTCTGAGTTGGTTCTGCTACCAAAACTTGAGGTAAAGGACTTGACGGCCATTCCATACTTGAGCTTGATAGGGTTCCTTAAAGAGAGCTTAATGGTCAAGCTGTGTGCATCATTAATTGGAGCACTTGAGTCTGAACAGGTTATCCATAATTGAATGCTTTGAAGATACGACAGATATGGTTTAGAGATTTTTGATGGGAAGCTACCTAATGATTCAGCTAGAAAATTGATGATAGGGTATAAGCCTTATTTTGTTTTTCATAATGTGAGTCTCATGATGGGAAAGAGCTTAAGGTACCCAAAGCAGATGCAGATTGAAGTGCTATTGGCACAGACCGGAGGCTGTGCAGGTTCAGAGGGGGTGGATGTCGTGCAGATCCGCTTCCATGAAGAGAAAAAGAGCAAAAAAATGCATGTCAAGCTTATTTGAATCCTACATGATTATTGAGTAGTGATCAGGGCTTGATAACAGGTCAAGTTTAATGATTAATGTATGCCATATGCGGCTTTATAGGGCCAACTGATGCCTTAATGATGCTAAAAAGGACTATGCTTGAAGTGAGCACAGATGGGATATTATGATCTAAAACTGCAGTGCTTGAAGTGCTCTACTGGCTTGTCTTTACGGCTCATCGATTGGAGCTACGGTGCAGAAGTTATGGCAGTTTAAAGTTCAAGTCGATTGCAGATCCATACTGGATTAGGCAACTGCAGCTGAGGTGACAGAGATGAAATGAATGCACGGGCCTGAAGTGCTCACTTTGTGGAGCGCGTCGGTCTTTTCAGATCAATGATCGGAGTCCCAGTCGCCAAGATATTATCCGTTAAAGATTCACCGGGGGCCGGCTCCGTACTAGTCCAGTCCGCTCGATCAGAGTGACATTTGGGAATTTTGACCTGCAACAGCCAGGGATTTGAACGCAGTAGATGCAACAAATTTCTTGATGAGATTGTTGGCAAGGATTGCTCGGAAGAAAAGTCATGATTGGCACTGCTTTGGCCGACATGTCATCCCTTACAATGGCCGTGGCCGCCCACTGCAGATGCTTGGCGGTGCCTTGGCCGAAATGCATACCAAATGTGGTATCCGAAGACCGCCAATGGAGAAGCTTAGCGATGCTTTAGTAGGCATGTATGCCCAAATGTGGTGCCCTTAATAATGCCAGCCATAGGCCATAACCTAAAGGCCATCCACTAAGACCGGCCGCCCAGAAATTTAAATGGCCGCCCAATTACAAAAAAACAAACGAGGGCTTAAGTGGTGTGAAGCCAAAGGAGGAAAATGGCGAGTATCAGCGGGGGCAGAGAACTGCGAAGGAGAAGAGTGACTGGCGCTGGCCAGCACGATGCTGGATGAGCTCGGTGAAGAGACGGGTTCTCTTCAGCAGGCCTAGGCACCCCCATTCGAGCCGGAAGCCAGCGGATTTGGTGTTGTCGGGTGCCCCGATCTGCCACATCATCTAGAGGCAGTTTTTATGTCTCCCTAGCAATGAAGGCGCCGTCGTTGCTAAGGGAGGAAGGGGCTTAAAATAGATTTTTATTGCATGGATTGGAAGCCAACGAAGGAGGGTATTCAAGGCAATTAACAAGAAAGTTGAACGAGGGCAAGAGGGCATTCGAAGCATAACAAAGCAAAGAGAAGGGAGGAACCTCGAGCATAGCGAGCTCTCTCTCTGAAAGTGGGGGAGACGCGGTGTGCTCTCTCTCTCTCGAATCTTGGAGAGACGGTATGCTCTCTCTCTCCATCGGGCTTTTGCATGAGAAGAAGCCAAACAAAGAGGCAAAAAGGGAGCGAATCAAAGAGCAAAGGTGTTCTCACTCTCTCTCTCGAGTTTGAACAAAGGTAGGGAACCAAAGGCTATCTTTCTCTCTCTCTCTCTCTCTCTCTCTCTCTCTCTCTCTCTCTCTCTTCCTCGTCCTCGGAGTTAAGCTTGAGAAGAGGAGAGCAAGGAGCCAAAAAGCAAGGCAAGGGCGTGCAATTCAGGGGATTCTCTCTCTACAAGTAGCTTTGAAAGACGCTTGACCTAGCAAAGCAGGGCAATCAAAGAGAGTTTTGAGAGCTCTTGACAACATCGAAAGAAAAACTTGAGGCTTATTGTTGGTAACCAAAGGAATAGAAGGAGCGTAAGAGCAGGCTAAGGAAGGAACTGCGAGAAGTTTTATGAGGACGAAGTCAAAGCTTGTGTGCGGCAATGAAGTTAGTGCAAAGCAAATAGACTGGGAAGCTGCAGCACAATTGGTTATTTTTGAAGCATGATGTTTGACGGAATGAACTTGCATGAGGTTTGCAGAATCTAAGGTCAGTTGAGGCAGATAAAGCGATAGGAGGAAATTTCCATCATCGTCATCAGCTAATGTTTGATTAATCATTTTGTTAAGCCCGGTGTCGTTAACGGCCCGATTAATCTTGTAAAATGGGAGCTTAAACTCCTAGTTATCAGATGATCCGAGTGACGGTGCTGGTAACAGCCCGCCTTGGCTAAGGATTAAGTTGTACTCAGATGTATTAATCGATTAATTGATGATTGCGATGATTGCCAGATTTAGTTACATCTGTTGTTCTTGTTCTCTCTCTTTCACACCTCCCACAGCCAGAGGCCTGGCGCCTGCCCGGCTCACGTAGCGAACACATATCCCCCGACAACGTAGTGCAATGTAAACATTGTGATTGAAATGTTTGTCTTAAGTGATTATGTCATTATATATTTGGAATGACAATTTGATTTACATGAGTTTATTTATGGAGAACGATAGACCATCATTGCTTATTGTAAATTGATAATGTAGTGTGAGTGTAATTGATAATGTAGACATAGTTTGATCACTGGATTGATAGATAGATCATTGCTTGTGGTGTTTGATGCTTAAATTGTTGTTGACCTCAAAATTGATAGCTAAATTTGTTGTCGCCACTAGATTAAATTCAACTGCTAGCAAATTATCCTTGTGTAGTATGGTGAAAGGACACGAGTGGTGTTATATGTGATCTGTGTACCACAAAGAATACATCAGGATTGAAATGCAAGTCTTGTGGCCATGAGTTTAGTGGGAATGTGACTAGAATCAAAGAGCATCATTTTAAAGTCCTTGTCAATGTGTCAAAGTGTATGACCCAGCCAAAAGATGTTTTTGTTAGATTTCCCAAGTACTCTTGCATAGCAGATAAGAGCATTGCAACTAAAAACAAGGGTGGTTCTCCTAAATAAGTTCCAGTGGATGCTGAAAAGTTTGTTGACAATGAGGATATGGAGCGTGTGTATACGCAAGAAGATGATCGTACTCCTCAATCAACTCCTCTTGATGGACACACTTCAATGTCAACAGCTTTCCCTAGCACAACTAAATCCACTAAAGCATCAAGATGCTCTACGAGGCATTAGATAAGCAGTGGTCTCTTGAGTTGCACTTGAAATGGATGCAAGATTTTGTGGCTTGCAGTATACCATTTAATGCTATGCGCAACCCCATATTTCAAGATTCTTTGATGAGCACAGCGAAAAAAGGGTTTGTGCTTCCTAATTCCAAGAAGATGTGCACATAGTACTTAGATAAAGTGAAAGATAGTACTGAAGACATTTTGAAGCATACAGTTGTAGAATTTGTTCCCACATATGGTTGCACTATAGTGTTAGATGGATGGACTAACTGTCAAAAGAAGCCACTAATCAATGTGATGCTTATCAACCCTAGAGGGTCCATGTTTATAGAAGCTATTGACACCTCGTTGTTTGTTATAGCAGAAGAGAAACTATCTAGAAAGGGTATCTGAGCGTGCAATAGCAAGGGAAGATGGGTCAAAGCATGTGACGACAATCATCACAGATAATGCATCCGACTACAAAGCAAGAGGAAGGGCTATCCAAGTTAAGTACCTAGAGATTACCTAGGTGCCATGTGCAACTCATACTCTTAATTTTCTTTTAAAGGACATTGGCAAAATGACTTGCATAAAACAAAATCTACTGGATACAAATCATGTGGTGAAATTTATCAAAGAGCATCAATTTTCTTATGCTCTTCTTCCACATCTACAAATCAAGCGAACATGCAATGATTAGAAAGTTTATATGTGAAGTTAATAAGTCATCACATTAAAACTGCTTATTGAATACCACTTATATAGTTGCAAGAAAGAGACATGATAACTTAATCATGTTTCCACTAGAGACAAAATTAATTCATCAATTAAGTCATCAGCTGGTCATAGACCAAAAATCATTACAATGTCATAACCCACTCTATGGGCACCATTTAGAGAGAGAGAGAGAGATCAAAAGCATTAGATCGGGTTGATGTACTATTTTGCTTATCACTCTCAAGGTACGGTAAGTACATTGCTCAAAAAATCCATTTTTTTTTTCTCTTGGGGTACGGACATGCACTTTAAGAGTTGTTGGTGCAAACAAAGCTGGTTTGAGCTAGTGGTGTTATATGAGGCTATGGATGCCTATAGGTGCATGGCCAAATGTTAGAGCTAGTATGTAAGACCTGGGTAGACAAAGGCCAATGGAAATGCATGTTTAATGTGGCTTTTCAAGCCAAGATGGCTCCAAGGAAGGTCCAATTGGGGTGAAAAGTCCAAGTGTTCAAAGTGCCAAAATAGTGCCAAAAATGTGGTGCCTGAGACGTTCTAGAAGTCGGTCTAGACGGCTCATCAAACGGAGCCCTATGGTGGAGGATATTGAAGTTCAAAGTTAGAAAGCTTTTCAGTTCCCCGACGGATAGGGCAGGTGATGACAGGTGGTTAGAGCTGGGGGTAAGAACATAGATGTGTGGAGCTTGAGCTATGGAGCATGTCGTTCTTCTCAGATTGTTAATTGGAGCTCCAGAAAGAAAGATATAGGAAATTGAATGTTTATCAAGGGCCCCTTATGGGCCAACTTGCCCGCATTGGGGAAGCATGCCTGTTGGGAGATTTCGGGCCTCAATTGGGTTCTAGAATTCCATATGCAGTGCATGGGATAAGCCAAAATTTCTGGCTCACCAATCAAAGTCAAGGGCATCAAGATAAGCCCACTTCAAATTGTTAGACGATTGCAACGGAGGTGAATCAGGTTTTTTCCCCACTTTTGCGACTTGATGTTTGACGGTGTGAAGTGATTGGAATGTGGCAAAGTTTTCAAGGTTTGGAGCTAGTAGCGGTGTGGCTGTGCGCTCCTTGCCGCACTGTCGAAGCAAGGGACTTGCCAATACACCGTATGCGAGCCACAAACGGCTCCAAGCACACAACAAGCCTAAACTAGCAAGCTCAAGAAAACAAAGGGTGTGTCACTCACCGCTCTACGCTCGCCTTCGTGGTGGATTCCTCGCCGCGATGAAGAAGAAGCTGCAGTCGTGCCGCGCTCAACCGCTTCGCCGCCGTCGTGCCTTCGTAATGCTCGATCGCACACACACTCTCCCTCTCTCTCTCTCTCACACACACACACAAGGAGGTGAAGAAGAAGAAGATGGAGATGGAGCAAGAGCACTCTTCAATTGCACAAATGAGAGAATGAGTAAAAATTAGGTTTAGTTGGCTTTTATAGGAGCTCACCCCATTCACACTTGGGCGCCCATGCTTAACCAACTAATCCCTTGAATGTCCAAGTTAAAATGCGCCTCTCATCGGCGATCACTCTACCTTTCCCTATTGGTCCGACAAGCCCGGTACCTGACTCTACCAAATACATAATACGCGTCCATCGTAGGTGATGGGTGTCCGTGTGCTGTGAGGGTTAACATGCCCCCCTTCCTGATGTAGATTCCGTCCTCGGAAGCTATTGAGTTGAAGCTGGTTCGTTGAGGTGGAAGAGCATTGGAGATGAATGTCCTTAGCCTTCTTCAGTCACTGCAAAATCAAACAACATTGGCACAGTAATTGCATTCTCTTAAAAAGCATATGCAGTTTTAGGTAGACACATTGATTGGTAAAAGAATTTCAAACAATTTGATAGCAATGAACATTAAATTGCAATGTAATCAAATGCATAAACAGATGTAAAGGCAAAAAATTAAACAAGTCTGGGGTCACTAATTTGACGGTCGAAAGGCACTAGAGATCGAATATTAATACCATGGGTAAGCTTCTTAATTTTCTGTGGTCAATTAAGTTGTTTAATCGCGAGAGCCAAGTATTCATGTTCAAGGGCTGACTAGAGGCTATATCTAGAAAACCTTGTAGTTAAGCTACCATAAAAGGAATTTCTCATGAAATCATCGCCTGACTGATTACTTTTTCTTTGACCCCCCAAAGTCTTTTCACACTGATTCAATTTTGATGTGTGTGCTTATTTTGTATGCCTTGGGTTTTTTTCTTTTCAAGGAAAAGCGCCCACGCTGGGAACCTCTAGGGCTCTAGTACCATAGGCGATACATGTGAGTGAAGTACCAAATCAAGCTGAGATTTCTCTTCCAGCTTAAAATTTTACATTGTGGCACTTTGATTTTTTGTTTGTTCATTTTCAACATTTTAATTTTGTAACTTTGGGGGGTCATATAACATTGTTACACTCCCCAGGCTCATCACATTAGTAAACTCCCTTTATAATACTTAAGCTAAAGGTCAATAGGGTTAAGCCCACTAGAAAGCCCTAGTACATTTCACACAATGCTGCCTAAATCGGATTAAGAACCTAAGTAACCATTGTTTATTAGGAAGGCATTCCCCATGGTATTAAGAGAAGATTTCTAATACCTAGCTTGGTCAAACTAGCTTAGTCGGACTGCTTGATTTTTACACCTAGACAAGTGACTATGACAAAAGATTACATTGAATTAAATGTTTGATACTAAGCCAATGCGCTGAATATTATGCTACCAATCACAATCAAAGCAGACAAACATGGATGCAAAAAGATAAGGGCAATGCTAATGGACAAGAAACACCTGTTTGTGTTGATGGTCGCGCTTGATTTGAAGGTTCCATGAAGATCCAAATCCTATCAATAGCAACACGCTCCTGTACACACTAGGAAACAAAAGGAATACCTCCAGGAGGCACATCAGTGGGAAAAATTAAAACTCCTAAAAAACAAACTCAAAACACCATCTAGACCCCTAACCTACCTATCTGTCACCCCTTTTAGAATCAAGGAAAGAGGATATTATATAAACCGGGTGGCCACCCTAAGGCTAGGCCTCTATCCTCATCATCTAGATAAATAAAATCGTTGTCCGTGAGGCCATAGTCTTCCTCGGTCTCTATTAGTTCCTCTTCATCATCCTCTTGTGCAAGCATGCTAATCAAGAACCTCGTGATGCGTGGATACTCATCTTGTGCAAAAGAATAAGCATGTGCCATTGGAGACACATTCGCCACTGGGTAGGGATCACTAGTTAGCCATAGACGTATCAGCCATTCTAAATCCTCAAAATTTCTCTCACATGCAAGGCTCTCTATCAAATCCCATTCGCAAGAAAGTATAGGGTAGCATACGTAGAACACTTGTTGAAAAGACAAGGGGTACCTTTCATCAAAAATAGAAGTGCATGCCTCTGGTGAAGTAGCCATTTCTGACAAGACAGATAGATTTGGTTAGGCCTTTAAAACATAAGAGTTGTTTTTGTGTGTTGCTTGAATTGACATGGTGAATTTGGACTTATATGTAAGATCTGATAGGGTGCTCTCTCATTGCTAGGCGCTCTTGCTCTTTACTATTTTTGTTTTTTTGTGAGTATAAGGCTATATATATACATTCCCTAAGATCGGAGATTGAGAGGTCAGGGAAAAAGGTTGAGAGGGAAACAAATGAATGATGACTATCAGCAAACACTCCCCCCTTCCTTGGGTAGATCATACCGTTTGAAATGAGCTTGTCACCCTTTGAAACCAATTGTTCCACTTGGTAATAGGTGAGGATTTTTGCCAGTAGTTTTCTATTACCCTAGATGCCTTGTCAAGTTGCAAGGGTGGTAAGGTACTCTCCCAGGATTTTATTTGCAACGTTGTTTTAGGTGGTGAACTTACCCCGGAAGGTGCAAACTCTTTCGTGCTTGGATGGATATGTACAGTGGTAGGTGGATGTTGTGTCGAAGCTTCTATTTGCGTAGAGGAACTACATGAAGAGCAAGAAGCTTCAATTGATTTCCCTGTTCCTGAGCTAGGTGGGACAAATCGTTCTTTCTTTGGTACCCAAACTAGCTCTAGAACAGGTGTGTAACGTTCCATGATTTTTTCCTTTCCGCAATTTTCAATTTGTTTTGGAGCCATAGGATTGGGTTTACATGGGCCAGGTGACAGGTAAGAGTACACTTTACGTTTGGGCACCCAGATTTGATCATTTCCTTCATAGTAGCCTTGGGCTTCCAATAGTCGTTTAGGGATCCAATGCAACGTTTCTTTACTTTTCTTGGAGTGAGTGGTACGGTTCTTACTAGGTTTCCGTTTTTTTGCATCAACCATGCTCACTACAGAGGTTTTAGGGACCCACTTGTATGTTTTCTCTGTTATATTAGGATGGTTCTTGTGTGTCTCAAGCTTTCTTTCAACTACATCAGTTGAAGCTCTAGAGAGTCGGGCTATGGGGACGTATGGTTCAACCTCCTGGACATGCAATGTCTTGGGTTTTATTTCCTTGGGCAATATCTGAGGGACTATGGCTTGAGTGGTAGGGCTAAGAGTTGGTTTTTGCGTTGTAACACCCCCAGTCCCCCAATCAATAGTGCATTTGGTGGCTATCATCCACGTGCGGCCTAGGTTTATATTACCCTCCATAGTTCCAGTAGGCATGACCAAAAAGTCTTGAGCTACCACCCCATGGTCATAACTGACAGAAGTGTGCCAGATTCCAAAAACCGTAGTTTTTTTCTTGTTGACACCCTTGACTTGGATAATACTCTCAGATAGAGGTGGCTTCCCTAACTGACACCACACCCCATAGGATAGCAGATTGTATTTAGCACCCGTGTCCAATAAGGCGTTATATAGCACTTTTCCATAGGCACTATTTAACTCAATGGGGTATCGTAGAGGTGTGTCAGAGTCCAACCCATCCTCTTCGATTTCCACGTGGAATGCATTTGTGACCCCAAGGTTAGCCTCTCGTTTTTGTCTTATACGTTGTTGTCGCTCCTTAGCCTCAGCTTGAGCTTGTATCTTGTTTAACTCGGTTTGTGCTTTGGCGGCCTTCTTTTGATGAATGGCCCGTAGTTCCTCTTGGCTTAAAGGATCATAATATCTTTTGAATTTACTCCCATTGAGGAATCCAATGGTTTCAACTCCATCAAGAGTTTCCACACGAAGGGTACCTTGTGGGGTAATTTCACATACTCTATATGGTCCTTTACCAGCATATTTCAACTTTTTCTTCTCTTTACGTACTCCATACATAAGGACTTTATCACCAACTTTGATATCCTTGTCCTTCACATGGCGATCAAACCACTTCTTTCTCCTATCCTTTTCCACAAGAGCATTTTGCACAGCCAACTGTCTCTCTTCGTCTAGTTTTTCTAAGATAAACAAACGCTCGGTTAAGGGGTTACCATTCCATCCTTCTTGCGAAGCTACCCTAAGACTAGGAATGACAAACTCCCAAGGCATAACCGCTTCTTGGCCGTATACCATTTTGAATGGAGTACAATTAATAGCCACTTTATAAGCAGTACGATAAGCCCATAGAGCAGATGTCAACTTCAAATCCCAATCAGTGCGATGAGCTTCTACCGTCTTGGTTAAAATAGAGATTAGAGTCTTGTTGGTGCTCTCGGCTTGTCCATTAGCTTGCGGGTAATAAGGTGTAGACTTATGGTGGGATATCATAAAGGTCGTGGTAAGCTCTCTTATTACCTCATTTATAAAATGGGTACCATTATCACTAACAATTTCAAAAGGGCAACCAAATCTTGTGATAATGTTCTCAAAAAGAAACTTAGCTGTTGTCCTCGCGTCAGCTTTTTGTGAAGCCTTAGCTTCAGCCCACTTTGTTACATAGTCCGTAGCAACTAGAATATATCGAGATTGAGTGTTGCGAGCTGCGGGACTAATTGGACCTACAAAGTCTAAGCCCCATTTTTCAAATGGTTGGGTTACTTTAATAGGATGTAAGGGCATTCTGTCCTTGCGCTGTGTGGTCTTGTAACGTTGGCACTCATCACACCCTTTTGTAAAAAGTGATGCATCCTTAAATAAAGTTGGCCACCAATAGCCTGATTGCAGCACCTTTCTAGCAGTCAGGTCCCCTGAAAAATGTCCTCCTGCTATGCCCATATGTGCTTCTTGCAAGATATACAAATATTCATCCTCGCGGGCACAACGCCTAAGAATATCGTCCTTGCCTAATCTATACAGGGTTCCGGCAATCAAACAATAGGGTTCACATTCTTTTACTAGCCTTCAAGCGATATCCTTACGAAGTTCCTTGGGTGGAAAACCATAAACTAAAAAGTTAACAATGTTCTCACTCCATTCAGGCATAGTCTCAACTATGAATAGGGAAGTATCGGGTAATTCATCATCAACTCCTGTAGGGGCTTCACCATTGGGTATGCGAGACAAATGATCAGCCATGACGTGCCTTTTACCGGGTCTCACTACAATCGTGAAATCAAACTCCAGAAGAATTAACAACCATCGTGTGATTCTTCCTGTGGAGCATGGCTTGTTTACCAGATACAGCAACGCTTGATGATCCACATAAAATACAAACTTGTTTGCCAGAAGGTAGTAGCGAAATTTCTTTACTGCATAAACCATTGCCAAACCTTCTCGCTCTGTAGTGGTGTAGTTCCTTTCAGCATCGTTCAATTGACGGCTTGCAAAGCTAATGGGATAGTCCAATTTATGTTCTCCTGGTTGAGTGAGAACACACCCAATAGCAAAGTTTGATGCATCAATATGCACATGGAAAATGACATCCCAGTTAGGTGTCCTTAAAATCGGAGCACTTGCTAGTGTTTTCTTCAATTGTTCATAGGCCTGGTCACACTCTTCAGTCCATTTAAATTCAATGAGAAGCTTGTACAAAGGACGTGCTATCTCAGCGAAAAATAAAATAAACCGTCGATAATAACCCACGTGTCCCATGAACCTTTGAACTCCCTTGTAATTGGTTGGTGGTGGTAACTCTAGAATCACTTTAATTTTGCTCTCATCGGTTGAGATACCATTCTTGGATACTATATGCCCTAAAATAACTCCATGCTTGACCCAAAATTGGCATTTGAACGGGTTCAATGAGATACGATATAACCTACATTTTTCAAACACCTTCCGCAAACATGATAGATGTTCTTTCCAAGAAGAGTAAACACAAAGGTCGTCTAAGAAAGCTTCACAAAACTCTCTCAAATATTCTTTAAAAGCAGTGTTTATTAATCGTTGGAATGTAGCAGGGGCATTTGTTAAGCCAAAAGCCATCACACGAAATGCAAACACGCCAAATTCTGTGATGAAGGCAGTTTTAGCTTGGTCCTCTAGCGCTATCGTGATTTGGTTGTAGCCTGAGTACCCATCTAGAAAGCTATAAGCTTCCTTGCCTGCAACTCTTTCGAGTACATGTTCGGAATATGGTAGGGGGTAATGGTCTCTTCTAGTAGCTGCATTAACTTTTTTGAGGTCCACGCACACCCTGAGTTTCCCATTCTTTTTTGGCACGATAACTATTGGCGACACCCATTCAGAGTGTTCAATAGGATATATGAACCCACATTTGATAAGCTTTTCTAGTTCTTCTTGAATGATCTTTGCGTACTTAGGATTCATCGGGTAGGGTCTTTGTTGTACGGGCTTCGCAGTGCTAATCATAGGGATTGTATGTTGGACCACAGAAGGCGGAACACCTTTCATATCATGGTATGTCCAAGCGAATACGTCCTTGAATTCCTTGAGAAGCTCTTTGAGGACCGCCTCTTCGACTTCTGTGAGGTCTTGGGCAATAAAAACAGGTTTTGATTCTTCACCGGGGTCAGCTAATTCTATTTCTTTAACTATTGCCGGACCATCATAGATTCCATTATTCCCATCGATAGGTATTCTTTGGGCTTTTGTGTACACAACCTTTGCTTCCCCTGTGGTGTAAGATTTGAAATGTTCTGGTGCAGGATGCAAGTCTGTGGATTCTGGTTGTGCGTTGGTTTGTGCTTCCATTTCTGCTTTCTTGTGTTGTCGAGCTAACTCTTGGTTTTGACGCCTCCTTGCAGTGCGGCTCAACTTTGGCTTGTCTATGATCTCTAATTGGGCTATGTCATGGGGTCGTGGTCTACACCACATAACATTTTGGAGATATTCACCCCAATTGTCTACCAATTTTCGATGAGCATCACATGCTCCTATATAACTGAGCCATTCTGCTGAGGATCTCTTCTTGTTTATCCTAGCACGTACATTGGCTCGATATCGACGCCTCTTAAGGTTTTTCTTTTTCTTATTTGAGACCTGCTTTTGATTTAGATCTGGCTCACTAAAGGAGTCCTCGTTGGTGTCCTCTTCACTCTCGGAGGAGCTATCATCGGTTGACGTGCTCGGTCCTTCCGAATGTTTTGACTCTGAACTTGCCCCACTCTCTAATTCATGAGATTCAGAATCCGTTTCACTCTGGGAGTCAGTGTCCAAGTCGTGTTGGTCAAAGTCTTCTATTGAGCTATCGGTGTCACTGTCAGATTGGTCCACAATTGCCTTGCCCTTAGAAGATGCATGTATGGCACTTATCATGTTCAGAGGTGCAATTTGTGGTACCTCTTCCCCCTCTGGTGTGACCCAAGTGGTTCCTCTATTTCCCCAGGTATCTATGGTTGATGCTAGGTGGACCCAATCCACATTGTCTGATTCCGTCATACCCGGTAACACATCCATATAAGGAGAATCTTGGCCAATGTCTGTATCCTTCTTACAAGTGTAACAATATTGTAGTGGGGCCGAGTGAACCGTGGTGTCAGAGCGATGATCAATAATGGTTTTACTCCCTAAGGGGTGTACCTTACCAGTCACCAAATCCACTCTAAGGACAGAGTCTTGGAATTGCAAATAGACATGATTTTTAGACCAATCATGAACCATTTGTGCTTCCCTCATGAATGGTCGTCCTAAAATCATTTCATATGACATAAGGTGTTTAGAGAAATCCATTACAATGAACGTATGTCGTACCTTGTGTCCTAGAACTTTGATCTTAAGATCCTTGAGCATCCCCATAGGTTTGGCTATGGTACCATTTGCCATCTTTACCACAATGTTAGTAACACTGAGGCGGGGTTTTCCCATGGATTCCCAACAATCTTTTGTAACGATGCTAACTCCCGCACCACCATCAAGAATTCCCTTTATAGTTAATCCCTTGGTAGTGATGGGTAGGGTCGCATTAGACTCGTCGCCTTCAAAATACTGCCCTAATTCGTTAATGGGTACCTCGATCACAGACTCGTGTTCATCTAAGTCAAGTGATTGCACATGATTTTCCTCATCAATCATAATCGAGTCAGGCCTATTTGGTTGCGCAAACTGCGGTAATCCCGTTCGTAGCTCTCCGTTAAGGAATGCTCGAAGTGCAAGGAATAACTCAGGATCTCCATACAGCTTTGCTATGATCGTGGTTCGGACTTCAGAAGACATGAAGTCCACTAGTTTGGCAACATTCATTGGCGTTTTACAGGGTGTAGGTCCTTCACTAGGAACTGGTGAGGATGGAATCTCATATTCCTCAATGGGATCAGGTATTCCTTCGTTAAACATCCTTTCCAACAAGAAGGATGTATGCTCACTTTCTGATGTCCTGTCCTCACTCCCTTCTTGGATGATACTAGATATGGCTAACGGTCTATGGTTCATGTGGGATGGATGAACTCACGTGGGAAACACTGTGTCATGAATTTTGACCTGCATGGGTTCTGGTTCTAGTTTCCTTTGAGTCTCCTCCACTAAACCTCTTAGATGTTTCACCTGCTCAATCTCGTCTACAGGGTTTGGGTACGTCCCAATCTTCTTTTTACGATTCTTCCCTTTTTGCCCCTGCGGTTTATCTTGGGGGTTTTGGATTGGATTTGGAAACACTTGTGGTGTTTTCAGAGGCTCTTTATGATTTTCTCTTATTCGGTTTTCATTTGGTTCCATGTTACGGTTTTCTTTGTCGGTCTTTCCCTTTGTGGTATTTGTTCTAGTCTCCATTGTCTCGACTGAATCTGAATCATCCTCGAGGTCATTCATATACACGGGGTCATCTCCTGTTCCTATGTTTGTTTTGGAACTTGGCTTTGAATTTTCCGTATTCTGCGACTTCTTCCTTCGTGTCTTCTTTTTCTTTGCTTGGATAACTGACGCGGTATCTCTCTCTTCGAGGATATGTCCTGGCCCTTGAAGCATGGACCGTGTAATCGCATAAGCAGGTGCGACGGGTGGTATTGGCGATGTCACACTAGCAATTTCGACCAAATTCAGGGGTGTGATTTTAGGCGCATTTGGGTTATAGGGGCATTGGGCAATCAAGTGATCTATGCCACAACGATTACATGTGAGTATTGGCATTGCAGACGTGCTCCCTTGATTCACTTGCATCTGTGCAGCATTCTTTTGCAGCCTAATAGGGCACTCCGCTACTCGATGTGGTCCACCACACTCGTAGCATTGAAGAGGTGGCCTCCTAGCCTGGGTGTTGATATTTTGACCTCTGGATGCGAGAGCAGCAGCTTGATAAACCGGCTTGACTTGTCCCCAACAATCTTCCATGTAGTATATAGGACACTCTTCCAATGTATCAAGTCCATAGGCAATACTAGTGTCTATTTCCTCCTCACAGCCATCTGGATAAGCATTTGATGGCTCGCAACCCACTTGGTTCATAGGGGCGACTCTTGGATGCGGGGGCTGCGGTCCTAGCACAGGAGGTGGTAACGGTGTAGCTTGTACAACATTTTGAGGTCTAGGGACCATGTGTTGCGGTAGTTGCTCAACAGGTGGAGTAGGCATCAATACAGGAGCTCGAGGCGCATCCGTCCAGGCTACAGGTGGTCTATTTGCCATCATACGTTTGATCATTAAACAATCCTTAGCTTGGTGACCATACCTACCACATGCGTTGCAAGTTCCATTAAATTTTACTCTAAACGTAGGGCACTCACTAGTGCTATGTGGACCTAAGCAAATGGAACACCATTGTTGCTCCCTTCTTGGATACATGTGACTATTTTGAGGGGGTCGATTATCCTTAAGAGACTCTTGGATTGCCTTGGTGAGGTCTGTCAAGAATGTCTCAAATACCTTTGGCTCATTGGCAATGGGCTTTGCAGTCATGGGTTCATACTCAATGGCTTGTGAGCTAGTGGATCTCGTGTCAGTAGACACCCTCATGCCTGCTATCATCAAGTTGTCCTCTAATTGGATTGCATTGGCAGTGACATCTTCCCAGGTTGTGATACCTCTAATCACTAGTCCATTATAGATTCCTTCATTCCTCAACCCTCGAATGAATCGATCAAGCAGTTGGTTATTGTTGAAGCGCTCATTTACAGGGCAACGAGAGTTTAAGTGCTTTAGACGACTAATGAAGTCCCTTACTGACTCTCCTTCCTTACGTTCGGCCTTCTGTAGCTGAGATGCTACACCCCAAAGCACACCTTCTCGTATGTACTCCTTTAGAAACAACCTTCGAAGGGTAGGGTAGATTGTTTTCTCGTCCACCCTTAGGGTCCTATACCAATCTCCAGCCTTCCCACTTAATGTCAAGCTTAAGGCATTGCACTTATGTAGTTCGTTGCGTTCCCCTAAGGAATCACATACTTGTTCAAACACTTCAATGTGTTTTCTAGCATCTTCATCCCCATTGAATTTTTGCGTGAGTTTGGCAATTTGTACTGCCTTACTTCTAGGCTCTCTATCAGATGCATGACGCATATTTTCCGCGATAGATCGACCTATGGTTTGAGCAAACGCTGCCAAGTCACCTATGTGAGGAGGCAGGGCCGGTGGAGGTACTCTTGGAATCATATGTGGGAGAGGAACGGGTACCGGTCTTGGCATATGTGTGGATGATGCCGGATATGGAACATAACCGGGCATAGGTCCACTCGGATAAGAGCTAGGGAGCGGCACTCGAGGAGCATAAGCAAGTGGTACAATTGGAGGTGTGGGGGCCATGTGTGCATAAGGGGCTAGAGGCACATATGGTCGAGGCCCCATATTAGGTACTACGACACTAGGTAGTGGCATTGCGCTAACCGTAGATGTCATCGGTACATTCTCTGTTAGGCTTATCCCTGGAGTGAGCACTGTGTTTTCCTTGATAGAGGGTTGAGCCAAGTTAGGGAAGCTAAAGTTGTCGCTCGGAGGCTCAGATTGCATAGAGACCCCAGGTGAAATGACATAAGATGGGTCCATGGGACTCATTAGAGGAGTCTCCATTTGTGATAGAGTAGGCTGTTGAGCCTTGCTTGTATCCAGAAATCTCATGGGGCCAGTTGAGAGTATATTTACCCCTCGGTTTTGCCTTTCTGATTGAATAATGCCATGGATAACATTACAGATCATTTTCTGTTGATCTTCGATACTCGTGGCACTAGAGGTGGATTGTACAATCTCTATCCATCCTACATGGTAGGCGTGGCCAGAGTGTAGATCCGTCAACACCTCAGTGTGGAGGTCGTATGTCCAATGATCATTAATGAACAATCCTTCTAGAGTCGACGTGTTAATGGTTTCTTGTGAGGAAGAAGCAATGTTGCTCCCCGTGGTTTTACTTGTCACCAACGGTACTCTAGAGGGAACTTCTGAAGGAGGCAGCTCAACAGGGCCTTCTTGGTAAGAAGTTGGTAGGATATCCACATGGACACTCTTTGGGGGTGTGGGGTCCACGTGCGATGTGAAAGGAGATTCCACTTCCCCACCCCCTTCGCGTGCTTCATCTGCATCAGGTTCCGAGCGAGTAGCTCTACCTAATGTATGAAACGGCTAAACATACTAGTACTAGGCTGCGGAGCTTCGGGAGGTGCATGTCCTTCTCTCTCAGTGTTTTGGTTAGGGTATGCTTCCATGATTTCTGAGTCGGAGGAGGAATCACTAGCGGCTATTTTAGGGTCTTGGGTGGTGCTACCTTGTGTCCTCGCTGAGGGTCTAGAGCTTATCGTGGATGGGTAATGGGTGTCCGTATGAACAGAGGCACTCTCAATATGCTCGTGTTCTAGCACCCGCCCAGAGCGTAAGTGCATGTGCTTTTGATACCCTTAGGTGTCAAAAAGCTGCTCTAGGAGGCCTTATGACTAGTTTTTAGCGTGTTTTTTGTTTGTTTTTTTTGCTAGATTTTTTAGAGCGTGTCGTGGAATGGGCCGTGTAATAGCTCAAAACGAGCGTATCGGTCAGAGGGTCGTGCCGTGCTTTACAGCCCTCCGTTTGGTCACTCTATGCCCTCGAAATCCCTAAAACTGTCAATTTCCAGTAGGGAACTAGGCCCAAACTAAAAAGTCTAAGGGTGCAAGTGGGAAGAGAAAGGAGGAGAGTGGAGGACTTGTCCCACATGCTCTCATTCTCTCTTGAGGGAGTAGGGTATATATATAAGAGTGAGTTTAGTATATATCATAAGACTGAGGACTGAGGCCTGGGCCTGGGCTTGGGCTTGGGCGGCTTGGGCTTGGGCTTGGGCTTGGGAAAATGATCCCGATCTATCTTTTGAGAGTCACGTTTTTTATTTTCGAAAAATATCGCCACCCACTCGCTCGCGTTTTTAATTTCCGAAATTTTTTTCCTTTTAAATTTTTTGTTTCTCGCAAAACTTTTTTTTTTTCAAAAATTTTTTTTTTTAAATTTTTTTTCTTTTGCTACAGAGAAACGCAGAAATTGAAAAAAATGCAGGAAAAACGCGTAAATTGCAGAAAATTGACAGAAATTGCAGAAAATGCGGAAAAAACGCAGAAATTGCAGAAAATTGACAGAAATGCGAAAAATTGCAGGAAGTGAAAACGCCGAACTTGAAAACGCAAAAATTGCAGAAATTGAAAAACGCAGACAATAGCAGAAATTGAAACTTGACAGCAATTGCAGAAAACGCAAAAAACAGAAACCTTCCACACACTCCTTCCCTGCTTTTCCTATGATAGAAATTGCACCACAAGGAAGCGTAAAGTGCTAACCGAGCTTAGTGTAAGGCATATCCCCGGCAACGGCGCCAAAAATGTGCGCTCCTTGCCGCACTGTCGAAGCAAGGGACTTGCCAATACACCGTATGCGAGCCACAAACGGCTCCAAGCACACAACAAGCCTAAACTAGCAAGCTCAAGAAAACAAAGGGTGTGTCACTCACCGCTCTACGCTCGCCTTCGTGGTGGATTCCTCGCCGCGATGAAGAAGAAGCTGCAGTCGTGCCGCGCTCAACCGCTTCGCCGCCGTCGTGCCTTCGTAATGCTCGATCGCACACACACTCTCCCTCTCTCTCTCTCTCACACACACACACACACAAGGAGGTGAAGAAGAAGAAGATGGAGATGGAGCAAAAGCACTCTTCAATTGCACAAATGAGAGAATGAGTAAAAATTAGGTTTAGTTGGCTTTTATAGGAGCTCACCCCATTCACACTTGGGCGCCCATGCTTAACCAACTAATCCCTTGAATGTCCAAGTTAAAGTGCGCCTCTCATCGGCGATCACTCTACCTTTCCCTATTGGTCCGACAAGCCCGGTACCTGACTCTACCAAATACATAATACGCGTCCATCGTAGGTGATGGGTGTCCGTGTGCCGTGAGGGTTAACAGTGGCTTGACAAGAGGGGAGTTTGGCAAACTCGAGCACGTGGAGCACCGACAACATGGAAAACTTATTAAAAAAAAATTCCTTGTGGTAATAAAATGTAAATGCAAAAGGGAATGGGGGTTGGATTTGGAAAAGGAAAGGGAGGTGAGCTCCACCAGCTGAGGAAAGAAAAAGGTGTATGGGAAAAAATAGCCCCGACGCTATTGCTAAAGGAGGGCTTTTTTTAGAAGTTTGGAAGAAGGGAACAAAAGAGGAAGGGGCAGAGTTTTCAAAGGGAGGGGGATTTTTCTTTTGGGAAGAGAAGAGGATTGAGGAGAAAGAAGAGGGAGAGCTTCGTACGCTTGGTGATCGAAAGGTGTGCCACAAGGCGAATTGTGGTGAAGCGGCTTGGAACGACGAGAGTTTTGCAGAAGAAGGAGCCAGCAAGGGCTGCCAAGAGGAGAAGCTGTTGCCAGAGTGAAGCCAACGATGGATTCCTTGTCGAGGCTCATACATGGTTTTTTGCATTGAAAAGGAAGCTATTATTGCCGGTTTTTTGGCATCATCTCTCCCCCCTTACCCCCTTTCTCCTATGCTCGTCTCTAAGGTGTTGGTGCCAGTGTGTGTGAGCATGTGCGTCTCCTCATGCCCCCTTTACGTGTGAGAGAGAAAGAGAGAGAGGTGTTGAGTTGTGGAAGAGCTAGAAGCAGTGAAGATGGGTGTGATCATTGTCTCGCAATTATGCAGAGCATGTGTGCATTGGGTGAAGTGCAGGTGAGGCGCTGCTAGTGTGAGTTTTTTTTTGTGAAGGTGTTTTTCGAGGACAGGGGTGTTGTGAATACCCTGAGCTTTATAGGGGCCATTGTGTGTGTGTCGGGTGTGTTCCCCATTCCCCCTCTCCATCTTATGGTGCCCCCACTGAGGAGCGCACTAATGCTCCTATTTGAAATCGAAGTGGTGGATTTGGTGAGGCCAAAGGTCAGGCCTTTGAAGAGAAAGTACTGCATGGTTTGCCAGGTGTTATGATGCCAAAGCAAGTTGATGCGGTGGTAGCCAAGCCAATATTGGTGCAGAGGGAAGTGCCTATGCAAGAGGAACCAAGGGTTCTGTGGCTACAGAGAGTTAGGGTGGTTCCTATCCCGAGAATGCTAGTTAGGGTGGCTCCAATTGTGGAGTATGTATACGTGGTTCCAGATCGAGCAAAGGATGCGATGCCGAATCAAGGCTTGGCTGTTGAAGCTCCATTAAAATGTGGTAGAGGTCAAAGGGTGTGATTGCTAGATGAGATTGAAGCGATGAGTCTTAGGGGAGATCCCCGAGCTTGAGGCAAAGGAAAAAGTTGGGCCCAGTGATAGTAGCTCTATGTACGCTGACACAAGCTGGAGATCTAGTCGTCTCAATCAAGGTATGATGAGTTTGATCTCTTGCATGTGAGTGGAGATGCAATGATTATGTTTGAGAAGTAGGGTATGGTGCAAGCCATTATGCTCGATGGAAGCCAAGTGGCGGAACCCAAGCCTACAAATAATGACATGTAGGTGAAGGTGATGTGTGGTGCCATGCTAATGGCCATGTTGGTTAAAGTGGCAGTCACAGTGTGCCATAGTGGTACAACAAGTGCAAAGCTTTTCCAAAAGGGACAGAGCAACCTTTCCTATGGAAGAAGGTGAGGATAATGTGGTAGAGAATGAGTTTCTCTCTTCCTTAATAGAACATGATACAGTAGTAGAGTAATTTGTTTGATGAGTAGGTAATTGCAACTGATATAAGCAAGTGGTGCTAATAGACCTTGAAGGGCCAGTGGTTGCTCGATGATGCTAGAATTGAGTGCATGATAGGTGAAGAGGCAAGCATGGAGCCAAAGGTGGGAGAGCTTCCAGTGCATCAAGTGCGCTCTATGAAAGATGATGCGGATCCTCAAGTGGTGTAAAAGCTATCCAAAGAGGTTTGTGTGTGGTGTTTGAAAGGTATGATGATAGAAGTAGCTGAGCAGTGGGCTGTTGAGAGGAATATGACTTTATTGAGGAGGATCTCACTTTACATGGTTGGGAGTTAGGGCCAGGTATGTTTAGTGTGAGTGATGATATGTCAGATGACAGTGATGGTATGCTTGTTTGAAGTGGACAGTTTGCAGATGGGTGCTTGGCGTGGTGAGGATATGCTATTCACAATTTGGGTGTGTGGTTGGCTATATGCCTTGGTGCGGCACTATGTGAGCCTGCTGCAGGTGGATGGACATGATCAATGTCAGGTGTTTGACCTAGGTGGTGGCCATGTTGTAAAGGAGGGGGTTTGGGCAACCCGCTTGAGCAACAAGTGTGGATGGTAGGGGACAAGTTTTGTACATACAGTAACTTGTTTTTTGGTGTACAGAGTGCTTGTTTGGGTGTTGCAGTTTTTTAGGTGCAAAAAACATGTGTGTGGTTGAACATAAATGTTCAATTGGGATGTGGGTAATGATGGTGCAAGCAAAGCTGGTTCATGCTAGAAGTGGTGTTATACAAGGCTATGGATGCCTATAGGTGCATGGCCAAATGTTAGAGCTGGTATGTAAAACCTGGGCAGACAAAGGCCAATGGAAATGCATGTTTAATGTGGCTTGTTGATCCAAGAGGGCTCCAAGGAAGGTCCAATTGGGGTGACAAGTCCAAGTGTCCAAAGTGCCAAAATAGTGCCCGAGAATGTAGTTCTTGAGACGTTCTAGAAGCCGGTCCCGACGGCTCATCAAATGGAGCCCCATGGTGGAAGATATTGAAGCTCAAAGTTAGAAAGCTTTGCAGGTACCCAACGGACAGGGTAGGTGATAACAGGTGTTCAAAGCTATGGGTAAGAAAATAGATGTGTGGAGCTTGAGTTGTGGAGCATGCCGGTCTTCTTGGATTGTTAATCGGAGCTGTAGAGAGAAAGATATGGGCAATTGAATGTTTGTCAGGGGCCCGTTATGGGCCAACTTGCACGCATTGAGGAAGCGTTCCTGCCAGAAGATTTTGGGTATCGATTGGGTTCTAGAATCTCATATGCACTACATGGGGTTAGTAAAATTTTTTGGCTCCCTCTTGCCTTCTCTCTCTAGAAAATTGGTGTGGTAAAAGAAAAGGTATCTTTATCAACCGTTCAAAAAGTGTACTTCAAAGTGGATTCTTTGGATAGAGTTATAACGGCAATAATGATTGATGGATTGTCCCTTTTCAATTATATTGAATGCACCTCGTCATAAAGGAGGGAAGTTCTTCTGCATACGACGAATGCAGTAGGGAGTCTAGGGAGTAATGGTGTTATACTCTTTCGTTTCTTGATTTTCTTGATTGCGTATTCATGGATTCTTCACACATTGATTTGAAACCTAAATATGAGCCTTTATGCAAGTGAAACAAAACAAACACAATAGTAACACCCACGGAGAAAGAAAGACTCAGAGTAGAGGGAGAAAAACACATAGATTTATGGACAAATGGCTCACTCTATCCTTTTAATTCTATAACCAATGCCTCCCCTGCATTTGAAAATCCCACTACTTTATTGACTTTTGCAAGTGACAGATAGAATGGTTTACTTGGCTAGTGAAAAGCTCTAATTGGGAAATCAGAAGTTCAGAAAAGCATGGTTCACCCCATCAAGCGAATGAGATTCTACGACTTTCTAATTTGCATTGTGAGGACCAAAAAACCCTTTTGCAGTGCACAAAAGAAATACAAGTCTTGCAAGAAAAAGTGCAAAACTTACAAAGGAAAGATACAAGCTTAGGTGCTCGTGTGCGAAAGAAGAGACTATGGAATCTTGAAACCTTGAAGGTTGGCTCTGGTGGTCTCAAGAAAAGAATCCAAGCATTGAGGTCAAGATTGTGAACCTTTTAGTTTATTTCACGTATACATAGTTTTTTCTTACGTCTATTACATTTCTTTGTAGAAATGCTATGTATCCAGACAAAGAAATCATAGATCCAAAGGCCAATGTAGGAAAGCAGTTGAAGCCTTTGATGTCAAGTGTTCTTACAAAGGATATAATGCATAACAAAAAGTATAAGATTTTGCAGCGAGATGTTTTTGATCGCTTTATTACAAAGAGTGCAGTGCCTACCAGTGAAATACAGGGCACACTTGACTCCCTTGGCGTGAGTAAGAGAGGGTACTCAACTATTCATCAGCAATTTATCTCCTCCATTTTTGTGAATAATGCAATAAAATCTGAACTTCTACCCAACAACAACAATTATAAAGAGAGACTTCAACTCAACCATGCACAAACAAATTTCATTGGATGTCCGTTTCATATTGATGGTATTTATAGATACCAAGGAACAATTGTAACCTACGATGAGTACAACAATATCTTCATGGAATTCAGTTTGTTGCAAAGTAGAATGGTTGAGTTCTATAATGTAACATTTGAAGAAACAGATGGCACCTTGCATTTTTTTTTCAAGCTATATGAGTGTGAGATTCTTAAAGACAAGAATCTAGAACGAGTCACAATAACATTGATGAATAGGACTCTTTCAAAATTCCCCAATAATGATCCTTCATACTTCAGTGTTCAATCAGAAACAAAGATATGGTGGCTTGGTGCTTTTCACATATTCCATTTCATCTTCTCTTCAGCTTTGGTGATCCCTCTTGTGATTTAATTTTAGATTTAGTTTTAATCTTTAAGGTAAAGAAAGAAGACCACAATATTTAATATTGGGTGTTCCATCAAACCCATATCCGTGATATCATTGATAAACAAATGAATCAAGGAAAGGTGCTAGTTTTCAATGGGAATGTATGTATAATTGTGGAATTGGTGCTATGGTAACAACTCCATGCTTGTATTGCATGAGCCTACAAAGATGATGGACCCAAATTGGTGGAAAAATGCTCCTACTCGCCACAATGAGGATCCTAATTTCTACCCAGTTTTGGATATTCCACTTGTCAATGTATACATTTGTACAATGCATGCTCTTTGCAAAATTGTGGAGAGTTTGGTGTATCTATACATTGGGTTTGCTTAGAAAATCAAGAACTCAAAAGAACAGAAGGTCGCGGTAGAGGCGCTTGAACTGGTTATGTTAGAGATGGGTCTTCATGGGGGCAATGTGAAAATACAGTGAGACGAGAAAAGGTCAACCAATGATAAAGATGTACCTTGCAACCATCTATTGGTGGGATCAAGGCACGTCATTTTCCATCAAAACGAACAGGTGTGAAAGATAAGAAGCTAACCAAGCGTGGAAGGATATATGAGTCCACCTATGCCAACAAAATTGAATTTCAACAATGGAAAAATCTCCGTATGGTAGTTAAGGACCATGAACCCACAACTCGCAATACCAAGGGCGAAGTGTGGTGTTCCATTGATGTGCTATTTCGGATGTGTGACAAAGATAAGTGGACACAAAATGATCTAAACAAGTTTAAGGAGAACCTTCACCTACTAAAGAAAGAATTTAGGACAACATGTACTGAAACTCACATTACTCATTACATGGTATTGTTAAAGCACCATTTTAAATGAAAAGGACTCAAAGGATGTTTAAAATTCCTGACAACTTATTTTATTTGCAGGACATCATTTTCAATCACTTACCATACTTCATTCAAAAGTATGGAAACCCATGCATATGGAACACCCAAGGCTTGGAAAAGTCTCATTGCATGGCCAAGAATGTATATTTCAAACACACACAACATGGTTGCTCTCGAGATAAGGAAAACATTTTGAAAGAGTTGTTTTATTGGTTTTATCGCAGAATCCTTCAGGGGCTATAGCAAAAACATGTATTGGCCTGTTCGGTAACAACACAAGCAATTAGGCATTTGCAACAAAAGAGTAGAGGCATTCAACAACTCTAGTGCTTGTGAAGGCCAGAGAAAGTGGAGAGAGACAATGCACTATGTTAACCATAGATAAATCAAGAGATTTTGATTTTAAGTCACAACATGTACAGGAGATGCCTAATGATATAAGAGATACAGTACAAGTCACAAGTCTCTCAACTTGATGACAAATAGTGGGTATCTTTTGGCACATCACCCTTGTATCAGATCATTCAATGTTTGCCATAATCTAAGAGTTCATTTGGGTTTTGTTTCCCCAAATTGAGTGCCATTGTTTTGTATGTGTAATAATAAGTGTTGGCGGATACGCCGCGACGGACATTAGCACAGCAAGAACTCACCTAACAAGATTTGTCAGCTAAGGACGAAGCTCGACCTGCAAGCGCATGGAAGCAAGCATAGGGTGTCAATCTACACTCGACCGACTCTCGACTAATTCCTACAGAGGTCTCTACCCAATGTCTAAGCTACGGCCTTCAGGAGTGCATAAGAAGAGATTTCCTACAACTCTTTCAAGAGCCAAATACACATCAAACGTCCTCAAAATGCTATAGAATTTGAAGGAGACCCTACTAACACCAATAGGTCACTCTCCCTAAGGTCCATGAACCAAAATCCCAACCCTAAACACCTGGTGAAAAATCACGTAGGATGTCTGGTCGAAATTTGTAAGTCGTCGTTTCTGAAAACTAAAGTGCCTAATGTGTAGCTCTACTCAATGCGAACGCGTGGATATGTTGAAATGCGAAACCAGATAACGTATGCTCACCGAATCACCAGATGTAGCTCGTAGGTCGAATTCGCAAAACCAAACTGTACACCCGCAATGTAGGTATTGGCGCGTAGCTCTCGTCGGGGGCAACACGCTGCACTTCTCCGCACTCGATTCCGACCACTGGTGTGCGCATGGCGTCAAGATGAATCTCTCACTCTCTCTCGTACATAGTACGCTCACTCACACAGACCGAATTTTTTGAAAATGACAAAGGTTTTTTTCATTAAGGTCAAAAGTGGTATAAATACCTTACAATCTCAAACCCTAATGTTCCAATTTAACCATCTACTCAATCTAAATGTCAAAAATGGGATACAATCTGGAAACTTCTGTAAGCCCCACTATTTACAAAGGTGAAATGTCGATTTTTCTCAATCATGTCGGTTTTTCTCAATCAAAGAATATCGAGTTGTGAGGCTGAGTACAGGGCAGTCTTCACAGCTACGGTTGAGCGTGTATGGCTCAGACACCTTATGGATGATTTGGGTGTTGGACAGGACACTGCCAACACTATCTACACTTACAATCAGAGCGCATTGGCAGTTGCGAGGAACCCAGTTTTTCATGCTCGCACAAAGCACATTGAGGTGCATTACCACTATGTCAGGGAGAGGCTCTCAACGGGAGAGATCAGCTTGGCTTATGTGACAACACAGGACAACCTTGCAGATCTTTTCACAAGGGCATTGTCTCGTGAGAAGCTTGAAGATTTCTGCAAAGCTTTGGGCTTACTCCCCTTTGTGGACTAATCCTGTCCTCAGGGCATGGCACTTCCATTTACTCATGTGCCAGCTCTCGTTCACTGCATCACTCCAGGGGGGATTTGTTACCATATACATGTGGTAATGATGTGTGTGAACATACTAGGACCGCCAGGGCATTTTTTCCCTCTTTAGGAGGTTTTTTCCCCCGTGCATTGTATATATGCCCATCACTCTAGGGCTATCTATCTTTCCATTGCACACTAAGTAACACACTCTCTGTTGTGTGCCTTGAGCTTCCTTCATCTTCTCCAAGCTGTGTGTGTTTCTCTGCAACCCTAATTCCAACACTGATTTGACTTGGGAATTCATCAGAACAGACATTAGGCTTTTCGAACAAATTCTTGATCATTTGACCAACCTATAGGTGTGAGAATCAAAAAGTAAAAATAGTTGTGAGTTTAGCACATCAAGGGGAAGCTACAATGCAAGTTTGAGCTGAAACAGAGCAAAAAGACATCCTACGCGTAGGATGTCTCCAGGGCCATAAAGTGGTCAAAATTCTACTTTGGCCATATAGGGAGGTTCTAAGTGTCTCAAGGATTCCAGAACTTTTTTCAAAAGTGAATTTGGACCTTGTTTGGCCTATTTACCAAGCAAAGACAAGAATTGTCAGACATCCTACTCTTGGAGTGCACTAGAAGCTTATGCAGCCCAAATCTTGACCTATTGGCATCCAAATTCAATTTTAAGCATACCATTGGGTTGCTAAGCACTAGGAGAATCTTGGGATCAAGTTTGGACAAAATCTGAGCACTTAGACATCCTACGCGTAGGATGTCTCCAGCTTGATTTAGGACTCCAAACCAACCTATGAGCACACCACTGTGATCAGCACATCAAGGAGAAGCTGGGGTGAAAATTTCAAGTCATTCTGAGCAAAATGACATCCTAGATAGCCGTTTTTAAGTCCAAATAAAATTTTGAGCATACCATTGTGTTGCTGGACTAAAGGGGAGTCTCTGGACCAAATTTTGTTAAATTCTGAGCATATAGACATCCTACGCGTAGGATGTCGCTAGGCCAGTTTTAAGGACCAACTGTAATTTTGACCATACAGGAGTGTTCATAGTGTCATAGAGATCCCAAATCTTCTTTTAAAATTGAATTGGACTCATTTTGACCATTCTAAACTGCATTTCACTATTTTGGCCATAACTTTCACAAACGGTATCGGATCGGAAATTTTTTTATATCAAAACGTAGACTGAGAGCGACTCTACAGATCTTAGAGCAAAACTTGAACTAAATGTATGGCATCTATTTAGTTCAACTTTGAAAAAAACATCGTTTAAGGCCTCAAAATGCATCCGGAAGTCAGGAGTGTCTAAAACTGATAGTTCGAAAGAATTGAAGACTGCTAAGTTAGCAGATTGAAATTATCTTTTGGGAAAACCATTGGTCACCCGTGGGAAGGTGTAAAAGTTAACTACGGCCTAGTGTAAAATTTGAGTGTCCATACACAAATCTATTAGCAGTAAGACCATACACAAGGACTCTTGATTTTACAACAACAGTCCGCAAGTTTTGGAGAACTTTAACACAAGATTTTTGCTAGCAAATCACTGCGACTTGTGCATAATTCTCTTGTGCTACCTTAAGTTTAGTTCAACTAAAAGCGAACTTGAAAGTCACTTCCGAGCCCACGGAACAAGTGTGGCCGTCAAAGGCACATCAAGAATTTTTGCATTCATTGTGAAAAAGTTTGCCAGCTAAATAGAATTTTGTAGATTGTGTGCTAAAGTGAACACAGGTTAGCTTGACTCAAGAATCGCTACGAAGGGAGCAGTCGTTGCAGTATAGTGGTAAGTTGCATAACTTATCACAGTGCTTCCACTAGATCGAGGCCTGCTAAAAAGCTCTAGGCAAAGCAAGCAGCCAGACAAGACAGTATCAGCCCTGGCAAGCAAGGGAGCTAAGAAGTTCAAGAAGTTCAAGCAAAGCCCAGTTCAATAACTCAGAGATTAAGGCATCCCCAAAAGCTGAAGGAACTCAAGAGAAAAAGACCAACACAAGGTTGCTAATAATTTTTATTAGCTTTGAGTCAATCTATAAGAGCTATCACTGAACATGTACAACAAGGGAGTCAAGACGAAAGCAATGGCGTCTCAAAGGAATCAGACCAATCAGGAAGAAGCTTCAAGTACATCCACAAAAATTACAAGAGAGAAAATTTGGATCTATCTGATTGGATACTACAAAGGACTGCCATGCTATGAGGATGACAATCGGAATTTGTACATCAAGACAAAGAAAGATACAAAGGAAACTCGGACATCTCAATATGTGGAAGTTGAAACAACGAAGAATGTACTACACCCACATCCAGATTTCATGGAAGACTGTCTGGGATCAATTTACATGAGGCACAGAAAATACATCGACAATGAGATAGCAATGTTGTACAAGGATCAACTTACGGAACTCTACACATATCCTCCAAGTATTTTTCTGTACAAAGCACAAGATGGAAAACGGAAAATTGGTACCCTCTATGGAGACGAAGACGGTCGATACTACAGGGCTGTCACAAGTCATGAAGTTCCTGTAGAAAACAATCATTATTTTGCAGCAGAATTGTTTGGCTCAAGAGGAGAAGACTACATGTCTAAAGGTAGTAATGTATACCATCTCATCATGGGTTTACCTCTAACTATGCACTGGGAAGAATTGACACCTACAGCTGTCACTACATAAATGAGTGACACACCACATGAGACACAACAAGGCACAACACAAGACACCACATGGAAAGACACGACACAAGTCTCGTGCACCGCACCAGCACAAGACAAAGCACAAACAGGGAATACGCCAGAAGTATCACCTATGAAGATAGAACAACTTCAAAAAGAACTACCTCGGTCTCCAGAGCTACTTAACAGAGCACAACAAGTCATATCATCAGGCATTGAATAGATGCCAACATCAGATATGGAACCCTCTCGGATGGGGGGAGTTCAAACTCAACAAAGAGACCCTATATCTTCAAGAGTGGGATTAAGAAGTCTTGTTTTACAAGAAGAAGTGTCCTTTTCAGGAACCCAAGTGGAATTTCAAGAAGCATTGGAAGATGCCGAGCCGGAGGAGAAACCACTGGAAATTCACAATGCCCAATGTAGAAGGTCAGGTCAAGATGTCATATTGAATTGGTTGATTCAAGATCGTTTAAGGAACCTCAGTAAGGACAAGTCAAAGCATCCACAAGGTGATGAAGATGAAGCTCACAGTTCAAGGGTCGAGAGCAAAAGAAGCCAAGATTCTGACCATAGTGAGCCAACACAAGAAGAGGTGGCAGAGGTAACAAAAATTCTTAGTGCCACGTCACAAGTGGAAGACATGCAAATAGAATCAATGGATGAAGCTGAAAGTCTACCAAATAAATTCTCTATTGTGAAGTCTTCATTGGTGATTGAGCAAATCAAAGAGTATGAGAAGCTAAAAGAAGATGTAACTGAAGACATAGAATGCACAGAAGAAAGGGAAATGACCGACTCCAAAATTGACTACCAAGGACAAGCAATGCAGGATATGAATGAATATTTTCGAGAAGAGACTCTACAAAAACCCAAGGAACAATGGAAACCAAAGGCCACGGTGACCATTGCATCAGAAGAAGAGAGTCAACCTCAACATCATGCTACACAAGATTCAGAAGATTTCCAAGAAGAAAAGTCACCATTGAATTACCTTCAAGTGCTAGAAGAAGTAAATAGTGACAGAGAGCTTCTGAAATCAAGAGTCAAGGCGTCACAGTCAGAAACTAGCCAATGAAGACCAACAAGCTGCTCAGACTATAGACCTTCCCCAAAGCTATAGATCAAAAGATAGTAAGCACTTGGGACATGCTACAACCAGTCAAATGACAAAGAAGTTCAACATACAAGAGGATGACAAAGCTTCCAAGGCACAAAAGTCCAAGACAAGTACCAAAAGCAAAGAGGACTTCAGTTACTTGGCAGCCAACAGGAAGATTAAATTCTCGTTGGATGTGCATGAGAAACTTAAATTCAATTTTACAGTAGAGATAGATTGCACTGCCACGACTAATGTCATGTCTTATGGGCTATGGTTACTTCTAGATAAGCCAGAACTGTATGAAATTCAGGTACAGGTTCCTATATCACATGGAATAGCCGTCACAAGTTTAGGGATTGCAAAAGCTACCCTTACACTACGGTCAAAGGTAATCAAAGACAAATTCCTAGTGGTGGATTCCTCCAAAATGAGTACACATTTGATTTTGTCCAAGCACTCGGCAAAAACATTGGCAGAAGAACATGAATTTTCAACAATGGTCATCACGACTAGCTCTCAAGAAATCCAGCCTACTACTGCTCCAAGATTATTGGCTTCCGACAAAGGCAAAGCCAAAATGATTCCACAAATGTCCTACCAACAGAAGCAGCCCCTTAAATCAGAGTCTTCAATCCAACCAAAAAAATTTCAAGATAGAGCTTCTATATCAACTGACCACATGCTTCCACATGAAAGGCAGACTATAAAGAAAACCTTTCAACCTAAATACCCTACACTGCAAGATCACCGCCGCCAAAGCTTTTCAACGGTCTACATTAAAGCTGAAGAAATTAAAGTCAAGGACCCAATATAGGTAAATGATCCTAGCCAATTGATGAAAGATAAACACATGGGATGGATAGCCTCCCACTACAGCTTAGCAGAGCAAGGCTATTATGAGGGTCAAAAGAAACTTTGGTTACCAAAACCACAGACCTCGGCTTATGTGGTGGATAAAGGTTTCAAAAAGCGTCCCCAAAAGCAACAAAGCTCATATTTATATCGCCAAAGGAGACCCACCAACAAGGCTCGCCAAAGGGATGCAGGAAATTTCAAATCCAACTGGCCTTCATACCAACATAGGACTTCATCGATAAATAATCCCAAAAATGGCACTCTTGTACATCTCAATACGACATCAAAAACATCATGGGAAGTGCCATCTACAATTATTCAAGCACAAGGTTACTATCAAGGAAATCGGAGAATCTGGCTACCAAAGATGCCAGGTAAACATTCTTCAAGAAAACGACTTCAGCTTGAAGATAATCGCAATTTCACGGAAGGAAAAATCAAGGACAATGTCACACTCAAGGCAAAGGATATCTGCAAAGACACGCTAATCACACGATGCAGATACAAATGGGTGCCAAAAGAACCACACATACCGAAGAAGATTGAAGTCATCTCTAGCTCTCAAGAAATGTCAAGACATGATAGACAAAGTGTTACGGAGAATGGAGCGAGCCAATCTTCTCAACCAAGGGAGCAACAACAACAAAAAGAAATTTTGACAACCAAGGTCACACAGGTATGGCAAAAGAAATCAATATTTCCAGAATGGTCCTTTAGAAATCCTCTCTTCGAGGATGGGAGTTTTGAATTTCAAAACCTATTCTTGGTCGAAAGCTCTCGAGAGTAAGTCAAGTCGCCATTAAAAATCATGGCATAAGAGTCAAGAGTCGGGCAGCTGAGCCACTAAGTGAGCAAGCGTCAGACCCAAGCTTCATGTTTTAATATTTTTTGTGGTCTATGAGTTTAGATATTTAGATTATAGCTCAATCTGGAAGAGTTGAGCATATTGTAAAATGGGGTCAGTGAGCATAAGAGTCGAAGTCTACTATTTTAAATGGTGGAGTGGCAGAGTGGTTCAGAAAACACTCACGCACATGAACAGTGAGGAGAGTGAAAAAACCTCGAGCATCAACAGCCCTTCTTGTGAGTAACGACAGCTCTTGAAGTCAAGTATATTTTTTGCTTCTCTAGCTACGTTCACTCCTGGAAGCACCCATTCAAACTCTTCTCGCACCGCATATTGTTTCCCATGCATCTATCTGTGCAAGCATATATAATGTCCCATCATTGGACATTTGCATTTGACACGATTTGTGTTCCACCCATGCACTTACACAACAAAATGACGATGACGAAGCGGTAACAGATTTCATAAGCGTTTGCTCAACAACAACGACTCTGACTTCAAGCTACTAACACTTATCCAATGGATATCAAGTCAATAATAGTAGCCATACGGCCATAAGTACTTTAACTCAGCAAAACTCGGTTACATCAATACATAAGTACATATAGCCTCACATTTAATGGTGACTAAAGGCATTTTTTTCCCACTGGTTTGTCCCTTTAGTCCTATCCAGGTATCCAAGACCTTCATTCTGTAATATACGCCACATTTTATTTTTACTATTTTATTTTTCTTATAAAAACACAGAAAAGCAGACCAATGACATCCCCAAACAACTACATGCTCATCAACTATAGGATCCAAGGGAAGCGGCCCAGAAAAAATTCAAAAAGGCTTCAAGTTTACAGGTACACGTGCAGGATGACACCCAAAGAACAAACAATACAGAGCTGCCAAGATAAAGACTTGCTGCAACAAAAAACCTCACTCGACTTATTCACGCTACAACAACCAATCCGAGGGTTATCCACATTAACAGAGGGGACCCCCCCTTGCAAACTTCAGGTGCATTCGTACACATGTCGTGGAAGCGTTTTACGAACGCTCGGGGGGTTCACTGTTCAGTACCCCCCTATATAATGTGTGTTCGCGGGGTATTAAAAAAATCCCTCTTTTAACATGTTTGAATGAATAAAATAACCCCTTATTTTAGGATTTTGTTTCCAAAATTGAATATAAAAACCCCTTATTTTAATGTATCTCTGTTAAATTGCCTAACAGTTTTGCATTTTAAAACCCCTCCTATTGAACTCACGTTATACATTAACATGATGCACCCCTTGAGAAAAAAGGTAAGCCTGCTTTCACCGTCTTCTGAAAACGTTGCTTTGGTGTCACGAGTTGCAAAAACGTTGTCGTTCTCTCTATACTCTCTCTCATGCAAAGTCCAAAAAAGACAAACACCTACAAAAATGCTTACTTGCAATGGCCAAGACAGCTGAACTCACCCAGAATGCTGCCTTTCTAGTGTAATTTCATCAAGCCCAGCCATGATTGGGCGAGATTATCCAGTCAAGGGGTCATCCATGTTATCATATAGGTCCCCTCCCCCACCCCACCCCAAGCTTAGTGTCTTACAGTGCAAAATGCTATAAAAAATGGGTGTGATTTTATTAAGCCCATTCAAGCAATGGGTCATCCGTGTTAACACAAAGGACCCCCTGTTTTCAGCTTAGTGTATTAGCATGTGTAGAAGGTTGCAAGAAAATGGAGTAATTTCATTATGCTTGGCCAAGATTGGGGGAGATGATTCAAGCAAGGGATCCTCTGTGTTAACACGGAGGACCCTCGATTGCGAGATAGGTATTCCTTTGGGGACCTCTAGCAACAAACTTCCCCTTTGTTGGCTCATCGTTGTAACAATTAATGTGATGTCCCTCCCCAATTACTTGAACAAAGCTCACTAAGAAGGGAAACATATCTTCTCATTATTGACCATGTTATCCTATTCAACCAAATTAAGGCCAACACAACAATGATCCGACTGCTCATAGGACATATTGCATTTTTTTCTAGAGATTGAAAACTTAATTGAGTTATATATTTATTGGAATCAAATGTCCAACCTAGTCATCTCTGGCCACCATTGATTAACCGTGCAACTTGAACATCAGTCTCCTCTATGTCTAGGGCATATCCTATGCACAATCACGCCCAACACAACCGGCAAGAATTCTCTGCTTGTGACCCTTAGTTTGGAAAATGTTGCTAGACAACTTTCAGTAATGGATTCTCAAGCCCTCAAGCCTCATGAGCGACCATCTTACTCGCAATCTCCCAACTAAGTAAGGATTTCATGGTATGTGGACTCATACATTACGCATGACACATTGCTCTTACTTAGTCTCCATCATTATTACCTTCACCATAGTTTGTTGCATTCCTCAATCAACAAAGAGTGTCCCTTTGATAAATTTATCTATAACCAATTTAAAAATTACATAGAAAGCGCCTCACTTATGGCCTTCCACTATGCACCAAGAGTTCCTCCTTTAGTTCGCAAGGAACATTGCTAACCACTAGCGTACTCTCATCACAAGCCCTATTTTAAAGTCCCTATATTTTCCACAAGCTATTAAAAACTCAACATGTATATACAAGTATTGTATGGAATTTTTCTTTTAGGGCATATCTTGTCAACACTTAATAACATGACTAACCTATCTAAGGTATCCCTTCAAGTTCTCTCAAATTCTTTGAGCTCTTGGCACAACGAAGTTGGTTTCCTAGCTAGCCTTTTCAGCCTCTTTCCTTTCCTTTTTATAGATCTAACCTTTTACTATCTTAGCAAAATGGTCAATAAGCCTCTCAAACTTATCTAAACTTGCCCTTTGTAGATTTGCTATAGCTCCATTGTTTTACTTATTGCTAGTCTTATAACTTTTTCTTAACCTTGCCTAACTTGCCCTTTGTACATTTGCTATAGCTCCATTGTCTTACCTATTGCTAGTCTTATAACTTTTTCTTAACCCTACCTGTTGCAAATTTTCTCATTTGCTAGAGCTCCATTATCTTATCAAATGAAACTCTTATATATTTTGCTTCATGCTAGGCTGGTGTAGATTTTCTTCATTGATGCTCTACTTATCTCTCTCTCTTTTAGAATACTCCATGGTTCCCTTTGCAGTATCTACTACGTTGCACTTTCAATATTTATGGTAGGCCCCTTTAACCACTCCCTATAGATCCCTCTAAGATTCTCAAATTAAGTTATCAAGTCGCCCTTTTAAGGCTCTTACAGTAAAATTTGTTTATTGATACCTAAACCCTTTTTCCTCTAGAATTTTTTACCTCCAATTACCATACTCCTGGCACCTCCTACCCATAATCACAAGACTCCAAGCTTCAATCTCTAACCCATCACATATATTTTGATTAACCTTGCTAGAATTGTGGACATAACCTTTCAAAGTGTTGATGGCTGAGAGGTGGAGCCTTTTCTTATTTGATTAGTTGTTGCCTACCACACCCCATCCTCATATCTCTATGTATGTATGCTATTGGTTTCCTTGCCCTATAAATTAGGCCATCTAACTAAGCATCCTATAATTGGATATGATACCCCAATATCAAGCCCACTTTGCCACTAACTTGTCGTTTGTTGAGAGACCTCTCCTTACTCACAAAATAATAAACAAATCCCATAGCCAATCTCAAAACGTTACCCTTACCAATAGCCATGACCACAATCACAAGCTCCCTCCCTTATTCTTATTCAATGTTTACTTGTTGTGATCATGCTTTCTTTAGACCCTTACATGGACCCCCCCATCTCTTTGTCTAAGTTTACTAAAACTTCATCCAAACTTATTGTGTTTGATCCAAGCTCATTGAGAACCCCCCCCCTCCCCCCGAAAAAAACAAAGCAATAAATAAGAGGCCCAATATTCTCATTCCTTTCATAATGCAAACTCTAAAGCGCTCAAGAGCTTAATCTCTCACATGAGCAAACTCTAAAGTGGTTGTCACAAACCCGAATGCGGGTACCGTTTCTCTTGCTACAATATTCAAATCCTTCATTCTATAATAAGCTACCGCTCCTTTCATGATACTATCCTTTTCATGCTCTTTCAAGAATTGCCAATGACATTTTTTGAACCCCTCAAAAGTAAGCAGGTGTCTACCTCACCATTGAAAGTTGTAAACCTCAACATTCAAACTTAAAAACTCTTATGTGCCTTTGAAAATTGGACCTAGTACCCTACCAATAAAAGTTGTCAAACCTCCATCTATATAAATGAATACCCAAGATATTGTTAGACCCAAGAGGTCAAAATACGTTGGCAATTTTCCTATAACAATACCACTTGAATCTTACTCATTTGCCTTTATCCCTATGTTTTTTGGAGAAATTGCACGCTTGGCCTCTGATAAATTTTTACATAAACCACTCATGTTTAATAAAATAAGTTATCTTTTTTTCTAAAAAGCTTCTTGGTTTTGCAAGCTTTGTGAAGAAGATATGGTTCCCAAGAAACAAGGAGGTAAGGCAGTAAATGGAAATAAAGGTTGGTTTTAAGCATGTTATTTTTATTATATCTTGAACTTCAATTCATGCATTGACCAAACCATTTGAATTGGACATGTACAGTAGAGGGTTACTCACTGACATGTACACATGTGTATCAAACTTTGAGTGAGGAAGCACAATCTAGGATTCAGTAATGACCCAGATGGGGAGAAATGAACTACTACCATGCTATCACCCACTGCCCCAATTATTACGTCCACTTCACAAAATGTTAGCCAATCACAATCTGAGAGGCACTATATCAATAATAATGTGGGGGTTCTGCACAAGTGTAACTCCTACGCTGTCACATGAAATATATATGTTTCAAAGATTTGGATTCACTAACAAAACTTCAATATTAGAGTATTTGGATGAATATCTAAGGGAATGGGTTACAATGGAGTTTAGCTTAGAGAGAATCATAGGAGAGCAATGATACAATGCTCTTGCTAATATTATAGGCCAATTTGTATGAAAGGTAATGTTGGGGATCCCATTTTTACTAGGTGTAGAGCTTAATAGACATAAAAAATACAAATCATCTGATTTGCAACGAGAAATTTCCTTTCTCCAAGAATCGGTTTTTTATTTTAGCTTTAGCACTCAAAGTGAAGTACCTAATGTTGGATTGCAATTGGTTCACTCTTACGTAGAATGAGGGATGCCATATGGAAAGGATCAATATTTGTGGACTAAGATGTGATTGTGGTTAATTGTAATGAGATATTGAAGTAAGCTTGCAAAAAAATATCCCCCGAAGCAAGAAGCCGTATTGTTAGGACATTGTAGGTGACTATCCTATTCTTTACCTAGGATTCTAGAGGATATTGGCACAAGATTTTGGAACTTGTAAGCTTCCCATTTACTCAAAGGAAGTTTGAATTGTTGATCAGGGATCCTTGTCAGGACGCATTGCTTTTCTTGAAAACAGGTCTATGTCGTAGAGATCTCAATACTGTCCAAATGTGATAGCTAGTTCAAATGGAAACTAGATATCAGCTCCTCTACTATTCAATCGACTCAATTATGGAACTAGAGGCATAAATGCCTCCAGCTTCAGGGAAGGGCTAATGAGGGCGGCTTTCCAAATTTTTGGTCCATCTCTCCTTTGAGCGAGAACCTCACATAGTTTTTTTCATGTTACTATGTATCTTCAACTAAGTCTATTTCTCCTTAATAGTTTCTACATTCATGTTAAAAAAGAACAAAATTTATGAGCATTATTATTTGATCCACCCACTTCTATTTTATTATAATTTTTTAATGATCTCTACCATATTTTATTTCACTATGTAATATTAATATTCCACCCTTCTAGATTTTAATACTTGTTGTATAGTTGCATTATTAGGCTAAGTCTTTTAAATATTAATAAAGGGCACTTCACTTGTATTTTCACGAGGAAATTCAAGTCTCTCTAAGGTACTCTCCCACATGAGGTGAAGATTTTTGGGATGCATAAAGAAAGTGTCAACAAATATGGGACCACCAAAAAACGTTATGGAAGCAAACGCACACCCTTTTTGTGGGATTTTGACAGTGTGTTTCACTTGGAATTTGGAAAAGCTCAAAACATGAGAAATATAGTCAGTGCCAAAACATGGAATTTGGAGTGCCAAGATATGACCAAAATGGTGGACCTAGTTTTCCACATAAGGCATATTTGAACTTTTCTTCCCTTCTCCTCTCCACACTCACAATCACACTTATATATATATATCTCTCTCCCTGACACATCCCCCTCTCTTCCTTATCAAGACCTGCAAAATTTCTGCCCTCTCTTCATCATCATCTCTTCCTTCACCTCCATGGCTCACACCTTCATCTATGAACATACTCTCTCTCATTCTCTCTCACACAAATACATACTTACGTACATACATACATATGTGCATGTAACCCAAATCACTTGCCCACATAAAAACACAAACAAATCCCATTATCAAGATTGGTAATAAGAAGAGATTTATACCTCTTGAGGATTTCATCATGGCGATACAACATAGAATTCTTCTCTCTACAAGTACCAAAATCACTCGCCCACATAAAAACACAAACAAATCCCATTATCAAAATGGGTAATAAGAAGAGATTTGTACCTCTTGAGGATTTCACCATGTTGATACAACATAGAGTCCTTCTCTCTACAAGTAGAGGAAGCAGGATCATCATCACTCTCGCATCTTCCATAAGTAAATCTTCCTCTTGGAGGAGAGAGAGTGAAACCATCAAAATATCTTGCATTATTTCAAGAAGTACAGGCTCTTCAAATGGTCTTGGCTACTTTGGAGTGTTCTTTGCTAAGTTTGGTGTTGTTACCTTGTCCAATGATTTCCGCCACCTTCGACAAATCTCTTGTAAAATTCTCTATCCCCTCTCTTTCAATAAGCTTGTGTAACTAGCAACCATACAAATTCCTCATTCCTAACTCTCTCTCTCTCTCTCTCTCTCTCTCTCTCTCTCCTTGTCTCCTTCTCCCTCCCTTCCCTCTCATAAGACCATCAATTTGACACATACGCACCTCAACACAGAAGGGTGACACACGATGACATGGCCCTAGGCACCATGCCTCCACATTCTAGCATATCTAGAAGTTAATTCATGCAAAGGGATTTGGGAATCACCATCCATGCTATCACACCATGAGGCAAAGGGGTAGATATTCACTCGTGCATGCAATACACACATTCCACATGCACCAAGACATTAAGTTATTCACACAACATATGCAATGAGCTCACCCTAGCTTCATCAACCCCATGATGGCCACTATCCATGGAGGCATTTTTGATTCACCAAATATATGGGAAACATCTGGGGTGACCACCACTGAGAGACTCATTGGGTTTTACTTGGTTTGATATGGAAATTCTTCTAGGTAAAGATACCCTTGTCACACAATGCTCTCACTCTTGTACTCAAGCCCTAGTTGTGCACTTTCCTTTGGGAATGAAAGCTTTCATTATCTCTTGTGTAGCTTGATATGTTCAATCCATGGTGATCAAGTTTATGAGACCATAAATTGTGCGGTGTGTTATAATTTGATGGTGTACACTCTACTTTGCTTCTCCAACTTTCTCTAGTCTTCTTAGCAACGTACTTGAGTCCACTCTAGGGTTGTGCATGATGCTGAATTCTTTCCACCTTCCCTAGAAGGGTATGCTGTGCATCAATCACATTGTGTCCAAGTCTCTTTGTTGGGTCCTAGCTGCATGTTAGCTAGGTGGTGCCTCCCCTGCCTTGTTTGTTTCTCTCTCACACATCGTATTATGGATCACACACTTGAGGTGATGAGGGCTCTAGGTAGGGATGGTGTTGAGGCCACCCCTCCTTGCTTGTGATTTCTTGCCATCACTATACTTGGTGGTACCGTAAGAAGAATTGTCTCTCTATTCACATTGAGCTGTCAAAGGATGATCAAGGAATCTTTTATTCAAGAATTTTTAGAATTTGTTAATCTAAGAAATTAAGATTGGTATAATCCCTTGATAAAAATTCTATGGACGTAACCAAATATAATTTGATTGGATATAAGAGAATTATTTTTCATGTAGCTATGATCAAGCCAACGAGCTTTTGTAAAAAAAAATTGTAGTTAAATTGAAGTTAATAATATTGTTTTGTAAATTAAGATTAAAAAAAAAAAGTGTGAATGAGATAAGTTCAAACTAGATATTTCAACTCGAGGCTCAGCCCATGGATAAGGAGTTGAGAGCATCATTGGTCGATGGGTCCACTGTTTTGTACCAACTCAGAGGTCATTCTAGTTCTCACCAATTTTGTGTAGTCAAGGTGGGAAAAATTTCAAGGAGTTTTACAGATGGATTGGTTGAGGAAAAATAAAATGAAATATTCATTGCAATCAAGGGAATGAAATATTTGTTATAGCTAAAGGGAACATAATACAAGTAGGGGCAAGGCTCTTCTCAGAGTAGTTCAAGTTAATCTATTGGTCAAGGGACTTGAGAAGGTCTATCCATTTATATCATCAAGCTAAACCAACTCAAGAAGGAAGAAAATGTTGTAGAACTCAAAAAAATATCAAGATATAGATCTAGAAGAACTCATAGAACAAACTTGAGAAGGAAGAAAATGTCCTAGAACTCAAGAAAATATCAAGATATAGCTCTAGAAGAACTGATAGAACTCCCACCTTCCAGAGGTTTGGTACACAAAATTGAGTTAATCAAAAATTTAGCTCATCATCATTAAACCCCCTTACAAGATGGTAGTGGTAGAAGCATTATAACTTAAGAATCAACTTATTTTACCTTGGTCAAGGTTCATTTTCCCCTATGTATCTCACTGGGTTTCTTGATCCTCTTCCAAAAGAAGAAAGATGAAACCCTCAAGCTCTACATAGATTTTAGAGGTTTGAGTAGATGTACTATAAGAAAAAGTACCCTCTTCCTTGGACAGATGAGTTGTTGGATCGGCTAGGGGGATCTAAGATCTTTTTCAACCTAGATCTAAGATCAAGATACTAGCTATCAAAAGTTAGGATAAAACAAGAATATAATCCTAAAATAGTTTCTTATACAAGGTTTGGGCTTGAGATCATGGTCATGCCTTTTGGCCTGGCTAACACCCATGCCACCTTAAACCATCTCATGACAGACCTTTTCAAGATATCGCTAGATGAAGTTGTAATGGTCCATTCCCACCACTATTTCATAAGTTTGAGGATTTAATGGCCTTACAGGATGGTGTAGAGTAGTTGTTAAAACATTATGTACTCATCATAGGGCTTCTCATCAAACTCACCAAGAAAGAGGATTCCTTTACCATTAGGAAAAATATGAACCCCAAAAGGGCCTTGTAAGGATCCCTAATTTTAAGGGACTCAAGCTAAAAATGTGTGTGGTTTAGGAGACAAGGCCATTGAATGAGGGTATTCTCATAGGCATTTTTTGAGGCTCTCATAGGCTTTTTGTAGGTTGAAATAGAAGCTACCCTCCCCCCCTTTCTCTTGTCACATCATCAAGGGCGTCCAGTCCATAAAAGCACTTTTTTCAAAAAAAATAAAAAAAACCTTACTTTTACTTTAAACTTCTCCCCAACCTATATGTATACCCAAAAATCAATTTTCTCTCTCAAAATCTCACTGCTAGACCTGCAAAATATGAAACTTCCCACCTTTTTTTATTTCCCTCTCTCTCACTCCTCTCTCTCTCTCTCTCTCTCTCTCTCTCTTCTATCTCCTACTTTTTGGCACACACTCTTCCTCCTTCCCTCTCTCACTCCTCTCCTCCTCTCCTACTTTTCAGCACACACTTTTCCTCCTTCCCTCTCTTTGTTGCAGGTCCACTCCATAGCTTTGCTACAGCTCTCCCCCCATAGCTCTCCACTCCATAGCCCTCCTTTCCACTCCTAGCTCTCCTGCATCTCTCCACTCCATATCTCTCCTATCCACTCCGTAGCTTTCTTGAAGCTCTCCTTACCATAGCTCTTCACTCCATAGCTTACCTCTCCACTTCGTGCCTCTGTCGCAACTCTCCACTCTTGCTTGAGACCAAATTTATTCCCCTTTCCATGGAGCTAGGCAACATTACAAACCTCCCATCCACAGCAAGATCATCAAGTTCCAAAACGGTTTCTCTATATGTCTAGTTGCCAAAGGACTTTGCACCCTCAAAGCGTCATTACTTGCAAACTGTACAACAATGCCGTGGTGCAGGTTACACCAATGTGGACCTTTGGGTGCATGGTTGCCTCTACCCTAATGATCCAGCCATCAATGTGTATCCAACATTCAATAGCCTTGCTTCATTCTTAGAATATGTACGTAGAGGGGAGCAAGGTCTTCTTGGATACTCCAAGCGATTTTCAACTACTAGAACTGATAGCGCACAATGGTCTTTGCATCAATGTCAATTTATTTCCCATACCACTAGTGGATTGCACGAAAGGATCTTTCATGCAGAGGAGGAAGTGGAAACTCTTAAGCTATAGGTGGAAGATAAGGATGGTAAGATTGTGAATGTTGAATATAAGATCCTGTATCTTAAAACGATGCCCTTAGGTGCAAGGGAACGTAAGAGGAGCTTCAATGCCATAGGAACTTTAGCCTCCGAAGGTGGTGCTAGAAAAAGAAGGGTTACATCTACAAGGTACATTTTGCTATGCTCCAATTTGTGCTTTTGTGGTAAAGTTTTTGTGCCAAGCTCACTCAAAAATTTAGTGGAGACGGGGATGTGAGAAATCATATCAAAGTGTTCGAACAAATATGGAATTCTCTAGGAGAACACAACGACCTGCATAAGAGTAATTCTTTAAGCCTAACCTTAAGTGGGAAGGCATGGGATTGGTATAGAAACGTAAGGGTGGAAGAAAAAATGACCTACCCTACCAAGGAGTTAAAATTAATGTAATCACTCAAAATGACATTACAATGAACATCTAGTTGGTAAGGTGAATCTTTTGTTAACGTTGACAAAGTCATGCATTTATGATATTGGATGAAGGGGAAAGAAACCAATTTTAAAAAACTCTAATTTATATGGTTGTTAACGTTAATTAACCCTTTGTGATCACATAAAATTTTTGTGTGATCATGTAAATATTAAATCCATGTACCCTACTCTTAGGAGAGTGTTCTTGAAAGAATACATACGAGAGGGAGTGCTTTGGGGTGTAGCCTCTCAGCTCCAGAGAGCCCAACAAGAGGAAGGAGAGTCGTTGAGAGACTATATTAGTCGCTTTGTTAACTGATTCAACGTTAGTTTTAACAGAAGTTTTTAAAGACCAAAGACGTATGAATGCACATCGAAGATCAAAGCAAAGAAGCAGTAAATATTGGAGTTACACATTTTTCACGTTTTCCCAAAATGGTCACATATTGTAAATTCCCGAATTATTTCAAGCCATTGTAATATTTTAATGTGTTACAGACTCAATGGGAGTTCCAAGTTGTAAAGAATAGGTCAGTTAGTGTGCCTAGGTTGTAGATTCAGTAAGTGGTGGAGCCCTAAAGGCCTTGGGCGCTCGGACATTGCATATTTTTACCCTAGGTATATAAAGCAGTGTGTAAAAGAAATTAGGGTTCTCAAGCTCATTTGTTGAGAGCACTCTTTGGTGAGAGCCCTTGAGGTGTGCGGCTATGGAGTCCTTGAGATTCTCCTTGCTCATGAGACTTGATTAACACTAATGAATGAGTCATTTTCTCTCACTATGCCTCTCTCATGCTTCTTATGATTGCCTATGATAGCTAGATCTTAACTAATTAGTGGTTAATCCCTCTCTAATCTTGTGTGATTGCCCTATTTTGCTTGTGTGTGCATGTAGGTTTGATTGGAGTGTGGTGCTTGATAGATCTATGTGTGTATGCTTGCAATTAGTGTGTTGCATGATAGGATTAGTGTTGTGTGCATCTTGCAATCGTAGTGTGTGTGATTGGGTTGATTAGAGGTGAAGAGAAGTGGATATGGAGATTGCCCTTCATTGCGGCTTAGCTCCTCCATAGGCCGAGAAGCTCACCTCGTAGAGTTAATCATTTGTGTTGCCACGATTAGCTCACTAACTGTGTGAGTGTTTCCATGCCCTACCCGAGTAGATCATCCCTCCGTATTGACAATTTTGTTGGTCATTGGAGCTATTGCCACGATGGGACTCCCAACATTTGGCGTCATTGCCAGGGACGATGGCCTGCGCTAGTGTAATTCTAGTATAATCCAATGCGTTCCCTCACTATTTTCACTTGTGTGTTTATGTTTTTGTGGATTTTGTAATGTGTGTGCATGAAGCATTGTGTTCGTAATTTCCTAATGTGTCATCGTATCTTGCTAATTGGGTGTTTACACACTCTAATTTCACACTAACCCCTTGCTAATTTGATTAATTTTTGCTAACTTATTATTTGCTATGGAGGATTGGAGCATTCGACCATTCAATTGATCTTCAATGGAAAGGTAATCAAGGTGGTATTTTCAACCTCCCTAGAATCTAACGATGTGTAGAATTGTGTAGAGATACCACCATGATGCTGCAATGTAATGCTATGCTATGTTGATGCAATGCAATGTGATGCTATGTTGGATTGAAAATTTTGTGGTTATTCATTTTGATTCCGTAGTAATACCGAAATTTTTAAGATTTGGTGGCGTATGAATTTGACAAGTTTCAATTGCTAATTGGTGAATATGCGTCGCTAACTGGGTACCTAATTGAGTTAATTGCATGCTTGGATGGTCAATTGCAAGTGTGTGTGCACTAAAATCAAGCATGTGTGCATTCTAATTGAGTATGTGTGCTAATTTTAGGTATGTGTGCACTATTTTGCCCATGTTTGTGCACCTAGAAATCAATGTGTGCTTAATGATTTTTCAATTGTGATGATTGATTTGTGTTGTGATCATGCTCAACTGATGATTTATGAAGTCACATTCCAAATTCGACAAGTTTAGCCCTTTTGTGTGCGCACCTAAAGATTGGTAAAAGATGCCAATTTTATTAGTGTATGTGTGCCTAAAAATTGCTTAATTTGCATGATTGATTCAATTTTTGATTGCATGATTGATGTGTGTAATGGTTAATTGCTGTGTTTTTGTGCTCAAAACAGGGATTTACACACTTCAAATTGCGTCAATTTTTGACCTAATTTTGTCGTTAATTTTGCCAGTTTAATTGCCTAGTCTTGATTTTATTGATGAAATTGTTTGGCAATTGAATTGATGCGATTTTTGAAATTTTATTTGGCTGCACTAATCCCCTATGTGTAGAGAGTTTTTAGAAAGATTTTGAATATTTTTAATAAAATTTTGATAATTTTTAACTAATTTTTGCATTAATATTCGCTTAATCCCATAAAAATTTGATATTTTGCGATCTTTACGAGCTGTTTTGAATATATGTAAACGGCTTGATTTCGAGCACATTGGGGCTTTTCTTTGCCAAATTTTGACCATTTTGCTATTTTCGGGGGCCGGATTGACGATTTTGTCGAATTTGGCATTTTTGATAAAAAAATGCTATTTTTGGTGTTCTTGTGCATGTCGAAATTGTTCAATTGTGATTGTCGATGATTTCCTAAGATTCCTAGAATTTTTTGGACTTTTCTGGCGGTATTTTGGATCTTCGGGTGAATTTTAGCGATTTCGGCCTATTTTTGACATTTTTGGACGTTCGGAAGTAATAAGACGATTGGTTTGAATTGTGTCGCCCGGGCCTTTCGGCGCATAAAATTCTCCGCGGCGGATAGAGCTTTACAGTTTGTTGGGATAATTTACGCCTACGTTAAAATTCTCTTCTTCTTCTTTCCTTTCCGAGTGAACCTACCTACCCACACCCACTCTCTCTCTCTCTCTCTCCACTTACTCTCTCTCTTACGTTGCAAAAGCACGATTATTTGCTCTCTCTCTCTCTCTCTCTCTCCCACAAATCACGGTTCTTTAGACTCACTCACTAACTCCTCTCTTCCCACTCTCCAACTCGCTCTCTCTCCTCGCTACACGCCAAACCCTGCCCGCCTGTCCCACTGTCTGCACGCAAACACACACACATACACCCTGACGCTCTCTCTCCTCTGCGTGCGTAACCGGGCCGCCTTCTCCTTGTACCTCTGCAATCAACGCCGACAAATGCAGCCCACATACAGTCTCTCTTAACTCTCTCTCTTTCGCTGTCTCCTACACACACACACATGCGTGAATGCACCCCTACACACACTTCATTAACCTACAAGAATACAAGAAGACACACAAAAAAACAAAAAGAAAACCTCTCGTTTCATGTTGTCTTCTTTCTCTCTTTTTTGAAAGGCTGCATACTTGAGGCTTTTGTCTTTCTTGTGTCATTGACTTTTGTACTTTATTAATTTCATTTTGTTTCTTTTCAATTCAATTTCATTTTTTTCTTTACATTTCATTTCAATTTCATTTTCTTTTTTCTTTTTTTCCTCACTTTCATTTGTTTATTTGTATATTAATAAAAAAATTATATATATAAAAAGAAAATCAACAAGATTTTTAAAAAAATCATTAAAAGGTTTAAAAAATTTCAATTAAAAAATAAAAAATAAAACACTCACAAAAATTTTAAAAAGATTTTCAAAAATCACAAAAAAATTATTAAAAAAACAAAATTTCATAAAAAATAAGAAAAAGAGTTAAAAAATTTCTAGAAAATTAGAAAAAACATAGAAATTTCACAGAAAAATAAAAAACACATAAAAATTGATAAAAACAAATAAATTAAAAAATTCATAAAACCATCAAAATTTTTATAAAGATTAAAAAAATTCACAAAAATCAAAACCTTTCCAAAAAAAATCATAAAAACACTATTTTTTTTAAATTTAAAAAAAATTAAGAAAAATAAAAATAAAAAGAAAAAGGAAAAATTCAGAAAAATAAAATAAGAAAGATCCAAAAAGGAAAAGCCGAAAAGTGTGCCTCACACCCAACAAACACCGCAAATCGAGCAAACTGTGCTACAGTGAATCAGATCAGTTGAAAAAAGCAAGCAAAATGACCAATTCGAAGCAATAGAGGGGCAAATAAATTTCAAAAATTTTGCATGCAAAAAATGAGCAGGTGCAAGTATAGCATTGCAAATTAGCTTCTAATCGGACGAACAGGGGTACAACTCACATGTGATTGCAGATTAGGCTAGTATTAGTAGCAAAAATTCTGCTAATCAATACGAGAATCTACCAATTGATAGTTTTTGTAGATTGAGCCAACATGGACTTAAATCGAGCCGAGAATTCAAGTATAAGAGAGCAAGCTAGTAGCAGTGGCAACACATGCACAAGTGCAACAGACCAGATTCTGCAGCTATATGGCTACAATGCAGATAAGGTCTTATATGCAGATTCAAAAGTCCATAGATACTTGATGAGCAACAAAAGCAACACAGGAACGAAGATCATGTTGATCAGGTAAAGCCAGATTCAGAAAACTCCCAAAGGTTCACAGACTTCAGTGGAGCCAGGTATTGTAAGCTCAAAGATGAAGTGGAGATGGAAGTGCAAAAAATCAACCCAAGTGTTTATCCAAAAATCTGCACAACTCCGCAAAGCATCCATTCAGTGCATATGCAATCAAGGCCATTGTACATGGATTACAATGGTTAGATCTATAATCGAGAACCAGAATTGCAAGATCCAACAGATCAACCAATAGAAGCCAATCTAATTGGAGAACCAAGACAAAGACGATACAAAAGTCAAGATGGAGCGTTCTATAACTTGATGCTCAGTGTTTTGAAAGAAGATGCCGACAACTTGGCAAGCACAGAAATAGAAGCTTCTCAGCACGAGCTTGACATAACCAAGCTAATTGACATACCACCAGCCATGGCATATTGCTCAGATCGATTGTGGACAAAAAGGTGAACATTTTTCTGAAGATTGTCCAAGAAATCCAAACAACAAGGATACATCAACTGCCAAGCAAGGCACATAGCAAATTGGAAATGTGAATCTCAATGTAAGTGCATTTAACTCATCACTTTTAATGCAATCGGATGATTCTGCATTACCATTAGAAGCACCAGTAAAAGCACTGCAAGTTCAAAATTAGCATATAGATGTGCCTTCACCGAAAAAGCTTAAAATTGATTATTTGAACAACAAATTCTTGCACGAATTTGGTCAAGGTGTCCAGATATCACCGAATGTTGAAAAGACTGTTAGATTTGCAAATGATTTTTCATCCACTTCCATAGTTGTGCAATCAATCATGAGTCCAAGGGACACATCAAACAGAATGATGCTAGCTTTGTATGGCACCCATAATTCATATGCACACTATGTAGACCAAAAAGGAAAACTGTACAAAAAGGATCAACGAGTGTTTGAACGGCCCACATACCAGCTCGTAGAAGTGCGTCCAGTGATAGATAAAAAAGGATGGTTCATTTCATAGGAAAGAATTTATTATAGCCCATCCTCTCTAGAGTTGAAGGATATTATCCGAGTGAACCCAGAAATCTGTTTAGAGCCAAACTCTCCTCCATCCAAAATCAAGCTTCGATGTTGTGACCAAATGAACATATGCTTTGACCAAAATAGTCGTAGATATAGACAAGAGTCTAGCATCTATGATGCCTTGGGTCCTCAAACCACAGAAGCTCATATCATAGGATACCCATGGGATAAACAATATTAGGGAAAAGATACTGCTATCTACAACTTGGCTTGCGGAATAATTTATCACGTTTCACGGAGATACATAGGAAACTATGCAGAAGGATTACAGATTCCAAAAATCAACAGTGCTATCCAAAGTGTACCTTCACAGTACCAAAAGGTGAGACTAAACCAGAGCCAGACAGTTTTGAACTCTCACAATGAAGCAGGCTATAGTGATCACCCTAAGAAGGGGGGAGCTGCAAATCCATCAAGCTCAGCTTATGTACCAGAAAATGCTATGCCAATTAGAAGCCCTAGAGCCTTTGACCCAACAAACTTCTTCAAAGCAGAAACCATTGAAAGATCATATGGTTGTGGAAGTTTTCAATTGACCCAGGTTCCATCAGAATTTGCAGACAAATGCTTATATGAAGATGATCAGGGACAAAAGTTTCAGTTGATCTCCACAAGTCAAAGCCAAAATCCAAAAAATCCAATAGTGTTCAAATAGTTACATGTGATCAAGCTCACATATGCATATCAAAATGCACATGGTAACGAATATCAACAGGATTATGACCTTGTACAAACCCATACGGATGGCCCGGCTGAAGTCAAGGACTATTTGAAGATGATGCAAAGCCTCAAGCTGCCAGAACAGGTACCAGAAAAGTCAAAATCAATGAAAGCTACACAAAGGTCACCACCGAAATCTCTTCCAAAGAGACAGATTCTGCTAGAAAGTACAATGGATCTTCTTAGATCAAAGGTTACCCAGATGCAGGAGGACAATGCTCAACAATTGCAAAAAAATGCAATATTATAGCCAATGGAGTCAACATCAATTGAAACAGGTAGTCAAAGCAAAGAAAATGTAGATAAAGTTCAACCAAAGGATGTTGCCATAGCAAAATAAGTCAAATCATGCACAAATCATGAGACAATCAAGTGCAACATTGTTGGTGAAAACAAAGAAAAAATGACAAGTGAAGTAAAGCTAGATTTTCAGTTAGACAAGAATCTCATGTCTTTTCGCACTTGGAAAAGATGTGGCCAACCACAACTGGAAGATGCTCCTGAATTTGAGAGCATATCAAAAAACAAATGAGCAGAATGCTGGTGAATCATCTCCACCACCATTGAAGTAAGTTCACAGATAATCATAGCTCAATTCCACTCCAATTCCACGTGATTACATCAAAAGATATGCCAGACGACGTCATAATGGAAATTCCAATGGCCAAAAGGTCCTAGAGATACAGAGTTCAATGAAGATGCAATCTTCAAAGAAAAACAAAAATGGAGACCAAGACTGGTCACCCACGGACGACAACAAAAAGTCCTCAAGCATAGTTAACTTGGAGACTGATGCCAAAGAAAATCTTATTGAAGATGACTCATCTCCATCAAACAAAACATCAGAAGAGCTTAAAGGAAATCAGGCAATAACAAGTGCAGAGAAAACAGCAACCACGGAAGCTATTCATTAGAAAAATTTGGAGGTCTTTTGGAGGGCCTTTTAGTAGAGAGAGGAAAAAGAGCTCCTCCAATGAGAGAAGAGCTTACATTACGTAGAAAAAATCATGATATTAACAAAAAATATAAAAGATGCATTCAATGATCAAACGGTCCTTGAAAACGGTCACCTTCTTATTAACACTAGAATGGTAACAGGACACTTTTGTGTCCTGTTAAGTGACCATTTTGCTTGAATTATTTGAAGAGTATGAAAAGGAATTTCTATGTGCTATATATCCACAAAGTTGCCTTATGAGCTGAAAAAAACTTAGCATTTGTTTTTAGTATCGATCTCACCATTAACCTTACTCTTGCACAACATTTTTGAACCTAAACTGTGTGAAAAAACGGGTCCTGTTTTTGGTTTTTTTTTCAATTTTGGGAAACTATACCACTCTAAACTTCATGTTTGTGAGGTTTAGATGGCTAGAGGTTAGGCCTTCATAGTTCTCAACATGTTTTGATGCTTGTAGGGAGAGCTAAGTGTTAAAATTGAAAGTTATGACCAATTTACAAGAATTGCATAATCCTGTTTTTTGGCCAAAATTAGCACTTTTATGATTTTTTTTGGTGGCTTTCTTGATATTCAAATTCAATTTTGATTGTGTAAGTGTAATGTATAAAATAAAGCTAATCTTCCTTGAGTTTTGGGGGACCTAATATGCTATATAGCGTAGTATATGATGATGGTTGAGTTTTTTGATTGCTGAAGAATACGATCCATTTTAGGGTAGCAAGCATAACTTTCTCAATATTGCTAGTTTCTTAGGCCAATTGTGTGTATTTTGTAGGTAGTGACCATATCTAATCATAGACTACAAACTTGGCTAGATATTGAGTAGTTTCTATGGGTTTCTAGAGGTCATAATGCTAAACCCAGTTTTTTCATGTTTGCTGTATTTAGCACTTTATCATTGCCCCCAAGGTTCCAATTGTAAGAGATCCATTATCCTTTTGACATGCTCCATGGCTCCTTTTGAATACAGAGGCCCAAAGGGAACTAAGAAAACATGTATATAGTATCTGTATTGAGCGTGACTATAGAAACTTTGATGATAGGTCCGCAGAATGACAAAAATGCAACTTTTTTGTACCTATTTTTTTTGCCCAAAAAAACATTAGTGAGGTAAAAGCAACCATATGTTTTGGTCACCAACCCATTGAAGTTAACGGGGCATTTTATCTCATGTCCTACAAAAATCTCCACTCTTATTTATATGCAATCAACCGTAAGAAATTGCTGTTTTGGGCAAAATGCACTGGTCCATCAACTTTGGAGGCTTTTAGTGACCAAGGGATGAGGAAAATTACAAGTTTCTCATTTTTTCCATATGTAGTAGTTATTGAACTATAAGCTCATGAAAGGATTTTTCAAACTGAGTGGATCTACTATGGTTTTGGAAATTTTTCCCAAAACCCTGAAAGGACACTTTTATGTCCTGTTAGGTTACCATTCTAGTGTTAAATGTGAGTGTCTTTATCACGAGTTCGGCGTCACTCATTCAGAATGTCTTACATCATCAATAAAATTTAAGAAATTCACAAAACTCTCAACTAGTGTCAAAATTTTAAGATTATGACACTGCCAGTGCATTTGAAACGCCCAAAAACCTAAAAATCGAATGTCTACTTGGCCTTTTCTGACACCCAGAGAGGGAGAAATTCTACAAATAAAAATGGGTCTTGGGATCACGGTGTGTGAGGGAAAACTTTTGTTTTTGTAAAGTGGCCTCTGTGCGCCGTGATCCACTTTGTTGTCCCTTGCGCACCGTGATCCCAAGCCCATTTTTAGGGGTTTTTTGGTAATTTCTCCCTCTCCGAGTGTAAGGGCAAGTAGACATTTGATTTTTAGGTTTTTGAGCGTTTCGAATGCAGTGGTGGTGTGAAAATCTTTAAATTTTGAAACTAGTTGAGAGTTTTGTGATTTTTTTAAATTTCATTAATGACGTAAGACATTCTAAATGAGCGACACCGAGATCGTGAAAAAGACACTCGCATTTAGTGAAAAAGAAACCATTTCAAAGGAATGCTAAAAAGTTAGGTTCACTTTTTAGAGTATTTAGTTGTCCTTTTGGACGTACTAAATAAGTGAAAATGCATTTTAAGAAATTTTCTAGAGAGAGAAATAGAATTTCTTAGAAGACCCTCCAAATGACCTCTGAAATCTTCTAATGGAGCAGTGAATGCTACCAAAGCCAGAAGTCCAAAGATCAATCACTCATTGTTAGTTGAATCAGCCGATGTAAGTTTGATTGGAAAACAAAGTTTCAAGCTACCCTCAATAGAGACACGATTAGATCAAGATGAGACCATGGAAAAAGCAGGACAAAGACCTTCAGTAGAACCAACAATGAGAATAACTGTAGTTCTCAGTATTACAAAAGGATGAAGTGTCAGATACAATGCTCTACTAGATATAGAAGCAAAGTGCAATATGTTTGCATAACACATTCAGAGCATTCTAGAGATTACTCCATGCAGACATGATAGCAAAACAATACTAGGATTGCATACAGGTCAAGAAGAAATGGTTGCTACCCTTAGCATCCACAATCATGAAGAGCAAGTAAAATTTCAAGTGAAGCCTTCAAAATAAATGCTTGTAGATGTAATCCTTGGACATCAATGGTTAGACCAACACAAGGCCTACAAAGAAGATACAATGCTAATACTCTCTTTTCCAAGAGGTAGCAAGCAACAGTTACAAGTACCATTAATGTTGGAATTAGAGTTGCAAAAGTCACAAGAATTGAAGACAAATCTTGCAGACAAAGGTAAGGCCAAAGTGGACCTTTCATCAACTAGCAAGGATGGTGTGATAGCATATACCTCTACATCAAAGAACCCTCGTATATTAGCTTCTTCAAGCAAGTCAAACTTTCAAAACTTCAAGTGAATTGCTGACCCAAATGAAACCAATAAGGAGACACCTAGAAAAACAAAGATATATCACCCAAAGTACTCAAGAAAGCAAAGGAAATTCAAGCAAGTGTTTGTTCCGAGCAGTTTAGTCAAAGTCAATGATCCAGTTTGGATTAAAGACAAAAAATCAACACAGAAAGACAAACAAATGGGATGGATAACATCACAATGGAGCTTAAATGAACAGGAGTACTATGAAGGTAACAGACACATATGGGTGCCAAAACCGTAGGTTAGAGCATATGAAGTAACTTGAAGACCCTCCCAAGAAGGAAGGACCACAAGGTATCAACCTCGACAATATTCTAGGGTACCTAAGAAGCAGGTATACAACAAACGAACATTGAAAGATGCTAACGTCTACCTCAACTCTCAAGAGGATATAGAACAAAGACGGATCTCAAAGAATGTTCCTCTTAGACAAGGATTCTACACAGGGTATACAAAGATTTGGCTACCAGTCAACCATAAGCCAGTTGCAACTACACCAGACTTGCAGGAAGATCTCAAAAACTCAACAAGATCTAGAACAAAGCAAAGTCAACAATGGAGATACAAAGGTCCTCAAGAGATTTGGATTCCTAAGACTTCCAATGCTCTTAATCAAAAGCCAAATGCCGACAGTGAACATAAGGCCTACAACAACATCAAAGACTCCTTACAATAGGCCCAATTGGAGAATCAAACAAATAATGGAGTCTTCACAGTCAAAGAAAGACAACCTAACCAACGCAAATATAGATTTAAAGATGATGAAACAGGTATGGCAAAAGAAACCTTCAATGCCAACTTGGTCTTTCACTAATCCTCTTTTTGAGGATTCAAGCTTACTTTTACGTGAAGAAATGTTTGTAGTAAGCACAAGAATGTAAAAAGTCAAGTCTTAAGGGTGCAAAAAAAACACTGTTTGGCATAGTCAGAGTCGGGCTACTAAGCCATAAAATGAGCAAAGCATTAGTCCCAAAGCTTCAAGTCATATTAAACTCTGTGCTAAGAGTCATAGTTATTAGGCTTACGCTCAAGCTGGAAGAGTTGAGCATATCTAATTCATGTTGCTCATGCTGGATGAGATGAGCATAAGAGTCTAAGTCTATTAACTTACAATTGGTGGAGTGTCGTAGAGTCCAACACTCACGCACAGTGCACAGTAGATGAGAGCACATATCCTCGTCAACTTCTTAAAGGGGTCCCAGCTTGCAAAGCCATGTCATATGCTTTTATAACTACATTATCTTTCTAAAGAACCACTCAAAATCTTTCTTGCACAATATATTGTTTTCCATGCATTTCTCTGTATGCATAAATAGGATGTCCCACCATTGGACATATGCATTAAACACTCTTTTTTGCTTCCACCTATGCACCTTGAGTGGACTACAATAGGCAAACCAATGTTCTATCATGCTACCATTTCATATTTGCTACCTTTTTAATTCCATATCTATCAACAAATTATCCCTTGAGTACTTTATTAATATTTCCCATGCTAATAAGTACTCAAATAATGCGTGTATCCCAAAGGAACTTTTTTCCCAATTGGGTTTTTTCTCTTTGGTCATCCAGGTATTAGACCCTAATTTAGAACCTCATCATTCTACTTCCCTTGTACATACTTCTCATAAATAAACATTAGCCTCATCATTATGCTATTACAATGGACAAATGCAACATCATCACTCACAACAGACATATTTGGACCAATGAAGATGCTACAGCAAATTGAACGTCATCAAAAAATTCAATGACAAATGAAAACAATCAGACCATCAACAACCAGTCAAAACCTTCCCTTGCCTCCACGGACACTTTTCAACAATGCCCGAGGACGGACACTAAAATCGGAGGGGGGAATGTTAACTGAGTTAACGTCAATTAACAGAAGCTGCTAAAGACCAAAGATGTATGAATGCACATCGAAGATCAAAGCAAAGAAATAGTAAAGATTGGAGTTACACATTTTCCATGTTTTCCCAAAATGGTCACGTATTATAAACTCCCGAACTATTTCAAGCCATTGTAATATTTTAATGTGTCATGGGCTCAATGGGAGTTCCAAGTTATAAAGAACAGGTCAGTTAGTGAGCCTAGGTTTTAGATTTAGTAAGTGGTGGAGACCTAAAGGCCTTGGACGCTCGGACATTGCATATTTTTACCCTAGGTATATAAGGCAGTGTGTAAAAGAAATTAGGGTTCTCAAGCTCATTTGTTGAGAGCACTCTTTGGTGAGAGCACTCATTTGTTGAGAGCACTCTTTGGTGAGAGATCTTGAGGTGTGTGGCTATGGAGTCCTTGAACTTCTCCTTGCTCATGAGACTTGATTAACATTAATAAATGATTGATTCTCTCTCACTATGCCTCTCTCATGCTTCTTATGATTGCCTATGACGCTTATATTAGCTATATCTTAACTAATTAGTGGTTGATCCCTCTCTAATCTTGTGTGATTTCCCTCTTTTGCTTGTAGGTGCATGTAGGTTTGATTGGAGTGTGACACTCGATAGATCTATGTGTGTGTGCTTGCGATTAGTGTGTTGCATGATAGGATTATTGTTGTGTGCGTCTTGCAATTGTAGTGTGTGTGATTGGGTTGATTAGAGGTGAAGAGAAGTGGATATGGAGATTGTCCTTCATTGCGGCTTAGCTCCTCCATAGGCCGAGAAGCTCACCTCGTAGAGCTAACCATTTGTGTTGCCACGATTAGCTCACTAACTGTGTGAGTGTTTCCATGTCCTAGCCAGGTAGCTCATCCCTCTGTATTGACAATTTTGTTGGTCATTGGAGCTATTGCAACGATGGGACCCCAAACACGCTTAAAGAATTTGAATTCTCATTTTAATCCAAATAAATTCTTCAATAATAATCAATTGCTTGATAGATTCATCAAGAGATTGTGACATGAGGATATCTACAATGGCCTAGTCATTAGAGGTATCACCACTTGGGAAGTGGTCACACCAATGCGATCCAATTGGACGATAATTTAATGATTCAAGGAGAAAGAGTGTCTATTTGTTGGAATTAGGGTTGCAGAGAAACGCACACAGCTTGGAGAAGACGAAGGAAGCTCAAGGCACACAATAGAGAGTGTGTTACTTAGTGTGCAATGGAAAGATAGTTAGCCCTAGAGTGATGGGCGTATATACAATGCACGGGGGAAAAAACCTCCTAAAGAGGGAAAAAATGCCCCGGCGGTCCTAGTGTGTTCACACACATCACTACCACATGTATATGGTAACAAATCCCCCCTGGAGTGATGCGGTGAATGAGAGCTGGCACATGAGTAAAGGGAAGTGCCATGCCCTGAGGACAGGATCAGTCCACAAAGGGGAGTAAGCCCAAAGCTTTGCAGAAAGCTTCAAGCTTCTCACGAGACAATGCCTTTGTGAAAAGATCTGCAAGGTTGTTCTGTGTTGGCACATAAGCCAAGCTGATCTCTCCTGCTGAGAGCCTCTCCCTAACATAGTGGTAATGCACCTCAATGTGCTTTGTGCGAGCATGAAAAACTGGGTTCCTCGCAACTGCCAATGCGCTCTGACTGTCAGTGTAGATAGTGTTGGCAGTGTCCTGTCCAACACCCAAGTCAACCATAAGGAGTCTGAGCCATACACACTCAACCGTAGCTGTGAAGACTGCTCTGTACTCAGCCTCACAACTCGAAGTGGCCACAGTAGGTTGCTTCTTGCTCAACCATGATATACATGAACTGCCAAGCATGAAACAAAAACCACTTGTGGACACTCGCATGTCAAAACAACTAGCCCAATCTGAGTCCGAAAAAGCATGTAAGTCTGGCGGAAATGATCCCCCCTTGGGATAAAACAAGCCAAGATGTAAAGTGCCACTAAGGTAGCGGAAAATCCTCTTGACAGCCTGCCAATGCTTAGACCCTGGGCTATGCATAAATCTGCTGACCTGCGAGACTGCAAACTGAATATCTGGCCTCGTGTTGCATACATAAATGAGGCAGCCAACAACAGTTTGGTAAAGAGTGACATCAGCAGGATCGCCAGCATCATGTAGACTCAACTTCAAACCTGTTTCCATGGGAGTGGCAATAGGTTTGCAATCCTCAAGTCCAAACTTACATAGCAATGTCTCTATGTAACTTTTCTGACACAAAGCAATACCACCATCACACTGCTTAAACTGTATACCCAAGTAATGATGCAACAGCCCCAAATATTTCATCTTGAAAGTAGCATTCAAATCAGCCTTAAATTCAGCAATATGTCTCTCATTTGGTCCAGTGATCAGCAAATCATCAACATAAAGAACCACAATGAGAAATACATCATCCTCACGCTTTACATACAATGTGCTTTCTGTTGGACTGTTACGAAAGCCTCGTTTAACCAAATGAGTGTCAACTTTCTCATACCAAGCACGAGGAGATTGCTTCAACCCATACAAAGCCTTCTTACATTTGCACACTTTGTCCTCTTGTCCTTTTATGACAAAACCGCGAGGCTGCGTTACATAAACTTCCTCAAATATGTCACCATTCAAAAAAGCAGTAATAATGTTTGATTGATGTACATCCCAACCAAAATGAGCTGCCAATGCACATAGAAAACGCACAGTAGTCATACGACAAGTGGGAGCAAAAGTCTCTTCATAATCAATGCCTTTTTGTTGTGCATAACCCTTTGCAACAAGTCGAGCCTTATGGCGATCGATCTCACCATCCGGCTTGCGTTTCAACTTGTAAACCCACTTCGTACCAATGGCATTTTTGCCAGGAGGCAAATCACATAAAGTCCATGTGTCATTCTCTATAAGTGCATCATTTTCTGATTTCATGGCAGCAATCCAATTTTCTGAATTCTGTGCTTCATCAAAAGACAGAGGCTCCTCAACATCATGTAAACTAGACACAGCCAAAGCATAACAATCTGATGCATAAGATGCATGGCGAGAGCCTGAACGAGTACAACTAGATAAAGGTGCATCCAATTTACTGTCACACAAAGTGTGCACCAGCCCTTTTGGCATACCTCTAGCCTGCTCATTTTCAGCCCTTTCCTCATCAAGTACATCATGTACATCTGCATCAGTAATAGGCTGTTCTAAAACATTTTCAGAAACCCCCATAGGCTGTACATTTGCCTCATTGGAACTTACATTCGTATTTCCACCACTGAAAAGAGGCAACAAAGTGTCATAAATGTCCTGTGAGCTTACATTACTGTCTCTAGTACATGATAGCAAGGGCTGAATAGAGTCTTCCACAAACACTACATCCCGTGAAACCAGAATACGTTTTGTTTGCGGATGATACAACCTGTAACCTTTGCTTTCAGCACTATAACCAACAAAAATACATTTGACAGCCTTATCATCCAATTTTCTGCGCTGCTCTTGTGGCACCAAAGCATATGCCAAACAGCCAAAAACACGCATGTGCTCAATAGAAGGTTTTCTATCATGCCATGCTTCATATGGAGTAATAGACTGCAAAGCTTTCGTAGGACACCTGTTAAGTACATAAGTGGCACACATGATGGCCTCAAGCCAAAAAGAATGCGGTAAAGCTTGACTTTTGACCATACATCGTGCCATTTCCGTTAGTGACCTATTTTTCCTCTCAGCAACACCATTTTGCTGAGGTGTATAAGGCACTGTACATTGGTGTTTTATCCCACGACTAGCCAGAAATGCATTAAATTCATGAGACATATACTCCCCCCCTCGATCGGAACGGAGGGTGCCCATAGTACATTTTGAGACATTTTCAGCCATAGCCAAAAATTGTTTGAAGCACATAAAAACTTCGGACTTCGCTTTAAGCGGAAATACCCATGCATTCCTAGAGTAATCATCAATGAAAGTCACGAAGTACAGGTAATTGCCCAAGGACGGAGTTTGCATGGGCCCACAAACATCACTATGCACAACCTGCAACCTGCATGTGGCCCTAACTGAACCATCCTTTGGAAACTTAGAACGCTGCATTTTACCCAGAATACAGCCTTCACAAACATGTTTGATAGGTGCTTCAAGAGGCGGCAAAGAAGCAACCATATCAGATTTTTGCAAACGCAGCAAACTGGCAAAATTCAGATGACCAAAACGTGCATGCCAAAGTTTTGCATCTGAAATAGCCCTTGAATCTGCAACAGCATTTGCAAAATTTTGTCCACACTTGTCATACAAAGTGAGCTTATACAGCCCACGGCACAAAAGCCCAGATGCAACAATTTCATCACCAAAACTGAGATCATGAACTGTACATCTGTAATCCACAAATTTGACTACAAGTCCAAGTCTAGCAAGTGCGGATACAGACAAGAGATTCTTCTTGATCCCAGGTACATAAAGTGCATCAACAAGTGTGAAGGAACTGCCATTAGCAGCAGTGAGCACAATCTTTCCAACTCCCTGAACTGGATAAGACGCGTTGATGGCACAAGTGACTGAATTCCCATGAGGGAGAGACTCGAGAGAGGTAAACAATTCACGATGTGAGGTAATGTGCTTTGTAGCACCACTGTCGAAATACCACACATGTGAATCTGCAGCAACTGACAAGCATGCATCATGGACAGCAGGATTGTAAGTGCACTCTGCGCTAAAAGCCCATTCTGCATCAACATCAGCATCACAATCTCCTTTCACAGAAGACTCAACAATGGCTGCATTTGTAGTGGAACCAACATTTGCAGTGGAACCACCCTCTTTCTTCTTAGCCTCTTTGGCCTTCAACTTAGGACACGACTTGATCAAGTGATCATTGGCTTTACAATAATGGCAACGCATCTTCTTTTTGCCCTTATCACCAGAATTTCCAGACGAAGTGCTGCCAGCAGAAGCATTAGGAACAGAATTTTTGCCACTCGCAGCAGAACCATAAGAAGTGGCTGCATTACTGTTACCACCCTTTCTTTGAGAAGCAATAAAAGCCTGTTCAACTGCACGCTGCCTAGTCCTGTTTTTTCTAGAAAGTGACTCTTGCAACAGCAATGTGCATAATGCATCAAACTTGACAACTTCAGGATTTCCTTGGGTCATCAGTCTCCAAGTACTAGCAAAAGTCTGGTAGGAATCTGGTAAGGCATCAAGAACAGTCTGCACAAGGGAACTGTCCGAAATGACTTCACCTGCAGAAATGAGTTGCTCATTGATATCCTTGACACTAGCAAGGAAAGTGTCCATATCATCTTCCTCATGCATAATCTTCGACTCTAGCTCTTTACGCAGCAAAGCAATTTTAACCTCATCGCGGCTTGCATAAAGACCTGCTAGAATATCCCAAGCCTGTTTTGTAGATTTTGCTCAACGGATGTGAGGAATAATGGTGCGCTTCACAGACAACGCAATCAATGCATGAGCCTGCGCATCCTTAACATCCCAACGAGCTTGTTCTGCCGTAGGCAAAACAACTCTAGCAGCTGCAATCCTTGCAGCAAGACCTGCAACATCCTCAACATCGCCTACATCTTCAGAACCAGGACGTACATCAATGCCCTGCACAATGTTCCAGACACCTTTTGACACAAGAACATGTTGCATCATATAAGCCCACATAGGGTAGTTGTCCCCATCCAACCTATCCTCAGCAGCAAACATCTTGAACACATCTGTGTTGTTGTTGTCAGCCATGGTAAATGCTGCACCTGATGTGAAAACTGCCCGAAAATAGGAGAAATGGAGCGGGAACAACTTGTGCTATATAGCACAAACTGTAGAAGACTATAAGGCACCTGTTATGCAGAAAACGGCACTGATAGAAAATCTGCACAAAATGACGAAATAGCCTGTGCAATACTGCCCGTAGTGGAAACGGAGGCCGAAATGAGCCCAAATCAAAATTGTGAGCAGACCGAGCTCTTTGAGCTCACCCAAAATATTTGTCGACCTGCGAACGCTCGCCAAAGCTCACTGAAATCGGAGAAAGTGAGCAGGCGTGTGCTGGAGCAGCTGGCGACTAAGCTTGGGAGGACGTGACCTGCTCTGATACCAATTGTTGGAATTAGGGTTGCAGAGAAACGCACACAGCTTGGAGAAGACGAAGGAAGCTCAAGGCACACAATAGAGAGTGTGTTACTTAGTGTGCAATGGAAAGATAGTTAGCCCTAGAGTGATGGGCGTATATACAATGCACGGGGGAAAAAACCTCCTAAAGAGGGAAAAAATGCCCCGGCGGTCCTAGTGTGTTCACACACATCACTACCACATGTATATGGTAACACTATTGAGCCTAAATCTATTAGCTTGCAAGCATTGGGGCATCAGCCAATAACCCTAAAGCCTATTGCTAAGGAGCCAAAGATATATGAGATGACTTTAGCGGATCTCACCAAGGCCATTCAAGAGAGTCTTAGAGACAATCATGCTCCACAAGCAATCATATGTATCCAGGTAGGGAGCAACAATGGTGCTTAGTATGCTATGGTCCGCATAGTACCAGTGAATTTCCTACTTTTAGAGTAAAATTCAATGGAATTGCAATGCCCGTGGGAGGTATGGTCATCAAGCTAAGGATTGCATAGTATTTAAGTGCGCGATGTCCAATAGACCAACCTTACATGGACAGATACACCTCGAGTGCTTGCATTGATGCCGGCTCCACCTCTTGGACAAACGTCACAACACATGATCCATATGGCCCAAAATGTTGTTCAAACAACACCCTTACTACCTCCAGTGCTAGGGCCGCAACCACCACATCCGAGAATTACTTCTGTAAATCAAGTGGGTTGTGAGTCATCTATTGCTTGTTTGGAAGGCTGCGAGGAAGATATAGACCCTAATATTACTTATGGGATTGATGCACTTGAAGAAAGTCCACAATATTACATGGAGGACTATTGGGGACAAGTCAAACCTATCTATCAAGTAGCTGCTCTTGCTACAAGAGGCCAAAATATCCGTTACACTGCTAAGAGACCACCTCTTCAATGCTATGAGTGTGGAGGTCCACATCGTGGGCTCGAGTGTCCTATTAGGCTACAAAAGAATGCCACACTAATGCAAACCAATCAATCAATCATGTCTACAATGCCGATACTCATGTGTAATCGATGTGGCATAGATCATTTGATTGCCCAATATCCAAATAATCCAATGCGCCAAAGATCACGTCATTAAACTTGATTGAGGTTACTGAGGAGCCATCACAAAGTACACATGTGGTACCAGTAAACGTACTCACATGGTCGATGCTCCAAAAACAAAATTATATTTTCTTGAAGAAAGAGACACAACATCAATTGCCCAATCTCAGAAGAAGAAGAAAAAACAAAGGAAGAGATTGCAAAAAGCAGCGAAGTCAGCAGACCCCAGTTCAAAGACCAACATAGGGACTAGTGACAACCCCATATATATGAACGATGATGAAGAGGATTCTAATTCAGGTGAAATCATGGAGACCAAAATGACCACTAGGAATGAAACCAACAAGGAAGATCGTCATGAGCCACAATGGCCAGGACCCAAAAAGAAGATAGGAACTTACCCCAACCCTATATAGGAGATTGAGCGAGTCAAGCAATTAAGGAGTTTGGTTGAAGAGACCCAAAGGGATCTAGAGCCAGCACCTAGGCAGATCCAAATAACAGACACAATGTTGCGTACGCAATAACAACCTCAGAAAGTCCATAGACCCCTAGCCATACCTAGTGTCATCCAAGAAGAAAGTGACTTAAAGTCATGGAAAAGTGGGCTTACTCACTTCTTGTTCGAAAGAATTTTTACAGAGGGACTACCTGACCCTATCAAAGAAATGGAAATCCCATCTTCCCCACGTCAAGGGACTGAAGCCCAAAAGGTGCCGTTAAATACTGCCAAATTGATGGATTTCATGGCTTCAAAGGTTAGAACCACCATTATGTCCAAACTATATGGAGACCCTGAGCTATTCTTAGCTCTTCGAGCTTTCCTCAATGGAGAACTGAAGGTCGGGCTACCACAATTTGCACAAATGGATGGAGCTAGGAGATGCCAATAGCGGAGGAACACTTAGATCCACAACCCGATCGAGACGAGAACCTTGTTGTAGAAATACTTGTTAACAAGTTGGGAAAATACTTTGAGGGTGATAAATCCAATGCAACCATACCAATCACTACCAAGGGATTAACTATGAAGGGAATCCTTGATGATGGCACTGGGGTTAGCATTGTGACTAAAAATTGTTGGGAAACTATGGGAAGACCTCACCTTGGAACCACAACCATAGTAGTAAAGATGGCCAATGGGTCTATTGTTAAACCTATTGGGATTCTAAGAGATCTCAAGATCAAGGTATTTGGAAATAAAATAAGACTTACCTTCATTGTTATGGATTTCTCCGAGAACACTATGTCATTTGAGATGATCTTAGGACGTCCTTTCATGAAGGAAGCAAAAATGGTGCATGATTGGTCTAAAAACCATGTCTACTTGCAGTTCCAAGATACTGTCATTTGAGTGGATCTTGTAATTGGTCGCACATCCACTAAGAAACAGTTTTATAATTGGTCATAGATCTGACACCACAGTTCACTCTGCCCCATTACAGTATTGTTACACGTGTAAAGAGGAAATTGATGTTGGAGAAGATTCTCCTTATATGGATGTACTACCTGGGATGACTGAGTCAGACAATGTGGATTAGGTCCACCTAGTAGAAACCATTGATACTTGGGGAAACAGGGGGACGACCTGCGTAACACCTGAGGGGGATGAAATGCCACCACTCGTACCCTTAAATATTCTAGAAGCAATGCATGTAGCTTATGATGACCTACAAGATGAAGGTTTGACTGGCATTGGAAGCAGTAGTGTCTCACAAGACTATAGCCCACACGATTTGGGGTCATGATCATCAATTGAAATTGACTCTAAGGACAAAGAATCTTAGTTAAATCTTAGTGCAAATGTGGGGACAAACTATTTAGGGCCCACTGGTACCCTAGATGACAATCTATCCAAGGGAAGAGAAGAGACAAGTAGCGATTCATCTAGTGACTCTTCACTAAAGATCGGCTGTAATAAAAAATTAGACAAGAAGAGTAAGAGATATAAGAGGCAACGATATTGAGCAAATGTGCGTGCTAGAATAAATGAAAAGAAATTTATCGCAGAATGGCTTCATTAAATAGGGGCATGTGATGCTCATCGGAAGTTGGTAGATAACTGGGGTGAATATCTTCAAAGCGTTATGTGGTGTAGTTCACAACCCATTGACATCGCACAACTAGAGCCTACAGAGAAGCCAAAGTTGAGCCGTACCATAAGGAGACGACAAAATCAAGAGTTAGCTCAACAATAAAAGGAATCGAAAGTGAAATCACAATCCACAGAACAACAGGACCCCACAGACTTATACCCTGCACCTGAACATTTCAAATCCTACACCACAGAGGAACATAAGTTTGTGTATACAAAGGATCAAAGAAAACCTATTGATGGAAGCAATGGAGTCTATGATGGTCTAGTGATAGTTAAGGAAATAGAGCTAGAAGATCCAGGAGAAGAGTCCAAACCTGTTTTCATTACCCAAGATGTGACAGAGACTGAAGAGTGTGTACTTAAAGAACTTCTCAAGGAATTCAAGAATATATTTTCTTGGACATATCATGATATGAAAGGTGTTCCACTCTCCGTGGTGCAGCACACAATCCCCATGAATAGCATGACTAAACCAGCTCAACAATGACCCTACCCAATGAATCCTAAATATGCAAAGATTGTTCAAGAAGAGATTGAAAAGCTTGTGAAATGCGGATTCATATATCCTATTGAGTACTCAGCATGGGTGTCTCCAATAGTGATTGTGCCAAAAAATAATGGGAAACTCAGGATGTGTGTGGATCTCAAGAAGGTCAATGCCGCCACTAGAAGGGACCATTACCCCTTGCCATATACAAAACATGTGCTTGAAAGAGCTGCAGGGAAGTAAGCTTATAGCTTTTTAGATCGGTACTCAGGCTACAATCAAATCACAATTGCGCTAGAGGACCAATATAAAACAACCTTTGTAAACGAATTTGGAGTGTTCGCATTACGTGTTATGGCTTTTGGCTTAACCAATGCCCCTCTTACCTTTCAAAGATTAATAAACACTGCTTTTAGAGAATATTGAGGGAGTTTTGCAAACTTTCTTAGATGACCTTTATGTTTATTCCTCTTGGAAAGTTTTGATAAGTACAGATTGTATCACATCTCCTTAAACCCTTTCAAATGCCAATTTTGGGTTAAACATGGAGTCATTTTAGGGCGTATAGTGTCCAAAACTGGGATTTCTACATATGAAAGCAAAATTAAAGCCATTGCTAAATTGCTACCACCTACAAACTATGAAGGAGATCAAAGGTTCATGGGCCATGTTTGTTATTACCGAAGGTTTATTTTAAACTTTGCCGAGATAGCTCGTCCTTTGTACAAGCTTCTTATTGAGTTCCACTGGACCGCGGAGTGTGACCATACTTATGAGTCATTGAAAAAGACCTTGACTAGTGCTCCTATTCTATGAGTGCTCGATTGGAATGTAAATTTCCATGTACATACTGATGCATCGAACTTTTCTATTGGGTGTGTTCTAGTTCAACCAGGAGAACATAAACTGGACTACCCCATTAGCTTTGCAAGTTTTCAATTGAATGATTCTGAGAGAAACTACACCACCATAGAGCGAGAAGTTTTAGCTATGATTTATGCAGTAAAGAAATTCTGCTACTACCTTCTTGCCAACAAGTTTGTTTTCTATGTGGATCATCAAGCCTTGTTGTATCTAGTAAATAAACCTTATTCCACGTGAAAAATTACACGATGGTTGTTAGTTCTCCTTGAGTTTGATTTTACCGTTGTAGTGAGACCTGGTAAAAAACATGTCATGGGGGATCATTTGTCTCGCATACCCAATGGTGAAGCCCCTATTGGAGTCGATGATGGATTTCCTGATACTTCCCTATTCCTAGTTGAGATCACACCTGAATGGAGTGAGAAGATTGTGAACTTTTTAGTTAATGGTTTTCCACTCAAAGAGCTTTGTAAGGACATAGTTCAAAAACTGTTAAAAGAATATGAACCTTATTCTCTCATTGCAGGAACTCTCTACAGGCTAGGAAAGGATGGTATTCTTAGACGTTGTGCCGGTGAGGATAGTATTTATACATACTGCAAGAAGCCCACACGGGTATAGCCGGAGGACATTGCTCAGGGGAACTAACAGCTAGAAAGGTGTTGCAATCAGACTATTGGTGGCCTACCTTATTCAAAGATGCATCACTTTTTGCAAAAGGATGTGATGAATGTCAACGTTTCAAGATCACACAATGAAAGGATAAGATGCCCTTACATCCTGTTAAAGTGACTCAACCATTTGTAAAATGGGGGTTGGACTTTGTAGGCTCAATTAGTCCGGAAGCTCGTAGCACTCAATCTCGATATATTATCATTGCCACTGACTATGTGACAAAGTGGCCAGGTTGTTGACACGTAAGACTGATGCAAGGTGAACTGCCAAGTTTCTCTTTAAGAACATTATTACAAGATTTGGTTGTCCCTTTGAGATTGTGAGTGACAATGACACTCATTATATAAATGGAGTGATAAAAGAACTCACTACCAACTTCATGATAGCTCACCATAAGTCCACACCTTATTATCCACAAGAAAATGGCCAAGCTGAGAGCACCAAGAAGACCTTAATCTCTATCTTGACCAAAACGGTGGAAGCTCATCGCACAGATTGGGATTTGAAGCTAACTTCAGTCCTATGGGATTATTGTACTTCTTACAAAGTGGCTATTAATTGTACACCATTCAAAATGATATATGGCCAAGAAACATTTATGCCATGGGAGTTTGTAATTCCTAGTCTGCGTGTACCTTCACAAGAAGGTTGGGATGGTAACCCTTCAGTTGAGCGCTTATATATTCTTGACAGGTTAGCTGAAGAAAAGTAACTGGCTGTGCAAAACGCACTTGTGGAGAAAGATAGGAGGAAGAAATGGTTTGCCCGTCATCTAAAGTCCTTATGTATGGAGTGTGTAACGAGAAGAAAAAGTTCAAATATGCAGGAAAAGGACCATATAGAGTATGTGAAATCACCCCACAAGGAACCATTCGTGTGGAGACTCTTGATGGAGTTGAAACCATTGGATTCCTCAATGGGAGAAAATTCAAAAGATACTATGATCCTTTAAGACAAGAGGAACTATGTGCCATCCATTAAAAAAAGGTAGCCAAGGCACAAACAGAACTGAAGAAGATACAAGCTCAAGCTAAGGTTAAGGAGCAACAACAACGCATAAGATGCCAACAAGAGGCTAACCTTGGAGTTACACGTGCATTCCACGTTGAAACAAAAGATGATTGGTTGGACTCTGACACACCTCTATGCTACCCTATTGAGCCTTATTGGAAACGGGTGCTAAGTAAAATTTTCTATCATATGGGGTGTGGTGTCAGTTGGGAAATCCACCTCTATCTAAGAGTATTATCCAAGTCAAGGGTGTCAACAAGAAAAAAACTATGGTTTTTGGAATTTGGCATACTTTTGTCAGTTATGACAATGGGATTGTAGCTCAAGACTTTTTGGTCATGCCTGCTGAAACTATGGAGGGTAATATAAACCTAGGATGCACGTGGATGATAGCCACCAAATGCACTATTGATTGGGGGATTGGGGGTATCACAACACAAAAACCAACTCTTAGTCCTACCATTCAAGCCATAGTCCCTGAGATATTTCCTGTTAAGGAAATAAAACCCAAAACATTGCATGTCCAAGAGGTTTAACCATATGTCTCCATAGCCCAACTCTCTAAAGCTTCAAATGCTGTAGTTGAATAAAGCTTGGGACACACAAGACCCATCCTAATATAGCAAAGAAAACATACAAGTGGGCCCCTAAAGCTTATTTAGAAACCATAGATAGTACTAAAAGATAGGAGCCTGGTAAGAGACATCCCATTTGCCCAACACTTGGCCTATGTGAGCCCAATCCTGTAGCTCGAAAACGAATTGAAGATCGGGAAATGAAAAAAAACACGCAATGCTACACACCCGCTCCGAAGTTAGTTTGGGTACCAAAGAAAGAATGACTTGTTCCACTTAACTCAGGAACATGGAAGTCAAATGAAGCTTCTTGCTCTTCATGTAGTTCCTATATGAAAATAGAAGCTTTGACACAACCTCCAGCTACCATTGTACATATCCATACAAACAAGGAAGAACTTGCACCTCCCGTTGTAAGTTCACCACCTACAACAACGTTGCAAATAAAATCATGGAAGAGTACCTTATCAGCCTTGCAACTAGATGAAATGCCTAGGGCGGTTGAAAACTATTGGTCAAAGTACCCATAACAACTTGGAACAATTGGTTTCAAAAGGTGTGACAACATCATTCCAAAAGGTATGATCTACCCAAGGAAGGGGGGAGTGTTTGCTGACAATCATCATTCACTCACTCCCCTCTCAACCTTCCTCCCTGACCTCTCAATCTCCCAATCTTAGGAACGTATATATAAAGCTTTATACTCACAAAAACAAGATAGCCACCAAATAATAATCTTGAAAATTACAAGTTCTATACATAACACAAAATCATAAAAAACACATTATGCACAAGAACACGACCTTTGACACAACCCTTGTAATATTTGCACTCTAGCCATCATCTATCTGTGTGTACAAATATGGCTAGTACGCTAGAGTCATCTACTTCTGCCTTGGGCGAGAGGTACCCTCGTTACTTTTCACAAGTGTTTCACATGGTCTTTTCGGTGCTTGCCTATGAATGGGATTTGGTAGGTACGCTAGCATGTGAGAGGAATTTTGAGGAGTTAGAATGGTTGATACGTCTCTTGACCACGACTGATCCATACTTAGTAGAGAGTGTTTCTCCCATTGCACAAGCCTACCCTTTTGACCAAGATAACTATAGATGTCTAGTGACCTTCTTAGTAAACATTCATGCCTCTAATGATGAAGAAGTTTTACATGATTACACGGATGGCACATATGGTCTCACGGATGATGACTTTGTTTTTCTCGATGATGAGGATAGGGTTTAGCCTTAGGTTTTCCCCCCAATCTCTACAATATCCTATTCCCTTGACTCTCTAGGGAGAGTGAAAATTATTAGGTTAGGGTTCCTTATGTTTTTTAATTGTGTTCAATAAGGGTTTGTACCTTTTGCCACTGATGTGCCTCTGGAAGATGGATGTTTGGTGGTGATCATTGTGTAGTTTGTGACTACATAAGGATGCCTTCAAAGGACAATGACAGTGGATGTTTACATGTTACAACAGTTGTTCTCCATTATATCAGGTGTACTACTTCCTTTTATCTATGCTTTCCACAATTACATGTTTGCATCTTGTCATTTGAGTTTCTAACAATTAATAGAATTTATGAATTTGTGACATTTCCAATCTAGATGCTATAATTTTTTCAAACTTCTAGTACCTTGTTCTTCTATTTGAGTTTGGTCTATTAGTTGGCTTTAAGCAGGTTTCAGGACCTTATGCTAAACTACACCACTTAATTGCTGACTTTAATTTCTAAATAGTCTATTAATTGTAGTAACTTTAGTAATGTCTTAGGCTATGAGGATATAGTTCTCTCTAGATTATTTCACCTAAGTGTGACTTATGTTGTGGAAGTCCATGTGTTAAGCTAGATTAGAGACCTCGAGTCTCCCGGCTAGTTTATGCTCAAGCTGGTATTTGAGACCGCGAGTCCCCCAACAACTTACAAGAAACCCCCAACAACGATATTCAGATTTCTTTGCGGTCTCGAGGAATCAGAGGTAGAGATCATTCAAGAAGAAATTAAAGATGAGAAGATTTTATTGTCAAAGAGTGCAAAATATGGTGATGTAATTAATATGTATGATCGAATCAAGAAACTCAAACGAGACAAACTCATTCAATACGCACTTCTTGAAGGCTTCAATGCTTTGAATGAGTCATCACCGTGTAAAGACTGGGAGGAAATAGTCAGCATGTATAAAATCATGATGCATTTTATAAAGCCATTCTAATTCTATGTGAGCAATGGCTCAAAAATGGCTTGAAGCATGGAACAAAGAAAATAAATTTTCCAGATGAAGCTATAAAATATATGCAATGGGAAATTCACCTTCACAAGGAGAAAATTGAGTCTCTTGATTTGCCATGGTCTATCTATGTGGTGAACCTGTAGATGGAAGGAAATGTCTATTGGAAGCGCCACTTTAACAACCAAATTTGTATTGGCTTATGGATTTTAGACTTGACAAAACATTATGGGGACAACTTGCAGTGGAGTGAGGAGATATTTAGCAATGCTTTGGATGGGATGTTGGCTATTTCTGGAGGCTGAATTGATCCTAGATTTGTGTTTCTTGCATTTATAGATTTCTCTAAACTCATAAAATTGCAATGTGCATTCTAGAGTATGGGAGATAATGTGAGCTACCATTGTTGTGGTGCCTTGCATCACTTTCCATTAGCACCTTGCAAAGGAGCAATTCAATTCCTTGTGGTTATTGCCTTCATGGGACAAGGTAATGCATTTGAAGACCTGAGAAGGAGATCAGAACAACATCCCATGTGAATTGATTGTTCTTTGCTTCAAGTAGAAAATAAAGGCATGTCAGATTTGCAATATCTGGAAGCCAAAAAAAGAGTTTTTGTCAAGAACTACATTCATACATACCGTTTTGAAGATTGCAAGCTTGTAGGTCTCTTTATTGATGGCTCTCTGGTTACACAAGAAGGATTTAAAAAAAAACAAGACGTGATCTGCTTAGTTGAGAGTTTTTGTCAAGAACTACATTCATACATACTGTTTTGAAGATTGAAAGCTTGTAGGTCTCTTTATTGATGGCTCTCTGGTTACACAAGAAGGATTAAAAAAAAAACAAGACGTGATCTGCTTAGTTGAGAGCGTGCAAGAGCAAGGAACCTTAGCAACCAGGCTTCTCGAATTCGCTAAGGCCCATGCTAATATAGAAAAGTGGGCTGGCCTTCAAGATCAACAACCTACTTTGCAATTTGCTGATGATGTGCCCATCAGAGAAGATATTTCTCCACAAGAAGAAGAAGGAGAAGAAGACCAGCCTCCTTTGTCATTGGAGTCCTACTTGGAAATGGAAGGAAGTATGTTTTGAACTTCTTGTATATGTTAACATCTATTCTTGTTGATTTGATACTCTTAATGTTAGGTTTTGTTTTATGTAGTATTTTTTTGAGTCCATCTTTTTCATCTTCAAGAATTAAAGGTTTAAATGTAGAGAATAATCTTATAATTTTTGAGTGATGAACCCTTAGATTTAAAAAAAAAACACTAACCTAAACTTGAGAGCTTGAATTGATGAGTTTTAGACCTCGTACTATCCCCTTTATTTTATACTTTCAAGGCTAGCATGGGTAGGTGAACCATACATAGATCCCAATCTCAAGAAGTGTGTTAGACCTTCAAACAACCCCATATAGCTTGGACAAGTGGTGGACCTTCTATGGAGGCTAATTCAAACAAGTGTGGTGGTGAACCTTCTGTGGAGTCTAATTGTGGTAGAATTAAAACAATAGCCATTTCCTTTTACTGGCTTGGACAAGTGGTAGACCTTGCTTCTATTAAGGTCTCTATTGAGAGAAGGATTGAATATAGAAGAAGAGAGAGATTAACTAGGCATAGGTTTGTAAATTTGTAGAAAAGGAAAATGTGTTGGATTACAAAAATACCTCTCATTGTATGAGTGTCCAAAACGTAGCTATATTTTTCATCCAAAATTAACACCTTTGGATAAAGGCTTATCTTTAGACATTAAATCAAGAGGTTATGGCTATGAATGTGTTGAGACTATTGGTCGACTTGAATGAGGAGACACATAGTTTGTTGACTATGACTTTATTTAATGTCTTCAAGTATGGATAGAAGTCTTAATTACATGTGTTAATATGACTTTTAATGGATCAAATCTCAATCAAGTAAATCATGGTTGTTGTTGAATTTATGTGGCCTTCAGTATTCACTAAGTACTAATTTGTATTGAAGTGTAGGGTGTACAAGTTTGCCACAAATAATTGTAGTATAGACTAGTATTGCCTTGTGTACCAATAGTTGCAAGGATTATAATATTGATTTTACCTTGAATAAACTCCTAAGTTTGACTTCCACATGTTTAAAATTGGTGATTTAAATTCTAGTGATTTTTGAGAAACCAATGTTATTTGTGTTTTTTAGATTGGCAAATTGGGATAGATAAGGCCCTTGTGGTTGAGTCCGCAATTGTTGAACCCCTTGATTCTGCAATTGTTGAACCCTTGATAAGGACCCTGTGGTTGAGTTCGCAATTGTTGAACCCCTTGATTCTATTATTTTTGACATGGCCAAGGTGGATGATACGTCTATACCAAAGTCTGGTGATGTAACCTTGAGAAAGCTTACAACAGTGAGAATAAAGAAATGCCTACTCCAACAATACAACCCACTTCAAAAGAGACTAAATGTCTGCTCAAGAGCCATTTCCATTTGTTGCTACTTCATCTAGTGCAAATGTTGAGAAATCCATATTCACAATTATTTTGGACTTAAATGGTCTGCTATTGAAACGTTCCCCTTAGTCATCCTCACACCACTAGTCAGTGCAACTACATCCAAAAAGATATATTATACTTAGGCAAAGTTGCATCCAATTCTTGAAGACTATATTACAGAGGTTTAATGTTGCTATTTGGTCAACGGCTACTAGGAACAATGTGCTTCAAATTCTTAAAGCACTAGAGAGCTTAGAAAAAGGTACATTGCATTTCTTTGCAATTTTGGGAAGGTTGCTACACTTGTCAAAGCAATAAATTATTTAGACCTGACAATCCAACTGGTGAGGCCGTGTTCAAGCCTCTAGCTAAAATTGCCATGGGGTATGAATGTGATCCACGAAGAAAAAGACTTATTGATGAATCTCCTTACAAGGGATGCATTTCCCTTGCAAACAATTGTATTTTTCCATCCCAATTTGATGGTGAAAAACTGGTTGAAAACATGCTCTTGGAGGAGTCGCTTCCCTACTTGTTTGAGCTGAATGAGGCAGGGGATGTGTGGAATTTCATTGCCTCTAATCGTTACGGACAGCCAGCATTGACAAATGAGAGTGAATATAAAGAAATCAAAGATAATTAGAAGCAAAAAATTGATGCTTGGTCAGCCAAGGTGTTCTTTACAAGAAGGATAACTCCTGCAAAATATGACAAAGGTAAAGCTATCCTTGAAGGAAAACACAATCAAGCAAGTGAAAAAACTGACAACAATGACATCAGAAGAGCCCAAATATAAGAGATACTAGAAAAGGAAGGTACAACTATTGAAAGCATGAGGGCACCACAATTGATCAATCTAGCTAGGCAATTGGGATGTACTACAAAGGGACCATTGAAGGCAACCACTGCAAAGGCTTATATAAACAAGGTCAAAGCTTAGAACAATCTTCTAAGGCTAAATAAAACACACTCCTAAGGTATCTTTTATGACTTGAACCTTGTTTTACATACTTGGATATACATGTGCATGGTATCAAATTTTTCTTTTTGTTTCTTCTTGCAGGTCTCAAGAAAACTATTTCTAGATATTCCATGGAGCAAGCTTGGATAGGTGGTGAACCTTCTGGTAAAGCCCCTGATTGGAAACATATCACAATTCCTCCATGCAGTGAGAAGGAAAACATTTAACAAAGAGCCTAAGAGGTTGGACAGGTGGGGGACCTTGCACCTTTTCTTCCATTCCCAATTGAGTCTAGCTATCCACCACTACATTGTATGAAATGTAGCTTGGACAAGTGGTAGACCATGAAACAAGAGACCCCTCATCATCAAGCATAGTTTGGACCTATGATAGATCTTACTTTTTTTCCATTCATAGTGGAGCCTAGCCTAGCTAGGTGCTAGACCTTACTTTTCTCCATGCTTCAAAGAAGCATAGCTTGGAGAAATGGTGAAGCTTTGTAAGGTTTTCAATTGGAATTTGTCTATAGCAATGAGGAAGTTGAAGATGGACTTTGGCATCTAATAATACCATAGTGTAGAAAATGTAGAAACTGTTTGTATTCTTTGAAACATAGTAAATTTCTTGTTTTTTAATTGCAGAGTCATCACTACAAGAAAGTGGATCGACTATGTAGGCATGATTTGAAGGAAGGTTTTGAAGCACCCAACCAACCTCATCCAAGGCCTTGTCGTATATATCAATCACCTCCTTGTCACCTGCCACTTGATGTGAAGAATATCAAAAGAGTGCTTGTTTTGGACCTTGAAGGACTACTTTAGAAGACAGTTGAAACAAAACATGGAGATTATATTCCATCTTAGGCTCAACGCATGCGTCTTGCGGAGGACAAAGATGAAGTTTATCATGTGGTGCGCCCTAGACGCATAAATGTTTTTGGATTTCTGTGGTGAATACTTTGAGATGTGGATATGGAGTTGTTATAACCTAACAAGAATGCAACACATCACACAAAGTTTTTTCCCAAAGCATTATAGCAAGTTCAAGATCTTTATGAGTAACAAGTGCTGCCAAAATCCAAACATCATGTTAGGATTTGGAAGGGTTTATCATAAAAACTTGAGCGATATTTGGAAGATGTTTGAGGACTTGGATGCAAAGAATACCTTGATTTTTGATGATAGTCCATAAAGGATGATATGGAATATCCCAGGAACATATCTTATATTTCTAAAGATGTGGAGGCAAACACCTGAGCAACTTCAAAGATTCTTGCAAGAAATGATTATTCCATGGTTGCTTGGATGGTTGTATGCAAGAGACAAGAGAGATTATACCTGTAACACAAATGTAGATCAGTATAGTGATCTTGAGACAAATCATGTCTTCCATGTGTACATGTCAAGGCAATAACATTAAAGAAGGTTGACAATGATCCTTTTTATGGCCAGATGATGTCCTTTTGGTATGATGTGTATTTGTAGTACTATATAATTCAAAGGTTATTTTAAAAGAAAGATGTGTCATTTTGATGAACACTTGCATGGAGTGCACTCTCCTCTAAGGGGACTTGCATGTATTCTATAGGGTGTCCTATTATAAAGAGAATTATTTGTACACGGAGTGCACCCTTCTCTAAGGGGACTTCCACGTATTACTCCGGTGTATGCTATTATAAGGAGAATCCTATGTGATGGATCATGCTATATTCTAAGGGACTTGTAATGGAGTGCATCTACTCTAAGATAACTTCCATGCATTACTAGAGTGTATCCAATTACAAGGATAATCCAATGTAATGACAAAGCATCCTGCTTTAGAACAAAAATGTGTCAATGAACTGTACCCTAGTCTAAGGGGACTTCACTATATTACTAGAGTGTATTCAAGTCTAAGGAGAATTCAATGTAGTTCTAGATTGCACCTTGTTTTTGGGGACTCATTTCACTAGATTATGGTTGTGTTTCATCATGATAAATGTTCTTTAGCAATTCTATATCATTCAATCTCAAGGTTGCATCCATTTGTAACTAGGAGAAACTTACGTTTGATATCAAAATAAACCTTACAAGTATGGAATGGAGAATTCAGGGATGTGCAAGAAATATCTTGGTCTTTCCATGCATGTTTGCCTAAAACATTGATTTTTGTGTCCTTCACATAAAAGATCTTTAGAACCTACAAGTCTTTGAAGGAAAAAATATAAAGTCTGATTGTTTGCATTGGGAGAAAAGAAATCATGGACTTTGAATTGTGCGAGAGACCTTGTTTGTGGAGAAAAATGTTTCAATCAAGAATGGTTATTTTACATCCTCCATGTAAGAGAGTTTTGGAAACTAAAATATAATGAGAGGAAAACCATGGATTCTAAGTGCAAGTATTGAGATGTCAATGTATGCATGCATATCTTTATTAGGGTCTACGCATAATTGGATGCTTCTGGACGTTAACTTCTCCAATTTGGTATAAAACAACATATATAATGTTTTCTTGTGGATAGTATTTATTTCATTATATATGTTTTTAGCCTAATTTCTTGAACTTCAAATTAAACCTTCTATGTTGCAATGGAGAAGTACATAGAGAAATTTTTATATAAACACGTTTGCTTACCCTTTCACTAATTGTAGCTTAGATAAGAAGTGGAATTTGCATTCCTCCATAGCCTATCCTAGACAAATGTACCTTGAAACTAGCCCTCCTATGTTGGAATTGACATATGCTACACATTTTATAAATGGCTCGTACCTTAAGTGAATAATTTCTAGATAAGAGGTGTGTGTTTCTTTGATGTCATGCACAAGTAGGTTAATTATTCAATGGGTGCTAGCTTGGACAAGTGGTGGACCTTGAAATAAAAATTCAGGTACTCTATTTGACCTTAGCTTGAACAAGTTATGGGCCTTCAAACCAATGTCTCCATGTCAAGATAAATTGTAGGTAGGACAATAGAGTATAAACAATGAAAATGGAATCAATGTACTAGTCTCTTGATGGTGCAACCACCCAAAACCATAATCTTTCTTGGCGAATGTTTCTTTCAAATGTTTAGTTTAGTACAAAATGTCAACACCTTGTACATGATATATTGAAAGTTGTCCAATCTAGGAATTGGGATTTTGCCACTTTACGTAATATGGTCTTGTACCATAAACTTTGTAAAAGCATTAACCATCCCCAGCTTTAGTCCCAACAGCTCAAACACCTTCAAAGGTGGAGAGAGCTAGTGGGGAATGAGGGTAGGAAAGAGGAAGAAGAATCATTCATAGGAGGAATAAATGTTGAAATGTCGAGCTCTACATCTTGAGCTGGCAGTTGGCATCCACTATGGGTCTTGGCCGCTTATGGCATTTACTCACTGGCGCGTTAGGTGACCGACACGGAGGATCTCTGCCAGTGATTCTACAGCTGGACTACACTTATAGTGCCAGCCTAGTACGCTTCTAGCGAGTTCACACTTAGTGACCGCATGTACATATGTGCTACTTTTCAGCTTTAGCACTTAGACATTTTGTATTCTCTTTTTTGTGAGAAGAAGAAGAAGCCTTCCATCTCTGTGTGATTTGTGCTTGTCTTGTGTAGCTCTCTTGCATCCTCATTCTTTACATGGTATCAGAGCCTGGTGCAGGCAAGAGAGGCTAAGAGAGCAAGAGCATCACAACCCCTTCGTTCGCAATCCACGACCAGATGCCGAACAGGTCTCACGCAACGAATTTTTTTTGGGGGGTTTTCGTCCAAGTTTCTGAATAGGTCTCCAAAGTGCAGTACACAGAGATTTACTGTACAAGTACAGTGGTTGTATGTACGCTTGATTGTGGACACTCGTTGAGTGTAGGAAGCGTTACAGGTACCACGATAGCAGGTTCAGCAGATTTGCAGGTTTTTGCAGATTGCAGCTATTTTGTCTTAGTGCTTCAAGATGTCTGACGGTTTCAGTCAGATTGTCACTGAGAAGCTTGAGAAAAATAACTACCCTGCATGGAAGTTCAAAATAACAAATTTCCTAAAAGGAAAATGTTATTGGGACTATGTAGAAGGAGACAATGAAAAGGAACCAGAGATTCCCGAGGCAAATGCTACAGCAGAACAAAGGAAAGCTTTGAGGGACTGGCAACAAGGCCAGAGCAAAGTGATGTATTGGCTGTCTATGAGCATCAAAGATGGCATGATGGGCTATCTACAGGATGCTGAAACCCTCGCCATTGCATGGAAAAACTTAGGCAGAGTGTTCGAGGTGAACACCAAGGCCAGGAAGCTTCAATTAAAGTTGGAGCTAAATCAAGTTAAGAGGAACAACCACTCCATCAATGATTATGCTTTAAAGATCAAGAGTATCATTGAGGCTCTTGGATCTATTAAAGTCTTAGTGGAAGACGATGACATTGTCCGTGCATGCTTGGATGGTCTAGGAGATGAGTATGTACATTTCAGGTCTTCCATGAATACAAGAGACGACATCCCCGTGTTCCAAGATTTGATTTCTATGCTTATTCTTGAGGAGAAGAACCTTGACACATCTTCTTCTCATGGTAGAAATAATTCTGAACAGGCCTTCTATTCTAACTCCAACAGAGGTAGAGGTAGAGGTCGTGGTCGAGGCCCAAGAGGTTGCAGGGGCCAATTTCAAGAAGTTCAATCAAATCAAAAAAATACAGGTGGCAGGGGAAACCAGTCTCAAGGCAGGGGGAGTCAAAGAGGTCGTGCTATAGGATCAAGCAGGCAGCAACATACTCAAGATAGCAGAGAATGTTGGACTTGTGGTGAAAGAGGTCACATGTCACGTAACTGTCCAAAGGGAAAAGCAAGTGGAAAGAGAGAACATGGCAACTATGCATCTACTAGCAGAGATGCAGATGACAACAAAAACGAGCGCATGTTTGTTATGCAGCATGTAATGAATACAATGACTGCAGAGAATTCCACCCAAGATGGTGTTTGGTATGTGGATTTAGGTGCCTCTAATCACATGACGTCAGGCTATATGCAGATAGGAGATGACACAGCTCACCCCATTGCTCATGTAGGGGACATACCTCTAAATACGAAGAGTGGGAAATCAAAGTACTTAGCAGATGTACTTCATGTCCCAAACATTACGAAGAATCTTGTTTCTGTTGGACAAATGGTTGAGCAGGGTTTGCAGGTCCGTTTGAATCCGAATGGCTATTATGTAGAAGATTTCCAGAATGGTTGTAAGCTGATCACAGAGGGCAAATGTGTGGGCAGAATGTTTACGCTGAATGTAGACATGCCGGAGGTAAAAGCTGCATTATTTGCACAGGGCATAGGTGTTGTGGCTGATGTTGACATTTGGCACAAACGCATTGGCCATGTCAATGAGCAGAGATTGCGCAGCATGCAATCAAAACAGATTGTAAAAGGTTTGCCCAAATTAGAGGTGGATGGTATGCATAAAGTGTGTGCAGCATGCCAGTTTGGAAAACAGTCAAAGGGCTCATTTCCACATGAGCGCAATGTATGTAAAAAGCCACTTGAGGTGGTGCACACAGATGTTTGGGGTCCAACCGATACTGCAAGTATACATGGTTGTAGGTATTATGTCTCTTTCATTGATGACCATACAAGGAAAGTATGGGTCTACTTCATGCGTAACAAAAGTGAAGTGTTTGGTCACTTTCAAGACTTCAAAGTCATGATTGAGAAGGAGACAGATATGCAAATCAAGACATTGAGGTCAAATGGAGGGGGAGAGTACTTCTCCAATGATTTTTCAGATTTTCTGCGAATGCATGGTGTACGCAGGCAGTTTACATGCAGATATACTCCACAACAGAATGGGGTCGCAGAAAGGAAAAACAGGCACATTGCAAAGGTTGCACGTGCATTGATGAATGAGAAGAACATGCCTCATCATTTCTAGGCTGAAGCTGTAAATACAGCTGTGTACATTATGAACAGAACACCTACAGCTGTGGTGCATGATGTAACACCTGAGGAAAAGTTTACAGGTACAAAGCCTGATTTGGCACACTTGAAAGTGTTTGGCTGCATAGCTTACGTGCATGTACCAGATGAGTTGCGTAGGAAATTGGATTCTAAAGCAGAGAAATGTATTCTTGTGGGATATCCCCTTGAACAAAAGGGGTACAGGTGCTACAATCCTACTACACGGGAATTACGAGTGAGCAGAGATGTAGTCTTTGATGAGATGAGCAGCTGGTACAGTAATATACATGGCACTATTGGGGATGATGTAAAAGATGATGTGGTTGTACAAAATGTGAGGCCACAGTCACAGGTTTTGAGTGGACCACAAGAGTCCTCTTCTCGTGGCTCTGTTGAGAAGCCATGGAATGGTAGACTACGTACGCATGTTACTCCACCAGCAGGTACAGGGCATGTATCACGAAAAGGAAAGGAAAAGGTTGATGAACCTCCCTTTATGGCTGATGCATCATCAGGTTTTTCACATGTAGACATGGATTCAGATGGTTCTGAACAAAGTCTTGATGAGGAATTTGGAATTCCGGCTGTCAGGATACCTGGTGTAAGGAAAGTACAAGAAGATGTTAGAGGGAAAAGGAGTGATCTAATAGAGTCAGAAATCTAGTTCAGAAATTGACTTATGATGGGTATCTAGCTCATCACCAAGCCTACATGGCTAAGGTGATACAGGATGTGGAGCCCACATGTTTTGAGGATGCAGTTGGAAATGTGCATTGGGATGATGCAATGAATGAAGAGATGGCTGCATTGGAAGCAAATGACACATGGGAGTTGGTGCCATTGCCAAGCGGCAAGAAAGCTATTGGTTGTAAATGGGTGTATAAAACCAAGCATAAGTCTGATGGTAACATTGAGCGTCACAAGGCAAGGCTGGTCACAAAGGGTTATGCACAGACGTATGGCAAAGACTATGAGGAGACCTTTGCTCCAGTGGCAAAGATGACAACTGTGAGAGCTGTCATAGCAGTGGCTACATCTAGAGGATGGATTATGCATCAAATGGATGTAAAGAATGCCTTCTTGAATGGTAAGTTGCAAGAGGAAGTGTATATGGATCAGCCACCTGGTTATGTCGATCCAGGTTACCCAGATTATGTATGCAGACTTCTCAAAGCTTTGTATGGTTTGAAGCAGGGCTCTAGAGCATGGTATGACAGGATTGCCAATTATCTTGTCAGTATTGGTTTTAGGAGAGCTCATGTTGATCATTCACTCTATGTACGTGAGAGTGATGTGGGGATTGTGGTCATTACCATATATGTAGATGACCTTATTATTGTGGGTGACAATGCTATGGATATTGACCATGTGAAGGGTCTTCTCAAACAGGAGTTTGAAATGAAAGATTTGGGCGAGTTGCGCTACTTTCTTGGCATTGAGGTGATCAGGACTCCAGAGGGTGTATGGCTGTCACAGAGACAGTATGCTTTGGACATGTTGTCAAAGTATGGTATGGCTGATTGTAAGCCAATTTCTATTCCCTTGGATGTGAATGCAAAGCTGAGTGCAGAGAAGGGTGATGTTGTTGAGGATGTCAATATGTACAGGAAGATTGTGGGTAGTCTAATCTACTTGACTATCACGAGGCCAGACTTGAGCTACACAGTAGGCTTGGAGAGTCAGTTCATGCAGCTTCCGAGGAAGCCACATTTGGATGGATTACGACGCACATGTAGGTATGTGCAAGGGACTCTTGACTACGCATTGTTCTATGCAGCAGATGCACCATTAGCATTGTATGGGTATACAGATGTAGATTGGGCAGATAGCATTGTTGATAGGAGATCTACGAGTGGCTTCATGTTCTCTTTTGGGAGTGTTGCTGTTACTTGGAGCACCAAAAAGCAGCCTACGGTTGCTTTATCGAGCACAGAGGCCGAGTACAGAGGTGCAGCAGTTGCGGCGTGCGAGGTAGCTTGGCTACGCACATTACTTGAGGAATTGGGAGTGCAGGTGGACCAGCAGATTGTCATTCATTGTGACAACCTCAGCAGCATGCAGTTGGATAGGAACCCAGTGTTCCATGCTAGGACCAAACACATAGAGGTCCATTACCACTACGTTCGAGAGCGAGTGTTGGCGGGCGACATCGACTTGGTCTACGTCAGCACAGAATAGCAGATAGCAGATATCTTTACCAAGGCCCTCGGAGCTGAGAAGCTTCGACGTTTCTAGACTATGCTTGGACTCTGTGACATGCAGAGCTCGAGGGGGAGTGTTGAGATGTCGAGCTCTACATCTTGAGTTGGCATCCACTATGGGTCTTGGCCGCTTATGGCATTTACTCACTGGCGTGTTAGGTGACCGACACGGAGGATCTCTGCCAGTGATTCTATAGCTGGACTACACTTATAGTGCCAGCTTAGTACGCTTCTAGCGAGTTCACACTTAGTGACCGCATGTACATATGTGCTACTTTTCAGCTTTAGCACTCAGTCATTTTGTATTCTCTTTTCTGTGAGAAGAAGAAGAAGCTTTCCATCTCTGTGTGCTTTGTGCTTGTCTTGTGTAGCTCTCTTGCATCCTCATTCTTTACAATAAATAGCTCCTTACTAATCATCCTCTTCTTATTTAGCATAGCATAATAGCATAGTAATGAAGATGAAGAAGATGGCAAGCTTAAGCATTGAAGAATGGCTCTTGATTGCTCTCAACTTCTCAATAATCTCGGAGAAGGAGATGGAGCTCTTGCACTTTGCACTTCACACAATGAGAGTGTGTGTGTGTGCGTGTGGGAGAGTATACCCCATCTCATGCTTGGTCCACCGCTCTCTCTCTCTCTCCCTCTCTCTTTTGTATTATTTAATTATATCATTTGGACATGTGTCCTCTTTTTCTCCTTTGAGAGAAAGAACTTAGTTTTTTTTTTCTAATGCATCTAAATTCTCATTGGACCCCTTTAAAGCCTATCCAGGATTCAAGCACATCATGAGGGCCAAATGGAGAGGATCTTGACATGTGTCATTTATTCTTCTTAAGATATCATGTTTTAATTTATTTTTATTCATCTAAATTCTCATTGGACCCCTTTAAAGCCTATCAAATAGGATTCAAGCACATCATGAAGGCCAAATGGGAAGGATCTTGACATGTGTCTTTTATGCTTCTTAAGATATCATCTTTGAATTGAACACTTCAAGCACCTTAGTCATTTAAGCATGAAAATAGTTTATGCCTCTTGAGAGATCATGTTTGAATTGAACACTTCAAGAACCTTAGTTATTTACGAATGAGAAGCACCTCAAGCTTGGTAAAGGTTCCCACAAACACCTTAAGGACCTTAGTTAGCGAGCACGACAAGCACCTCATGCTTCGGTTGGATTCCTACCTCAAGGTCAGCCCTAGCTTGCCTAAGGTCAAAGGACTTTTTAACGATAATTTTTGGAGGTCTTTAATGAAGCTAACCCTAAGGTATTTAAGATCCATTAGGTAGAATTGCTCTTTAACAAACCATCTCTCATTTGGACCCCTTTAACCTTGGCTCCGTGTTGAGACATATCCATAAGCACATGTCTATATTCTAACCCTTGTTCTTGTTTATTCTCCCACATTAAATTATCAGTTTAATATGAGAAAACTCATTTGGATTGGTTAGATATTAGATTTTATGAAATTACCTCTCTCTTGAAATCATAGTCGTCCTTGACTATGAGGTAGAAGAGATAAATTCTTAGTCATTAAAAATCTACGTTTCTTAGTGGGTAGAGGATCCCTTTTCACCCTACGACATCATTCCAAAATGAACGACTAGTCCATTTAGTGCTTGGGAGACATAGCTGTCGCAAGCATGTCTGCTCTTTAGTCCATATCATACTCCCAAAGTAGAGTGACAAATTCTACTTGGTGTTTGAATGATGTCGTCATCAAAAACATGATTCTAAGAATGCATACTATTTAAATCTCTGCACAAAAGAGGATTAATCTTATAAGACAAAAACATTGTTCATTTAGAAAGCAATTTTACATTTTCTTACTCTAGTGTAGCATTGTAAGCATTGACAAGGTCCATACTATCCTTAAGCTATATTCCTTGCATCCATCTAGCATCTTCAAAAGGATAATTTTTGAACTTAATAAGATACTGTCAGATAATCTAACCATGTCGTAGTACCTTGTCTTCATGCTGGATAGCTTCGGGTTGTAGCACCTCTTCTTGGTCTTCAATTTCACGAGGGTCTTCATACAGAGCCAATGCTAACAGGATGTTATGTTGTTCTATGAGTGCAGGTGAGGGATACTCTCTTTGGTTCAGCTTTTTGGTTGCTTTAGGGTTTGGAGGATTAGCAACTGGTTTGCAGTTTGTAAAGGAATTTTTACTTTTTTGGATGGTGACTTGTACCAACCTGATCATATTCATTTGTACAAAATCATGCTATCTAAAGTTTGTTTTGTATAATAAACCTTGTATTTATATGGTACCTTGATCTTTGAACATATGTATGTTCATCTGTGGGTAGTATATGTAGATAACTAAAACACACACTCACACACACACACACACATCACACATCCGTGGTTGAGTATCCTACAAGTGCCACCAATTTTGTGTCCACAGAGTGTCGAAAAAAGGTGTATCAAAGCTCTCTGCCGTTTTCACTAGATGCAAAGAGAATAGATTTCACCTTGTAGATGCAATCACATATAACTTCACCTTGAAGGTTTGTGGCCTTAGGAAATACATTGACATGGGCAAGGGAATTCAACAGGAGATTGCTAGTAAGTGACTATTGGAGAAAGGTCTTGTCCTTGGTGTTGCTTTCGATATGTAGGGCCCATAGAAGGGAAAGAAAAACGGGAAAGGAGGGGGGAGGGGGGGGGGGTATAGGTCATTTGGGAGGGGAAAATATTACAAAGTAATGGATATTTTTAAAGGAAATGTTAGTGAGTAATAGTAGCTAAAGTACATAGTAGTAGCTTAGTAACTGGTTGTAGAATATTCAATTTGCAGATATGATGCTATCAATTGATTTGTGCTAGTTTAACTTGTAGGTTAAAAAAATAAGGATCTTCATTTAGATAGTCCACCCAATGGGACATTTAGAAGAGTATATCATTTTTAGAAGCATGTATCCACCAAAAAAATTTCCATTACAGTAAGCAAGCAATATAAGGTTCAGTCACCTTGTGATTCTAGACTAATTTACAAACCATTGCTGCCAATGTATCAATATAGGCTCCATCAAATCCTTATCATTACCAGCTCACTTGCATGATAGACAACAATAATGACATATAAAAAGAAATATAAGATTCATTCACCTTTTGAGTCTAGACTACTTTACAAACCATTTTTGCCTATATATCAACAAATCTCCATTAAATGATTACCATTACCAGCTCAACTGCATGATAGAAAACAATAACAACATATATTGGGTATAAGCATGAGCGTAAATGTGGGTATGTAACTCTACTTATACATGCATGTATTGTCGCTAGCATAGCCGCATCCCTACCTACAATTATTGCTATGTGCAAAGAAATATAAGGTTCATTTACCTTGTGAGTCTAGACTACTTTACAAACCATTGCTGCCAATATATCAACGTAGGCTCCATTAAATTTTTTTCATTAACAACTCAACTGCATGATAGACAACAATAACGACATATACAAAGTAGTATAAGGTTCATTCACCTTGTGAGTCTAGACTACTTTACAAACCATTGTTGCCTATATATCAACAAATGTCCATTAAATGCTTACCATTACCAACTCAATTGCATGATAGAAAACAATAAGAACATATACTCGGTATAAGCATGAGTGTAAATTTGGGTATGTAACTCTACTTATACATGCACTTATTGTTGCTAGACCATAGCCTCATCCCTACCTACCATTATTGCTACATGCAAAGCAATATAAGTTTCATTGATCTTGTGAGTATAGACTACTTTACAATAACGACATATACAAAGCAAGATAAGGTTCATTCACCTTGTGAGTCTATACTACTTTACAAACCATTGTTGCCTATATATCGACAAATGTCCATTAAATTCTTACCATTACCAACTCAATGGCATGATAGAAAACAATAACAACATATATTGGGTATATGCATGAGTGTAAATGTGGGTATGTAGCTCTACTTATACATGTACTTATTTTCGCTAGACCATAGATGCATCCCTACCTACCATTATTGCTACATGCATGTGCACATTTTTATTCCCAACTTTCCTTGCTTATTTTTTGTCCATGACCACTAACATGGCCTTACATTATTTTACTGGTTGATCCAAAATGTAATATCATACATTCATTTATGACCTAAACATGCTCTTTCCTCTCCACACACACACACACACACACTTTGTTGCTTGCTTTTTTAAAGCTTTCAACATATGGAAAAAAAAATCTATTAACCATAAATTATGTCACCTTGGGTAGATTGCTTCAAATTAGCACTAAATTTGAAATCTATCATGGAGAAGAGCCCTTATAGGCTAATAACTTCCACTTAACTTATAAACTGGCAAGTAAAATAAGGTGTGTCTCTATATTATTCACTTTCCTACTCTGTCGTGAGGCGCTGTGGTAAAAATACTTGGCAATAGTGAGTCGGACCACTACTGAGGCGTCCACGTGGTGTCGACTCCCCAGAAGGTGCATACTACACTCAAGACCTACACACGTTATGAGTGATGATGTTCCACCCTCTATTTAAGGAGGTGAGGGTGTTTTCTGCCCCTCACTTAGCTTTGGGTGTGTGTTTTTAAGAGAGAGGACTATGTGTTGATTTGCAATATTTACTGATGCACCAACATGGAGCTTGTAGCTCAACCAACTCAGGTTTGCCACTATCTACTAAACAAGGATTTCTTTCTTGTTGTGATTTCATAAATATATACATGCTAGGGTGTTTTTTTAACACTTGCACAAGATGCCTGATATAGCGCACCAAATGTGGTTGCTTTATAAGTACATAGGGTTGAATGGATTTTTTGTTTCTCTAACCCCTCAACTGGGTTTTGGATTTTTTCTCAATAAAAGCCACATATGGTTTTAATAACAGGAGAACTTATAATGAGGTTTTGGCTTGTAAATTATTGGCTGATGTACACAAAGAAAATTTTGATGCTATGCGTTAATTGGTTTACTGGTTGTAGGAGAGATATTTGTCTAAAAATACTTGATTTGGCTTAATCTGGTAATTAAAATAGTAACAACACGGATAGCATTAATATCTGCACACTGATGCGGGGGAATATTGTATGGTAACTGCCTCTTTGCTTGACATAGAAATAGTATGTTTCCTAGAGCTCTGGGACAGAGTGTATACACCTAAAGATTAGTGGTTCTTACACATGGTAATGACGTTGTATCATCATTGCATGTCGCTTACAAATCCTGGTAAAACCTGTTGTGTGGGTTAGCTTACTGAACTTTGTCATGGTTTCTTTTTTTGCCCAATATGCAGGTAAGTATCCTGTTGCTTACAAATTCTGTTAAACCATACGATGTGGGTTTGGCTTACCGAACTTTGTGGTGGTATCATTTTCCCACTGAGAAGGTAAGTATACTGTTGATGCATAATGGAGCTTTGGATGGAAGGGTAAACCCCGGATAGTTATTGGTTCTTGCATATGGTACTGTCGTTGTTGGTACATAATGGAGCTTTGGAATGGGGGGTTCACCAAAGATGATCATTGGTTCTTATGCTTGAAACTGTTGCTATAACTTGGTATCATGATAACTGTCGCTCATAAAATCTGGTAAAACCCTTGGTTTGGGTTGGCTTAGTGAATTTTTGGGCCATTTTTTGCCTATTTACACGCAGATGTTGCATGTTTTTTATAAATGATGGCAAACTTGGGGGAATATGGCCCAAGTGCATTCCATATATGGACCTGTTTGATATTAGTTGATTGGTTGAGATAATACATTATTTGCATTCACAGCTTGCCCTTGTTGTTTGGTTTGACAAGTTGGACTGGCTAGGATACCACAAAAGGTCTCTACCACTTGGCTTGCTATGAGATTGTGACTTATAGAACTAGGAAGGATTGGATTCCACTTTAACATAAACATTATCAGTTCTAAATATTCAACAACAAGCTTGAACTCGCTAATGATATTTTAGGCTTCTTTACAGATGGAGCCTCAATAATTTGGCATATAAAAACTCAAGAAGCTTGTTTTTTAGAGGGGAGCATACTACTTGGAGTAGAAGGGGCTATGGCCCTCTAGTTAAGATTAAAGTACTAAATAAAGGGATATTAAAAACCTTTTAGAAAAACAACACAAATACTTTGGACTAAGCTTGTAAGTTTTAAACAAAGTTAAGAGATGGACATGGATAACAACTGGTATAGTCCATTGATACCTGTAAAACACAGCCAAGGCTAACATTTTTGTTGTCTTATTTGGATGGATGCAGGTAAGGACTCTATATTATCTTGGAGGTTTTGTTTTGGCTTAAAAGCAGTTGTCCACACATGATTACACATATAACTACTGTAGAGGAAGTACTTCTGATAGCTATATACTAGAATGAAGCTTCATTCTTATAAGCATTGTACAAAAATGATTCTAAGCCTTAGTTGTTTTTGTAATCATCTCCTTTTCTCTAGAGCCAGTTGTCTTTTGAATGTAAAAGTTCAATTATGTGTTATTATTTATGTTCAAACAACTACATATACGTCCTAAACATAAGGTTTTTCCATTTTTATGAGGAAACCGGGATGCTCGCTTTAGAAAATTGTTTTGAGGCTTAGCTCTAAGTTGGACTCACACTATTTAATCTCCTGACTGGTTGAGTGGTCTTAGGTGGTCCTTCATAGACTAAATTTTTGGATTCCTGCTCACGGCTATCATAGTTTCTGACTTTGCCGATTTAAGGAGTGCAAGCCCAATCTACAAGACTAATCATATTTATATATTTCCTTTCAAGAACACAAACACTATAGAATGATAGCCCACATGAGAGTAAATTATAACCCCAAGAATCATACCAGGATTCTAGAGTAGATTAAATATTACTTAAAAGACCACACTCCAAATCGACCCTTCCTGACTAGAAAAGCCAAAAATTGTGTTACTTACGACAAGAAGCTGCTATAGCCACACTAACTCTTTCATATATTGTGGACCCTTGCTCTCTTGCAAGGATTTGAATTATCCTTATAACCCCTTTCTGTAGAAACATCTCTGGTCCTCAGATGTATTAGCAGCTTGGATGCTTCCCAACTAATATATGGCTCTTACCATAGACAAAAAGATGTCTATTTTACATATGTTGTCTTTCAATGATTGGGTCAAAGTTTTGGCCACCTTAGACAAAGATTCCAAAGATGGTGTTAATCTTATTTCCCAGTACATAGCTCAACTTCCTATCTGTTATGTACAATATCAGCATGAACTTGCCCTATTCTCTTCCTTAGAAGCTGGCCTATCCAAATTTCTGAGAAAACTATGTGTCTTCAATCCTTCTTTCATCAACACCCCAACTACTCTAGTCCACCCTCAAACAGGTGGTATCTTTTGTAGGGATAGTGCAACTTTGGAAGCTGTCAAGGAATTTCAGAGTAATCTTTGATCCCTCAATGACTCTAATCTCTTAGAAATGGTACCAAAAATCTCCAAAGTTTTTCCTTTCCTACTTGTTAGGCAGATTGAAATTGAATCTTTTTGGGGTTGACCACCAACTCTAGGTCTTACCTAACAAATCCTTTTTAGCACCTATTCTTAGTGAAACCTGGGTCTACCTAGCGAATCTCCTTGCCTCTACTGTGGAAGACTACAAACTCAAAATTTTAAAAGGTGGACAGTTGACAAAGGGGAACTCATTAAAGACCCCTTCAACCTCAACCTCATCAATCATTCCAAATTCCCTTCTAATACATGCCTTTACATTCAAACAAAGGGGAACATGGAGTTTATCAAAAGTAACCCAAATTTCTACACAGAATCCATTTGGAGTGTTTTTTTTTTCAAATGTACCTGCAAGTTTCTTGGCCCTAAGGCATCATGCGAATCCAGTATCATGTGGTTTGACCATGCTATTTGGTTTATTCTCAACCATCTTTACCTCACTAGCTTACTCAAGCCTTGTATTGATGAAGATGACTCCTCTTCATTAAAAAGACCCAATTTCCTTGCTACTCCCAATTCTTTTACTTATTTTTTGACACCTAGCTCTTCCTCTAATCGAGGGAACTCTCGTAGCTACACTAGAGGAAGAGGCATGAACACCCCTATCAAAAACTTTATTGATTTGTAATCATTGATGAACATGCAAGTGGCAGTGGGCCCATGTGGAAGGCAATGTCTCAACAGAAAAGTTCCAAGCCAAGACTTTACTTACGTACATGGTCTCTTTCATAATTAGCTTCTCGACTGGATACACCCTAAAACACTCTTTTGTGAGTTCTTTGACTTACTCTTTGGAAACCATAGATTATTGGACAATGTACTTTTTGGCTGGAAGTATCAACCATCTATTAACAATTTGGTGTGCATCAACGATTTTTCTTAGACATAACTCAATTTCGGAATGTATCTGCAATTAGTTTGTCACATTTTGCAAAGACTTTGATACATATGGTATGCATGTTTGTACTTGTGATCTTGACATCATTAAAAATATCAAAGTCTAAAAAATCTTGGCAAAAGGGCTTAACCACATACCTAACTATCCCAAAAACCCATATCTTGCCTTATTGGCTTTAATAGGCTGCTTAACTGACCTTGTTATTTCTCTCCGACTGGAGATGACAGTCCTACCGGACTTAACCAAAATGGTGGAAGAATGTTTTTTTCAAAAAAATCTCTCAAATTCCTAAGGAGTGGTTATCTATAGATAGCTCTTGGTTAACACCACAACTTGCAACTGAATTTCAAAAATTATCAAAGAATTGGTTCATAGTAGGTCTAGATAAAATCTCTAATTGTCCCACTCTTATTTGTAAAAACCTAGCATGGAAAGCAGCACAATCTCGGGTATCCGGGAGGTAATTCACAAAAATCAACACAACTCTACAAGAGGTTACCGATAACATATCAAGATACTTAGAAAGTCTGGGGTATCCTCTCCAGGATACTAAATTTTGAGTACTTTAAAATTCATAAACATAAATTTAGATGGATATTTGATGCCTTAAATGGCATCTTTACAAATTCTACTAAAGGTATTACTCTTTGCCTTGACCTTGTACTTGCAGAGTTTGAACTAGTTTGTGCCTCTAAACAAAAAATGTACTATAACTTTTTAGAAGTACAATACAACCCCTTCTGGATAACAAAAAACTCCACAGAAGTTTCTCTTAACCTCCCTAAACATAATTTTCACCTCTTTTCAACAAATATTACTCAGTGTTATGAGAATATCCCCATAGAAGGGGATCTTGGACTTAAAGATGTTCTATCACAAGTTATTAAACTAGCTTTTATCTATGACAAAAAAATGGGACCTTCTACATTTCTCTTTCCAAAAAACCTAGATGGATCAAAAGGACACATTCGTTCACCCATTACACTTTAATGAAGAGAAGCTATGTCTTTATATATCTTGGCTACTTAGTAACTGCACCATTCTCTCTGGAGGACACTGTTGTAACCAAAGCCTTGGCATCCCCATGGGCTTCCCTTGCTCCCCACTATGTGTAAAATTTTTCTTGCCTTCTTTGAATACAAATGGTTCTCAGAGCCATGGGGAAAAAATTTGATAAACTATCACTATTCAAACACACTTATAGGTATATGATGACTTAGTAAGCATCAACAACAAAACCTTTTTAGAAGAGATCTATCAGATATATCCTAACTGTTTACATATAGATCTAACTTCCTTACAAGTGTTCACTACATCCAATGGGTTTTTCTGCAGCTCAGTACAATTCCTTAACTTTTCTATTACTCTCCATATACCTTGTATTGGAGAATATGACCTAATCTCTAGAAAAGAGATCTTCTGAACCTTCTGTTAAGTATGGAGATTGATTTACCCCTTGTAATTTTATGTGGTAAAAACACACATTTCTAAGGCCCGCATTATGAGGAGAAGCTATCGTGCGTGAAGGAAAATCACTCGCTGGAAACCAAAATTTTCACGAAAATTCAAGGGCAACTTTAGGGATGGAATATTCCTTTTCATCGGAATATTATGGCCGGACGGTGGCCGGAAAGTGGTCGGAAAACGACCGGTTGGTTGGCCGGTTGGCCGGTTGTCAATGGCCAGTGGCCAGTGGTCGGAAGTCAATGGCCGGTGACCGAATTCAAAAGAGGACTTGTCTTCTCAAGGGTGGCCACACATGAGCGGATTGGAGGGTCTGATTTGGACTTATCTACACAAGGGCGACTACACATGGCTGCCTCTCATGAGAGAGGGTAGCCATTTTGGCCTATAAAAGGAGGCCATTTCTACACACATTTCATAGTGTGAAGTGGACGGAACAAGGTGAGTGTGAGGTGGTGAGAGTGAAGAAAGGCGGGAGCTCCATTAAGGTTATAATCCCTTTGTAAACTACTTCTTGTTTTGAAGTACTAAAGCCATTGAGTGGCTGCTTTCCCGTGGACGTAGCCCACATTGGGTGAACGACGTATATCGTGTGTACTCTCTCTCTCTCTACTCTATAATATCTTGTGTGTGAAATCTATCTCTCTCCATTAAGTAATCTACTCAGATATCTATTTAGCTACGTCATATTTCCTAACACCTTCCACCCTTTGAGTTCATAAAAAGAAATAGTAATAGACCCCACAAAGCGTCTCTTAGCACTTGTATCAGCCTGATTTACTTAATTATCTACTCCTCCTCCAATTATCTCCTTGCTTGGAAGAGTATCAAACTACTTGTAAAAAAGTATTTCCTTAATGGCTTCAAAAGGAATGACATAATTGATAAAATTCAATTATCATTCACTCAACATGATTGGCCTGGGTTACACTTCCTCCATAATATTCTCATATGTTTAATAAGGTAGTAGGCCCATTCACAATGGGCCTACTATCGACCCATTGTGTTTGGTGCCTCGGACAAGGCGGATACACACACACACACACACACACACACACACACACACTTTGTTGCTTGCTTTTTTAAGGTTTCAGCATATGGAAAGAAAACTCTATTAACCACTAAATTATGTCACTTTGGGTAGATTGCTTCAAATTAACACTAAGTTTGAAATCTACCGTGGGAAAGAACCCTTATAGGCTATTAACTACCACTTAAGCTGTAATTGGCAAGTAAAAGAAGGTGGTTCTCTATACTCTACACTTACCTACTCTGCCGTGAGGTGCTGTGGTAAAAATACTTCGCAATGGTGAGCCGAACCACTACTGAGGCGGCCACGTGGTGTCGACTCCCCAGAAGGCGCATACTACACTCAAGACCTGCGCACTCTAGGAGTGATGATGATCCCCTCTCTATTTAATGAGGTGAGGGCATTTTTTGCCCCTCACTTAGCTTTTGGTGTCGACTCCCCAGAAGGCGCATACTACACTCAAGACCTACGCACTCTAGAAGTGAAGATGATCCCCTCTCTATTTAATGAGGTGAGGGCATTTTTTGCCCCTCACTTAGCTTTGGGTGTGTGTTTTTAAGAGAGAGGACTATGTGTTGATTTGCAATATTTACTGTTGCACTAACATGGAGCTTGTGGATCAACCAACTCAAGTTTGCCACTATCTACTAAACAAGGCTTTCTTTCTTGTTGTGATTGCATAAACATATACATGCTAGGGTATTTTTTAACATATACATGCTAGCGTACCGATTGTGGTTGCTTTATAAGTACATAGGGTTGAATGGTTTTTTTGTTACTCTAACCCCTCAACTGGGTTTTGGATATTTTCTTAGTAAAAGCCACATATGGTTTTAATAGTGGGAGTACTTATAATGAGGTTTTGGCTTGTAAATTATGGCCACTGTACACAATGAAAATTCTGATGCTATGCGTTAACTGGTTCATTGGTTTTTTAGGAGAGGTATTTGTCTCAAAATACTTGATTTGGCATAATCTGGTTGAAAAGATATTGACAACGCGGATAGCATTGATATCTACGCACTGATGTGGGGGAATATTGTATGGCAATTGCCTCTTGGATTGACATAGAAATAGTATGTTTCCTAGAGCTTTGGGATGGAGTGTATACACCTAGAGATTAGTGGTTCTTACACATGGTAATGACGATGTATCATCATTGCATGTCGCTTACAAATCCTGGTAAAACCTGTTGTGTGGGTTAGCTTAGTGAACTTTGACATGGTTTATTTTTTTGCCGAATATGAAGGTAAGTATCCTATCACTTACAAATTTTAGTAAACCCTATGATGTGGGTTGGATTTTTGAACTTTGTGGTGGTATCTTTTACCCATTGAGAAGATAAGTATCCTGTTGATGCACAATGGAGCTTTGGATGGAAGGCTGCACCCCGGATGGGTATTGGTTCTTGCATATGGTAATGTCGATGTCGGTACATATTGGAGCTATGGGATGGGAGGGTTCACCTTGGATGATTATTGGTTCTTATGCTTGGTACTGTCACTGTAACTTGGTATAATGATAACTATCACTCATAAAATCTAGTAAAACCCTTCGTTTGCATTGGCTTAGTGAATTTTTGGGTCATTTTTTGCCTATTCACATGTAGATGTTGCATGTTTTTAATAAATTATGGGAGCCTTGGGGGAATATGGCCCGAGTGCATTCCATATATGGACTTGTTTGATATTAGTTGATTGGTCGAGATAATACACTATTTGCATTCACAACTTGCCCTTGTTTTTTGGTTTGACAAGTTGGACGGGCTAGGATACCACAAAAGGTTTCTACCACTTGGCTTGCTATGAGATTATGACTTATAGAATTAGGAAGGATTGGATTCCACTTTAACATAAACGTTATCAGTTCTAAATATTCAACAAGCTTGAACTCGTTAATGATATTTTAGGCTTCTTTGCAAACGGAGACTCAGTAATTTAGAAAACTCAAGAAGCTTGTTTTTTTAAGGGGATCATACCACTTGGAGTAGAAGAGAGTATGGCCCTCTAATTAAGATAAAAGTACAAAACAAACTTTGGGATATTAAAACCTTTTAGAAAAACAACATAAATACTTTTGACTAAGCTTGGAAATTTTTAAAAAAGTTAAGAGATGGACATAGATAACAACTGGTATAGTCCATTGATACATGTAAAACACATCCAAGGCTAACATATATGCTGTCTTGTTTGGATGGATGTAGGTAAGGACTCTATCTTATACTAGAGGTTTTTTTATTTTTTGCTTAAAAGTAGTTGTCCACACGTGATTACACATATAACTACTACAGAGGAAGTACTTCTAATAACTGTATACTAAAATGAGGCTTCATTCTTATAAGCATTGTAGAAAAATGATTCTAAGACTGAGTTGTTTTCTTTAGAGCCAGCTGTCTTTTGAATGTAAAAGTTCAATTTTGTGTTATTATTTATGTGTTATCATTTCCTTTTCTCTAGAGGCAGCTGTCTTTTGAATGTAGAAGTTCAATTATGTGTTATTAATTATTTATGTTAAAACAGCTGCACACATGTACATGCACGCACGCGTGCACACACACACACACACACAAGCATTGTCAGTTGATGTCATAAAAATAAGAACTATTTTTTGGTCTACATCATGAGCTCACATGAGCCCGTCTAGACACACATGGAACCTATGCTTGAGATGAGGTGACTATACACACACACACACACACGCACACACCCTTTTTTTTAATTTTTTTTTGTAAATATGCTTTGATTAATTTACAAGTGGGAAACCTCAAAGCAAGGAAAACCCATGAAAAAGATCAAATACAAGGGGAGGAACATAGAAGAATTATGATATGAAAGTGCTCAAAGCAAACATAAAAGAGATGCAAGATTTCTAGGGATATGTCCCTAATGTCAAAGGAAAAATGTAACAATTGCTTCAACGAAATCTTGAATGTTGGAAAAAGATCTGCCTCATGTCGATGAAACATGTGTAAATTGCGTTGGCACCACAAAGACCATAGTGACTAGAATTTGACCCATGTGAAGAAGATCGCAAATCGTTTAAGGGAAGATGGAAGAATACCAAAAACCCATAATAGCTTGTGGAACTTTTTGAGGGAAAACTAAGGTGCATACAAGTAGAGACGTGGTCCAGGAAATCACTGGCAAAGCGACAATCTCAAAGTAGATGCTTGATAGTCTCATCACCAACCAAGCAACTCACACATGGAAGGAGCTGATGTAACGTGCCGCAAGGAGGGGCTAACCGGAAGAACTCCCAGCAAACAACTCCAAAGAAAGAGATTCTCCTTAAAACTTCAAATAGGACTTCCAAATTGAAGTAAGAGCCAAGTTTCTCCACCATTGATCAGATTTGTGTAAAGATCAAAGCACATTACAGTGATCAACCAACCAAGAGTCCTGCGTAAGAGAAGTATAGATAATGTGGGAAAAAATCGCATAAAAAGGAATGCCCCATAAATTCCAAACTTGCATACGGTATCCACTGGCCAACGGTGGAATGGGGAGAAAAAGAGCCAAAATATGCTCCAACACGCTCGAAATTTGATGATAATGCAGGCCCAACCCAAAGCGTGTTGTTGCCTAAAGATAAAATAAGCAAATTCCCAAATGAATCCATCACATCATCCACCGTATGCATGCCTCAGCCAGAGAGGAAGTAAGCTTGGCAAGGCGATCGATCAACCAAAGTAAGAGAGAACACCGTACTCCAGTAAATGCTTTCTAAACACAATGACTTCCCATCTGTTTGCTGCCTTCCATGCCAAGAGAGATGATCCGTAACAACTTTTCAAGAAGAAAGCAAACTAGAGGTGATCGATCAACCAAGAATATGATCGACCATCTTGCCAAACACAAACTCCCAAAGGAAGTATGCCAAACAATGACCAAAGGTGGGAGTGATACATTAGGAAGTGGATGGGGTGTAGAAGGGCCTCTTTATTTGTCATGAGCTTATGGAGGCGATTAACAATTTGATAAATAGGTGCATGCCACGTGTGCAAGAATGGCGGGTGTGTAAGAGATGTGTAAGAGTGGTCAAAGGATGCACTTTCCCCCCCAAAAAGGAGATGGACAATTTAATGATTTTTGGCCTTCTAGAACTCCCACATATGATCTTCAATTTGAGTGGAGATCACAGATCGGCAATCTACAGGTTGAGCTCTTTCCATAGATATGCTACATGATATGCTTTTACCCGCTAGATTCTAAATTCCATTTTGGGGGGAAACTCTGCATTCAAATAAACTAGCCATTTTTGCTATTTGAATTCAAAAGTTGTCCTTTGATTACTTTCTTAATACTAAAGGTTTGACTTCCTTAAACTGCCAAATAAAGATGCCCTCCTAGACCTCATTCTCTTCCTAATGAACATGCTCACATGGATCTGCAACCATAACTGTCCATGGTTAGGACTGTCGTGCCAGAGTAGGCAATAACATAACCTTCCTTGCCAATAAGTGGTGGCGAAGGTCCAAAATATTCAGCCCCCCAAGACGCTTGGGAGTGCAAAGTATTTCTAACAGATGGAGGCCTTTCTTATGAGAACTAGTGCCCCACAAGTGACATACAACAACTGACATAAGCAACAAGAGGCAAGAACAAGGTCAGTGCAACAAGGGCAAGTAAAACTGAACAGATGCCATCATGCTACTTTGCACAATACGAAGTCGAACATGTAACGACCATATAGACAGTTTCTAAGAGTGCAATTTGTCATTCAACCATTGCATGACCCAATTGATGTGTTGGGTCTTAGTTACCTGCAAGTCAATAGGCTATCCTAAGTGTTTGACCACCACATGTTGATCAAGAATTTTTCTAGGCCACAAAAGATGATGCCAGTCACAAACACCAAGAGAAAAGAGTTTGGATTTTTGAAAGCCCTAAGGTTGTTTGAAGACAGAATGAACGGACGCCCACCTGGCCCGGACACATAGCCAGACACCAGATTTGTACTATATTTGTTTGCCGAGCTAAAGTAGTGATACTCTCTGTAAATACTAATTCCAGAGTAGCAGGTCAATACCATGAGTTGTAATGTTGTCATGACATTTGTAAAAGTCCATGTGAACTGGCCACTAGCCATTTAGAATGCCCTAGGTATAAATGTCAATAACCTTAATGTGAAAGGAGGCTTATCTTTAGAAGAACAAGGGAGCTCTGAAAACGTACGCTCAAGCTACGAGCTACTCCAACTTGTAATCATTGTAGTTAATGAATGGGTATTCATTTTTTTTTCAATTTTGAAACTTGCATTGTGTTCCTCTCTCTTTGCTCTTTCATTCTAGTGTAAGCATTGTCAGTTTTGCTATGGTTCATGACTACGTGTTAGTGAGCCTTGATTGCAAATGTGAGTGCTTAAATCATTGTTTTTAGTCGTTTTGACCATAGGAGAGTATTCCTAGCCCATAGGACGACATTTTTGGCATGCTTTGTTGCAGTTTTCAGGACCTTTTTCACGGTGGATCGTGATTTTGGTACCTTGTCAGATTGTGAGTAGAATTGCTAGGATAGTGCCCCTAGGTGTCCTAGACCTCCTCCTAAAGTTTTGTTGCATTTCGAGTCCGTTCAAGTGTTGAAATGGCGTGATGACCTAGAGTTGTGAGAAAGGACATAGGAAAATTTCCTTGATCATTGAGTGTTGTTTTTCTTGTTGAGCTAGTGTGTTTTCTTGTTAAGGTTCACTTCTTGAGATTGACGATCTCAAAGAGTCTCCGTGGGATATGATCCTTAGATGGTGAGTGACCTAGTGTGTATTTAGAGCGTTCTTTTTCTAAGATTTGTCTCTCCATTCCATTTACACTTTAGCAGTGAAGCAACTAGACACGGGGTTTAGTGGTTGATAGAGTTTAGAAGTCGAGGACTTGCTAGATCTATTATTGAGAAGTAAAGAGCGTTGTGAGTGAGATAGCCAAAAGCATTTCATTCTTTGATTTTCTCTATGCTTTCAGATTGTTGTACAGTTTTTTGTTTTGACTTTATTTTGCACCATTTTGTTTGTTTTGGTTTCATGTTACTTACGAATAGGGTAAGTAGAAACTACCACCATCATAATTTGGGCTAAAAGATTGAGGGAGAAAATGGTGAAAACCATATTTTGGCCGAAACGACCATAACTCTGAAATTTTGAAAATTTGATGGTAGAGACCTCAAAAGTGATCCAAATTCAAAAATTGTGGATCAAAGGCATCACCAAACTCTCTAGAAGCAATCTGAGAAGTTTGGCCAGATTCTGTGGAGGAACATGGATCCGATCCATGTACCTCATAGGCCATTTTTGGTGAAAAGTGACCATTACACTATGCATCAATGGGAAGCTACTCTGATTAAGTTTGCTTGAAAGAAAAACTCAAAAATCACATCAGAATTGACTATTAGAACAAAAAAAACAAAAACAGGGATTCAGATACAAAATTGGGCAAATCTTGAGATTTTGGGATCCAAATTCAAAAAGGGGTGAGATTTGGCTTCTACAAGGAACAGAGAACCTGCAGAACAAAATTCATGAAGAACTGCTGTCAAACATGGATCGTGATCCATATACCTTTTGACATTTTGGGCTGATATTTGACAAGTACATCCCTGATAACTAGTGGAACAGTTTTGCCAAAAGGGACCATGTCAAAAAATTGAAAAAAGTTGGTCAAAATAGCCAAATACACAAACTAGTCAAAAAATGCAGGACCGACAAAAAACTTGCTTTTGAATGACGAAACTAGTCCAAATCCAAAACTTTTGATACCATAGCATCCACTAAACTTGCTGATTCTGATGGTACCAAGAAATGTCAGTTTGGCTTCCAAACATGGATTGCGATCCATGTACCTCATGAAAAAAATTGAAAATTTTTGGCAGAGTTTTGAGCAGTAGGTAGCTGGTACCATTTGGAACAACTTTCCCAAAAGAACCATATGCAAAAAGGTTGTAAAAAGTGGTCAAAAGAGCCAAGAATAGTTCATTGTCAAAACTGTCACAGTGTAGAAGTCAATTTTGGTTGGGCAAAATTGATCCAAATTCAAAAATCCTTGGTGAGCGAGCTACAAACATCATAGGCTATCAGCAACACCAAAAATTTAGGTCCAAAAGTGGTAGAACATGGATCGCAATCCATGTACTCCTGAGAAATTTGTGGACAGAAACTTTTATAGCCTCTAGCATAGACCATTGTGAGCAAAAGTCCCCAAAGAAATTTTGTCAAAAAAGTCCAAAAAAATCATCAAAAGTGTCATAAACTGTTTAAGGTAAAAACCCTAAAATAGACCTATGAATTGACTTCTACATGATCTAAACAAGTCCAAATCACAAAAAAACCACATAGCTAGCATCAAGAGACCAAGGAGAAGCTGTGTGTCAAGTTTCAATGCAATCTGGCACATAGGTACATGGATCGCGATCCATGTTCCTCTGTTACATACTAATACCATATTTGAACAATAGCTAGAGGACATCACAAGGAGTCTTTTGGTGTTTTCAAAGCTCAATTTGGATACCAAAAACCAAACCAAAATCCTAGAATTGCTAAGTACTCTGAGCAAGTGCCGTAATTGACCTAACTTTCAATCTATAGGTCCATTTTCAAAAATTTTGATACCATAGGACCTCCTAGTCATGCTGAATCTGATGATACCAAGAGAAATCAATTTGGGCTCCAAACATGGATCACGATCCGTGTACCCATAGTGACAACTTTACCTAAAACATTCCAGATCAGTAGTGAATACACAAGAAAACATATCTCCAAGCCTAGTCTTGGAGAAAATTGAGCAAATTTGAATGAAAAGGGAGAAAAATAGGTGACAGACAGAAAACCACAGTGTAGACCTTGTATTGGGCATTTGACCTATCAAAACAAGTCCAAATCTAAAAAGATTTGAAATTTAGCTTGTGTATATAGAGTGCAACAGGTTGCCAAGAGGTCAAGTCCAAATGTGGTTGAACATTGATCGCGATCCATGCACCTCAACCTCAAAATTTGATGAAAATTGGTATATAGCCTACATATGACCTTGTCTACACACTGTCAAAATTTAGAAAATTTTGGAAAAATGAATTGTCAGAGGAACATGGATTGCGATCCATGTACCTCAACATAGTGGGGGTATCTAACTTGGTGATCTTATAGGTATACTTGAGTACATCCCAAATCTCAAGTTTAAGCTAAAAATACCTTTGGGAGGCCAAAATACAAGCCAAAGTTCTTGTGTTTTGGTCCTGAGACTGTTTTGAGTTTTGTTTTAAGTGTAGTTCACTAAAAGTGCTCTAACTTTTGATAGACAACTCCAAATTGAGTCAGGTATAGCTAGGAAGAAAGCTTGCGAGCAATAGCACACACCTAGACCAAAAGTTTCCTAGGTTTCCTAAATCCAAACTTTTAGGGTATCCCAAGACCAGTTTTTAGAGACCAAAAAAGTCATAAATTCTTGACTTTTGAGAGACCTGATCAGGGGCATCAAGGGATAAGTTGCACTAAGCCAAAGTGGAATTGTCAAGGACTATCTTGAGACTTTTGAGAGAGCCTTAACCATGACAAATCATCCACCACCAAGGGTTTCATATAATATTCTCTGTGGTCTAAGCGTCTTATTTATTCTAGGTACTTCTCAAGCTGGAAGAGTTGAGCATAATTATGTGTGTCGCTCATGTTGGTTGTATGATGCTGGTGCATATAAATGATTAGATAGAATTTGAAAGAATTTTCTGATGTTTGCATTAAAATTTCAATGCTATGATTAGTTCGTTTAAGGAAAGTTCATAAGTTCTTGACCTAGCTAGACCGTTTTCGATTGGAAAGAGATAGAAAGCTTACCAGCACGAGAAAGTTTCAAGGTCAGTATTACTCTTGAGTTTAGTCTTAGCCGAAGTAGATCTTTGGAGTCCTGTGAGTTTTTACCCTAATTTGTGTTAATGTATGTTAGTCGGTCGAGACTGTAAAATACCAGTGAGATTTGGAGCTTGCCTCTGAGGAAAACAAAAAGCGTACACAAGTTTTAGTGTAAGTATCGAGAAAAGCTGTACATTTTGACTTAAAATCCGGGAGGGACCGTGAAGTTCAAGAGAGTAGGGAGAGAGAAAAGCTGTACATTTTAACTTAAAATCCGGGAGGGACCGTGAAGTTCAAGAGAGTAGGGAGAGAGAAAATGTGAGCTCGATGCTCATTATCATGATAGAGATCTTTGAGGTCTCGGGGATTTTAACCCTTTTGCAAAGCGGGAACGAGGGCTTAAAAGACCATTGGAAAGATTTTTTTAATAAATTTTTAACGATATTGGTTGCCTGCTCTGAACCGCCACAGAGAGAGCAAGAGAGGGCACAAGTGAGAGCAGTTCGAGAGTGTAGGAAAGTTATGTTAGAAGTAGGAGAGGAGAGAGAATCGCTGGTTAGTAGTATTGTGCATCTGTGTGTGTTAGTTAGAGAAAGAGAGCGTTTGCAGATGGGAAGTTAGAGAGGGAGAGAGTCTCCATTTTCTGCTTACATGTGTGTGTGTTTGTCTTATTTCTTGCATATTAGTGTAGCGCTACAGGAAGAGAGAGAGAGAGAAAAAAACGTGGGAAATTTAGAGAGAGAAATACGAGAGAGAAAACGAAATTGCTTCTTTCTCGCTTGACTGTGTGCATTCTTGCATGATAAATAATGTGTGTGTGTGTGTGTTATTGTAAGCCTTTTCTTCAAAGTATGACTGTATGTATGAGGAATTATAGAGAGAGAAGCAGGAAAGCGTTAGTCGGAGAGTTAGAGAGAGATTAGAAGAGAGAGAAAATAGATTTTGCTTGATTGTGTGTGTATCTATTGATGTTTTTCCGTGCTTGATACTTTGTGTGTGTTAATGTAGGGTTGATTGTGTGTGTGTAGAAAAACATAGGAAGAGAGAGAAAATTAAAAAATAAGAAAGAGAAACAGGAGAGAAGAAGTAGAGAGAGAGTAAGAATTGAAGTGAGGAAGAGGGAAAGAATGAGAGATTGACAGAGAAGGAGAACACTGTTCTCTAGAGAGTGTGTGTTAAAATTTGAGAGAAGAGAATCCAAGAATTCTAGAGAGAGAGAAGTAGAAAAGCGGGAAAGAGAAGAAGAATTGATGTCAGCATCCTTGCCAATAGAGGAGAGAGGGAAATCAATTGGAAGAATAAGACCATTGAAAAGGTATGCTAAATTGCAATTTGTTATTATTGTGCATGCTACAGTGAATTATAAACATAATCTAGATGAAGAATCCTTATCTAAATGTCGTTTATTGAAAGCATGAAAAAATGGAAATTGATTACTGTTAAATTGAATCATGTGGATGGTATATCACTGTTTGAGTGAAAAAGTGTTGACCATTGCGAGTTATGAAATGCTGCGGATTATGGTTATAAGCGTCATTTGTAATGAGTAGTTATTCTAGTTTCAAAAGCCGGGGTGCAATCACACTTCCAGATTGTAAATACAAAGCCATTTGACCCTTTCAACCCTATTTTTTGGTTAAACCTAAGGTAGCCTCAGTATATAAGGTGCCTAGGTCATTTTGTAAAGAGGGACTTTAATCATAATCAAAACTTTAGCGCTGCCGTCTACTGTGTGAGAGAGAAAGAGAGTGAGGGTGAGCTTTATCCTCTCACTATGCCCAGCTCGCTCAACACATTGGAGATCCGACTGCACCATTGTTGTAGGCTCGAGGAGAGCTACGTGACAAGGCCAAGCATTCCACGCGAGACGAAGCGCACACGCCGACGCATCTACGAGCTATTTGTGGCCGTAAGTGTATCAAACGATGTCTATTTTTTGTGTGCTAGTAGTCTATAGAATCGTGGCGACATAAGCTACGCATAGGTACTCATAAATTTCATTTTCGGGCACTTTCAAAATTATTCTCTGTCATCCTATGCGTTTTCTGCAAATGGATTTAGAGTGAGGGTTTTGAGTGTAGAAGCGTAGGGACAGGTGTATCCTAGTGAGGGGGTGGTGTTCCTAAGTTTCGTATGAATCTGGCATGATTAGGTGAGTTACCTTCTGTATGTGTGTATGTGGCTAGGTGGTGTAGTTGAGAGCAGTGAGGTTCTTGATTGTGGTTTAGTTGGCCTTTCAGAGTGTTGTATGTGTAGGATGGTCTTAACCTGACAGGCTAAAGAGATTTCCTCCGTGTGCTTATCGTGTCATCTGTGTCCTCGATTGACATTATGTTGATCTAGGTAGTGTTTGCATGCACTTCATGGGTGTGTGAGTCGCTCCTCCAACATTGGCGCTGTTGTCGGGGACACAAGGACCTAAGTAGGTTTCCTACTAACACTCGTGTGATGGTTTCTTGATTTAGTTTCGGCTAAAGAAAGTGTTTTTCTTAATTGGATCCGGAAGAGGATATTCAGCGATCAAGTGGATAGCCAAGAAGCGTGTGTCTTGCCGAGGGTCTGCGACTAGATAGGTTTAGTTAGGATCTGTGGATTAGAGTAGCTGTTGGTGGTCGAGTGATTTGTGAGGTGATAAAAACGTTACTAGTCCGTGTGTAGCAGTGAAGCGTTTTTCTACTCATAGATGCAAAACCCCATATGATTTGTAGGAGTAGCTTTAGGTAAGTGATCCCATTCTGATCTAGAGATATTCAACACTCAATTATTTGCTAAAGTGCTTGATTGCATTTGAAATCACAGAAAAGTGTGCTTTTGAGCGTAAAAATGCATTAAACAAGCTATTGTGGATATTTTTGTATGACTGACTGATGCTGTGCATATAAAAGAGCATTTGCTAAGGTTCTGTGAAGAAAACCTGCAATTCTGTAAACATAGACATCCTATGCGTAGGATGTCTCAAGGGGGTTCTGGAGACCAAATTTGAAAATTCTGACTACACCAGTGGGTTCAGAGGGTAGGTTTTACCCTAGTAACATATTGACTTGGGTGTTTTTCCCTAATTTTGTTGACCAAAAGCCAAAAGGCGAAGTCAGAAAACGTAAAATTTTAGCAAAGGCTTAATTGAGTGATTTTTGCATGTTTTTGCAATTGTGAAGCATACTTGCACTTGTTGAGAGCATAAGGAAGCATTAGGGACACTTCAGTCTCAAAAAATCAGCAGTAGATATCCTACGCGTAGGATGTCTACAGGGTGATTTGGTGGAAATTTTGAAAATCTGAGGTTACCAGTGTGTTTAGAAGGTAGGTTTTACCCTATTTTCACTTGGAAAGTGGAAATTTAACCAAATTTTGACAGATCAAAGCCAAAAGATGAGAATTTCCACACATCCTACCCAAATTGTGTCCAAGGCCTAATTTTGAGACCAAACCATAGGATGACTCCAAAGGCATGTTCTAAATGTTGTATTGAGTGCATGTGATCAATTTCATCTCATTTGGGTCAGTGAAAGGAAGATTGAACAGACTTTAGTATTTTTGACTGAAAAAGGCAAGAATAGCTAGTTTTGGGGTCTTTTGACATCCAAACTCAAATCTAAGCATAGCATTGGGTTGCTGACATCAAGGGGAAACTGTGGCTCAAGTTTGGGGCAATTCTAAGCACTTAGACATCCTACGCGTAGGATGTCTTCACCATGATTTAGCACTCCAAATCAACCTCTGAGCATACCACAGTGATCAGCACCTTAAGGAGAGTATGTGGTTAAAGTTTGGGTTCATTCTGAGCAAAAAGACATTCTACGCATAATTCTGAAACCAAAATTCTATTGGGGACATACCATGCTGTCACATAGCCTTAGATAAGCCTCCTAGGCAAATTTGGTCCAATTTGGAGTTGATGTGGCTTGGGAATTCATCAGAACAGACATCAGGCTTTTGGAATAGATTCTTGATCATTTGACCAACCTATAGGTGTCAGAATCAAAAAGTAAAAATAGCTGTGAGTTTAGCACATCAAGGGGAAGCTACATTGCAAGTTTGAGGTGAAAAAGAGCAAAAAGACATCCTACGCGTAGGATGTCTCCAGGGTCATTAAGTGGTCAAAATTCTACTTTGTCCATATAGGGAGGTTCTAAGTGTCTCAAGGATTCCAGAACCTTTTTTAAAAGTGAATTTGGACCTTGTTTGGCCTATTTACCAAGCAAAGACAAGAATTGTCAGACATCCTACTCTTGGAGTGCACTAGAATCTCTTGTAGCCTAAATCTTGACCTATTGGCATCCAAATTCAATTTTGAGTATACCATTGGGTTGCTGAGCAAAAAGATATCCTACGCGTATACCATCCAAATTCAATTTTGAGTATACCATAGTTTCGACTTTCCCCTAACAAAAGCACTTGAACATAGTGGACTAAGTCTACTTGAACTAAGCAAAAGCTCTTAAGCCCAGAAATCATGTCTACCCTAGATTCAAACATAGCTTACACAAGCTTGGAGATCCCGACGATAGAGGAATATCCTCCCACAATGGATCTTCCAAACTCGCAATTGATAAAGACCCATCTTGTTGAGAGAGTTTGGATGATTGGTCATGAGAGTGAAGGACTATATAGATACATTGACGACAATGAGGTCAATCTTTATAGGTGCTCAGATCCATACTTAGAAGAGATAACGGATTACAAGCTCTTATATGTCTACACATACGGAGTCGACTATCAATGGAAATCTATAGTTGTCGACAAGTATGGACGAGAATACAGAGTTGTAGAAAGCACAAATCCACTGACTGTACAAGAAAGAGGTGGACATTTGGTCAATGAAGGACCACAAATGCCTCCACCAAACACAAGAATTTCTATAGGGATTCTAGGAAGAGAGGATGAATCAGTACACAAAGCATCATTACGGCTCAAGAGATATGTTAAGCTCTGTTCGAGAGAGGAATTACCTACGCAAGCACGACTGATGTTGATCTTTATCCAGGGAATGAGACATGCGGGCCTTCAGAAGGATCTACATATGATAAGGAGGATGACGCTAAACTAGTTGATCAAAGAAGCTCTTTATCTAGTGGATAAATGTGAGGCATACAAAGAAAAGGACTTAAAGAGTCAAGGAGATGACACATCCTCTCATCACAGTGTTTCGCAGGTAAGTGAGTCCATTGCCAAGCCAACGGCACCTATTGATCAAGAAAAGCTTATCGGACGACTTGGTCAAGAGGTTAATTCCTTTTGTAAGGTCTGATTCGGGAGAGCCGAAGTGGTGTGAAATTGAGAGAAAATGGACGAACCATACGGGGGAAGAGTGCTATTATAGCATGGAAAATGCCAGGGAGAGGTATGTACAACCTGTTCCAGAAGCACCTACTCTACCTAGATACATTACGGGGAATGCGCCAAGACCAGTAGGAGTTTTAAGGCCACAGCTTGTCTTAGGACAACAACCTCCACTGCCAGGTGCTAGAATGCCGGTAGACATGAGATACATGCCAATCATGGAAGCATCAAATAAACCAACACTAGTACCAGCTACAATGTGGTATAGCAACCAAAGTGAGTACTACCCTTCGGAGAAACAAAATGTGAGAGAAACACATGGAGTGGTGAGGCCGGTACAGCCTCCACCTCCTGGGTTTCAGTCAAAAGAAAAAAGGTATGAAATGGATGAAAGGACATTGCGATTCATTGCAAATAGCGGCTTATCTAGGTCAAAGCTTGCTTATAGCCAAGAGGAAATGCTAAAATAATCTCCTCAACCAGAGACAGATTGTCACAAAAGTGGTGACAACCACTTGTGTTTTAGGGCAAAACTACTCCCCTGTTCATACTCACAAGAACGACACAGACAACATACTTATCATCCGATGACACGACTAACCCGTAGGTGCACGTAGGCAACCTCGTTAGCTTGTCAGGCTGAGACCAGTCTACACATACGCACTTTTATGATGCATCAATCACTAACCCTGGTAGAATGCAACCCACTCTATCCCTAAACGCTCACAACACAGTTTACATGTCCAATGAACTCAAAATCTCATCAAACTTACTAGGCACCATCCTCTCACTAGGATATACTTACCTATAAGTCTAATCTCACCAGATTTGAACCCTAGTTATCTCGAATGCAGTTGCGATAGACTAACAGGTCGTAATCCAAAAGTAGGCGAAACTTAAGTTTATGAGTATCTATGTGTAGCTAATCTCTTTCTCATTCCATAAAGCACTTGATTATTGAAAACAGACACCGTTTGTGCTACTTACAAGCAAAACAAGCTCGAGGAAGGATCGATCGCGATCAACTCGAAACGGTGAATGCGTAGCGTGGGCGCGTAGCTCTCGGAGAGACTACCGCGATGGTGTGGTCGCGTCGTGAATCCGGTGAGGAAGAAGCGCGTAGCGAAGAGGATAAGACACACTCACTCTCTCTCTCTCTCTCTCTCTCTCCCTCTCAGACTCATACGACACAGGATTAATATTCAAATGTTATTAAAAAATGGTTCTAAGGTGACTTTTATACTTTAGTCACCTTAGCTCAAAAATGTACATGGAGTTCTTTTACTCATTATTACAAAGTGGGAACAAATCTAAGTCCTGACTAACTGATTAATCTTTACATAACCCAAACGAATGGATCAAAATGATAAGAGGTCTTTGACATAAAATGGGAATTTGATATGCTTTACAAGATGGGCTCATTACAACAGTTGGACCAATGGGGCTCCAACACTCCCCCCCTTCTAATTCATGTCTACCACGACATGATTGTCTTTGTCTTCATTGTCGTTGTCGTCTTTCTTGGTTGATTTGATGTAGAAACGCATCATATCGCATAGACTCGCTTGCCATTAATGGGCCAAAAATTATTGACTTGTACATGAAGAAGCCTGTGTAAAATGCTTCTTCAAACGTTTAAAGATGGTAGCTTGGCAGAAACATTAGCCGTTTGAAGTAGGCATACAATACTGGTTCTGTCAGTGGCCCACTTAGATCATATCACAACTCTGAGATGCTTCTTTCAGTATTCATATACTCTGATGTCCAGCTTTTTGAGAAGACTGTGAGACAGGCCAAAAATGTTCGAGCTATTTTGCATAGCATCTTTCAAGATAGGTCGGGAGAGCCTCCGAATTCTGTGATGGCGCCCTGTAGGGTTTTCACCATGTAAGAACCGGATATTCTCTCTCCCTCTCCTAGCCTTGGAATTACTGGATAATTTAGCCATGTTGGATTTCTGCTCTGTAGTGCTTTATGTTGGCTGTAGGTGTATGTTCGGGGAGTTGGGCAAAAAGTTATGTCATACCTCAGCTGAGGCGGTGCGTTGACTAAGTGGATCAAGTTATTAGGATGATCCAAGACCCATTGACGCCTCCACTTTGCCTGGCTGTCTACTATTCTGTTTTGCTGTTCCCAATCCTGTACTTCTCCTTCCAACACTGGCACTTGTTCTTCTTTTTCGAGTTGTCATTGATGTGTTAGAGTTTCGTACTTCAGCAGAGCATAGGGTAACATAGGTGCATTCCATTCCTTCCGTAGCTCTACCGCTGTTTTGCTCGATCTGGAAAGCCCTTGTAGCAACTCCTTTTCGAGTTTCATTGCCTTGTACCATATCATTTCTGTTTGTTTTTCCATCTACTCGGCCACCCTCTGCTCTTCCAATTTCATGACTGAATCTTCTTCCGTCTCTTGGTCTTTGGAGCTAGTTTGATCAGTCTGTGTATCTGGTGCCTCCTGTTCATCTGAATCTTCCTCGTACTCATCTTGACCCCCATATACTTCGGCGAGTCCAGCCAAATTCGTTGTTGCTTGCTCCAGGTGCACTCGTACCTGTCCTTGGTGTTTCTCTGCAGTTTGTAGACTTGCAATTTGCGCGGCCATTGTTCTACTATTGATTTGTAGAGCTTGAAATTCCATTTCTTTTTGAGCGGCAGACTCCTATAACTGTTTTTAACCTGATGTGCAAGTTTTCATTTTCTTCCCTGAGTGATTTGGAAACAATGCTTTCCATTTCACTGTCAGGAGCTGGTCCTTGTTGTTGTTCACTTTGTAAGTCTGAAATTTGTCTTTGTAGTTGATCTTCTGCTCTAAGCGCACTTTCAGCAACCATTAAACACTGTTTTCTTTCCAACTCCAGCTCCCTTTTCAGTGCAACCACTTCTTCTTTTGGGTGGACTACTAGTGGTGTTGGTAGCGACATTTTTTGCTTCTTAGCTCATTCGATTTCTCTTTCTTGTATATTTGTTACTGCTCTCAAATCTTTGACTTCAATTTGTAAGTCATCGATGACGACTTGCAAACTTTTGATGGTCTCCAACGCATCTTGCTTTTCTTTTTCCAACTTTTGGATGTGTTCATCTCTGTCACTGACATCTTCAAGGAATACGTTTATTGTATCCTCACATATGGCATTGAATTCTTCCGACTCCTGTAAATTGTCTTTGAGGAGATTTATTGTGCCTTTGAGCCCCAAGATCTCAGCATCTCTGATGCTGATCAGCTTTAGAGTGTCCTCCCTTTTTTCTTGCAGTCTCAGAACTTCCTCATGGATTTTTTGTAACTTCATCTTGTTGGACCGGTTCTGATCAGCTAACCATTGACTGTGCAGTCTTGTTTTTTTTAGTATTGTCGCCATTGACTGCAAATCTTCATCTATAGTAGCTTCCAGCTCAATTTCTTGAGAGGAGGAAGCTTTATCTTTAGTCTGATCCACCTCCTTTTGCTTGCCTTTATCACTTTGTGATATGGTTCCAGTGTTTGGGTGTCCATCTGTTCTTTCTTCTTCTTCTTCCTCTTCTTCTTCACTTGGAGGTGTGTGAACTCTGTCATCACGATGTGAATTTCTGAATGCGAAGTAGAGTCAGCAGGTGGGCTAGATTTCCTCTCACTTGTATCTGGCCTTGGAGATGGCGGCGGTGTTTCCTGATCACGTGAAGTTGGCCTCAACTGATCTCTCAAAGTTTAGAGATCCTCCTCTTCTAGTAGAAATTCTTGTTCATCCCTAGCATTTCTTTCTTGGATGTACCTCTCGAACCAGTCCAACTCAAAAGCTGGGTTGTTTATATTCTTCGTTCTCAGTGTGTAAGTGCTACTAGAAGGTTTCCAAGTGGCGCCTACATCGCCTCGTAGAGATCTTTCTAGAGCAAATCCTTCTAGCATCCTTTCCATTTTTTCTATCTTCTGCAACCTGGTGTTGTTTTTCATTTCCGCTTTCCGCTTCTTTAGTCGAGCATCTTCCTCTTGGGTTCTTCTTTCTTCTTCCATCTTTTCTTGTGTACTTCTTGTTACTCTTTCCAGCTTGCGTCCTCCAATGGTGTTAATAGAGGCCGGTACTTTCGTTTGTGATCTGTCTTCGATATTCTCCCTTAATACCAGCCAGTCGTTCTGATGAGGGGCAGGTGGCAACTGATAGCCGCGCCTATGGAATGGTATATTACTCTGGTTAGGACTTCTCCTCCTGCAATGTAATTTGGTATGTCCTGCCTTAGCTTTGTCATTTCTTCAAACAGATATGACGCATGATCTATATAGAACTCATAGGTCATTCCCATAGCCCATGTCAGTGTGGTTGAGATGCTCCCGTGTAGTGTAGTGTATCTTGGCGGTCTTTTGCTGTAGCTCAACAAACACTGACTATAGATCTGTGTCAGTTCTCTTACTTCCGGGTTTGCTATGAGTTCGAAAGAAGGTAGTTTGGACTTTTGCAAGTAGACTGTGAGGTTTTTCCTTCTTTCTCTCATGTTGGCTCCTTGATCTGAGAATTTCAATGCCTCTTTGATGATCTCTTTGGTGATCTGGATCTCCATCACTTCGTTATCCATGCCTGCCACTCTTCAAGTTCCATCTTCTTGGATAGTCTCTAGTAGATGTTGTACCCTCTTGAAATCTATCCCTACTGGTGGTAGTGATACAAAGTTCCACAAGCCAACTTTTTTGAGCCATGACCTTTGCGGTGATCTTTTCAAGTAATTCTCTGCCTCCTTGGGAATCATCACTGTATCCACTAAGTTTCTTTTGTCATCCACATATGAACCTTGATAGATATGAAAGGCTGCTGCCTGTTGCACATCTGCAGGTATCCAGGTGGTTGCTGGCTTTAAGGAATTGGGTAGAAGTGCATAGGGTACTGCACCTTCCATTGCCAGGTTCTTGCCTTTTCTTTTTCCCGGAGAAGCCTCCATAGATCCTGTATTTACAATTAACAGTTAATGCACAAACATAGTACTACTCTCCTAAATTGATTATTACATAATCATGCATCTAGATGAGCCTTCTTAGTCCCAAGATTAGTTAAGGTAAAATGTTAGCAGATAGACAAGCTCTTCCATTGTGCGAATTTGGCAGCTTCAAATTGATGTTGTTGGTGAAGGAGAACAAGTCAAAATGCCTTGAAATTTGGTGTGGTGTATGCTCACAAGGCATGTAAGGTCACTCTATAAGCCCAGGCTCAAAATCTGTTCATTTGCAGCTTTTGCTTAGTCTATCGCGATAGACTAACCTTTTTTTTACCAAGGTCCTATTTTGCAGTTGTGCCTCCACCAATTGGTTTCCCATACCTTGCACATGATCTGATCTCATTTTCACCTCAAATGAATATCAAGTGACCCCTTTTTAGATCAACTCCCACTTTTCCAGATTCCTGCCAAGGAGATGTTGGTCTATCTCCTTCATTAAATTGTGTTGTTTTGGGCTCAAACTTACTGGGTGGTCCTCTTGCATCATGTTGAAGACAACTGATAATTCAAATTTTTGATAAGATGGTCCATTATCCCTCTGCTTAGTCTATCGCGATAGACTGGTACTTTGTGCCAATTTGTCATTTTTTGGCTCTATGACCATCTGTCTGCCTTCTCCCAGTTGATGCAAGGTTTCTTGACCCTTCACATGAGAATTTTACCTGTCTTCCCTTGAGATGTCCTGTTCTGAGTCTGAGTTGTCTGCATGTCTTTCTCAACTTGCCATATGAGTCCATCTTGTCACCAAATTTGGTGTGCTGCCTTCATGTGCTTCCCCAAGTCTAGCTTGTAAAATTTTTGAAAAGTCTTTCCCCCAATAATTGGTGTAGCAAGTCTATCGCGATAGACTAAGTTTTTGGCCAGAAAAGATCCTTCTTGCATTTTGACTTGATATTGGTGGTTAATAATCCTTGTTAGCACCCCTCATGAAGCTAAAGTCAAAATTTCACTTGTCTAAGTGTAAATTCAAGTCTATCATGATAGACTAGCACTTGGTCATTTTTACCAGTTTTTTCTTGATGTTAGTTGACCACATGGTTTTAATAGGCCCTCCTAGACACACACATAAAGTTTTAACCAATTTAGCAGAGTGTACTCCTTGTTTGCAGCACTAAGCTGGTCCTGGAGTCGATGTAGACCACTTAGGTGATGGTCGCGGTTCCTTTTGGTCATTGTATGATTCCAGCTGTCTTTTATTTCCTTTTGACCTTCCATCCAAGCAGTCAGTCGTTGTTTTTGTGTTTACAACACCAAGAACGACCATTTGGACATCCTTCTGGTCTGTTGCCGGCATTTGCCCTAGTGGAAGAGCTTTTTTCCCGAGTGGACACATTCCATCTCGTAGTTGACCTCTTTTGGATGTGCCTTGTTGAAGTTGGTGTCATTTTGTCACTTGGTCGGCCCTTTAGAGTATCGTGACGCTTTGTGCGGTTTTTGTCAGATAGGGACTTTAGGCTCCGTTTTGACGAACTTTTTCATAGTCTAACCCTTCAGTAGGTTTGTCGAGGTTATTGGCTTGCTGTCTATGAATTTTGGCTCATTTTCGATCACCTTGGTTTAGTTGCCCTTTTGCAGGTCCTGTGAAATTAGGGTTTTTTGAGCGGCTTCCTTCACGCTTTTCGAGGTCATAGGCTCGATCCCTAATCTATAGGCATTGTGCCTTTCAATTTTGGTTCCATTTGGTGGCCTCTAGGTCTCCCTAACAACCGGTCTACCGTATGTGTGCATAGGTTGTGATTGTGATGCCGGCGAGGTTTTGCGACTAACTGAAGTAAACAACACTTAGAGTCAGTGTTGACGAGCATACCTCTCATATCTGATGTCGATCTGGTGACCGTGCGCGATGGATGAGCTCTTGGAAGTCTCAACTGCTGTAGGGAGCTCTCGCTCTCTCACTATGGAAAATGACTCAAATGAGGGATTTCTAGCCTAGCCTCTCTATATGTAATCGAGACTCCGACACCAAATTTTCCAATCTTTTACCTGTGGTTATAAATTTTTGCGAGATGCGGTTTAGGCTCGCAAATTTCCTGATTTGGACTTCGGTTGCTCTAGTTTTACCATTTTTGTAGATTTCTCCTGTTGGAGGTCCCTTCATGACGGTGGTCATTTTGTCGGCGTCTCTTATTTTGTGTTTCCATCTGGATTACAGATTTTTTTCTATAATTTTTGCTAGAAAATGGCTAAAATAAAGCAAATAAATCCCAAAATAACCCGAAAATAGCAATTCTAACCTAGAAAAATACCAATGAAAAGCAAAACAGTTTGTAGCTCACTTTTCTCTCGTCTATGTACAAACTCGCTCATTATCATCATCCTTGGCCCATTTTTTGCTATTTTTTTTGACATTTTTTGGCCAGATTTGACTCTCTTTATAGTCTATACACATCCCTAGGGGCTCATGAATGATGATTTGGTCCCCAATTCTGATTAATTACGAGGGAATATTCTTTTTTAAAAAATCACACAATAAAACGCAAAAATGGTTGAAAAATTGCTCACAAACATTGCCCTCTAATATATGACATGAGTCCGCATTTGGAATGCCTCCCCCCCCTCCTAGTTGGAGTCCTCCCGTACGACATGGTATCGTCAAGGGTATGTGTTGTGCATGGGTTTGAACTCGTGCTAATACAGGCCTTGTAATATATCCCTATATGCATGTGTAGTCAATGCATGTAGAAAGAATTTATGCGGTGCAAGAGGAAGGTATAATCGATTCGCTTATTGGCATTTGTCGTTGAGGCTTCTTGTGGTAGCTTGAGTTGGCTGGCAGATTTTATTTGCAAGGAGTAGTTGTAGATCTGCCGCTCTTTGTTTGATTGTTTTCGACTGGTTTTGAATTGGCGTATGTGGTTCCATTGAAGTCGATATTGTCGTATCTGGTGGAACATTCTTTCTTTCAGCCTTGATGACTTGGGTCTTAGACATCCTTCTAGTTTTTGTTGTTGATTCTGTTTGTTTCCTCGTGCTGTTTGCATGATGTTGCATGACCTTGACAGTTGTAGATAACTGCTCGTTTGTCATCTTTGGCTGCCCTTCTGGTGTTGTTGGCTTGTTTTGAATTGGCAATTTTGGCCTCCATACCAATATAGTCCGTTGCATATTCGACAGATTGACTATGTTTCTTTGAAGTTTTGCTGGCTTTCGGTGTTTTGTCTGTTCTTCTGACTCCTTTTTTATAGGAAATAGGCTATCGTGACTTATCCAAACTTTGTATTTCCGCTTTTGATGTAATTGTGCCTTGGTCATCTATGTACGCCGTACCCAAACTTGCCTGGTTCCCTGCATGGTTGCTGATTTTTGATAAGACGTTGCTGGACTTGTAAACTTTGTTTGTTGTTGGGCAGATCTTTGCGGTTGTATTGACTTTTGTTTCCTCCTTGACATGAATTGGTTATATGATAAGAAGGGTTCTGAAAAGTTTTCCTTTCTGAACAGTGCCTCATTAGTATCCAAATCAATAAATACCCTATTAGCTTTCATCCATGACACTGCTAAGATACACGGCGTTGCTGATCTACTTGGTGGAAGTACATGGAATTTTGTAGTGTACGGGTGTGCCTGCACTGTGATTGGTATTATAATAGACCACAACGTGGTCACCTCATCACCCAATGCTACTTTCAACCGGTGTGTCCAAGTTTATGAAAGAGCTCAAAGCTGATGCCACTCATTTTTGCTCCAGTGTCAAGCAATGCATAGATTTCAACTTGTTTTGTGCCTGCATAATCTTTTATGTAAGGACTACACCATGTATCTTCCAAGTCGTCCAGGATGCTATCGTCCTGAGCCCTAAGGTCTGTCATGGTCTTTTCTAATTCGTCGCTTTGTATATCCGCTTCGATCGTTTGGGATGTTGAAAGAGGATATTCGTCATTCATCATTGGGGTGACCATGTTTATTGTCCTGAGAAACTGCTTTCATTTAGCAATCCGTTGCTTTGCTTTTTGTTGTGCCTCGTCCTGAATTCTTTGTTGTTCCTGTCTATAGGTTTTTCCATAATGCAGTTGAAACAACATTTCCGATGTTAAAGGTAGATGATATTTTTTTAAACGACACCCACTAATCCAATTCGGCATTTCTTTTCCATCTAGTGTTGACAGTTTTACTGCTCCGCTGGACGATATTTCTTGGACCAAATAAGGCCCCATTCCCCTTTTCTTTAGCTATTTGGCATGCTGTTTAAGGGTGTATACCAAGACATAGTCTCCCGTTTTAAAGTCCTTGTTCTTGACATGTTTGTCAAAAAACTCTTTCTGTTGTCTTTTTTTTGCATATATGGCCGCTACAGCATTGAGTCGTAACTCATCTAATTTTTCAAGGTCCTCTAACCGTTCTGAAAGTTCATGTCCCGTCCAATCCAATTGTTTGGCTACCCTTAGTGTGGGGATCAAAAAGTCAATAGGCAATATTGCATTTAACCCATATACCATATTAATTGGTGTAGCATTGAGTGTTGTTTTATATGCAACTCGATAAGCCCACAATGCCGAATAGAGCATTTGATCCCAATTTGTTCTTGTTTCACTAACGAGTTTCGTAAGAACCGTGCACAATATTTTGTTGGTCGCTTCCGCTTGGCCATTGGCTTGTGGATGATAGGGTGCAGATTTGCGATAAATTACCATAAACTCATTTAAGAGATGTTAGATAACTTCATTTACAAAGTGTGTCCCTCTATCACTCACCTGCTCGATTGGAAGGCCATAACGTGTAAACACATATTCATATAAGAATTGTGCCGTGGTTCTAGCGTCTGCTTTCGTTGTGGCTTTTGCTTCCACCCATTTGGTTATGTAGTCCGTGGCCACTATGATATATTGTGCTTGTGAACGATACGCTGGTGGAGTGATTGGACCAACAAAGTCCAATCCCCATTTAGCGAATGCTTGAGCACTCATCATTGGTCTTAAGGGAATTTCGTCTCTTTTAACTGGTACCTTAGTGCGTTGACATTCATCACACCTTTTCACGAATTCTGTTGCATCTTGAATCATGGTCGGCCACCATATACCTGCAACCATAATGATTTTTACGGTTCTCTCTGCTGAAAAATGACCTCCTGTTATGCATGCATGAGCTTGTTCCAATAATGGAAAGTAGTCATTTCCATGAGGAACTAATCTCAGCTGGTCATCAGTTCCTCTTTTATACAATTGGTCACTAATGAGGGTATACCTATTCTCTTCGATTTGTAGAGCCTTTTGTCTGGCTTTAGACCAATCTCCTGGCAGCTCCTTATTAGTCAAATATTCCACAATAGCATGACTCCATGCGGGTGCTACTGTCACTTGGTATAATGTGGCATAATCCACAGTGGTATTGGATGTGCAAAAGTCGCATTTCTTGATGTAATTTGCTACATCGCCTGCCATTCCTCGCCAATACACTCCAAGTCTTCTTAATTGTTCATACACCATTTGATTTCCTCTATGGAATCCCCCTGTTTCTGTGTGGGCCTCCCCTAGATACGCTTCGTACTCCTCTGGGCCTATACACAACCTTAGAATCATATCGTTTCCATGATGGTAAATTCTTCCCGCAAGCATTGTGTAATTTCGTGCTTGTCTAACGTCTTCCACCGTGTGTTTGTCATCAAGATTCATTCCATATGTCAGCAACGGAATAATTTTCTCTGACCATTTTGGTATCATCTCTATATTAAATAGGTATGCGTCTGGGAGATCATCATCTACCCCGGTAGCTTTTTTGCCATGTAGTAGTCGAGAAAGGCGGTCTGCTCTTTGATGCGTTTTTCCTTTCTTAACTACTACCGTAAAATCAAACTTTAGTAACACAATGAAACATCTTACAATTCGTCCCGTGTTACAAGGTTTGTTTACTAAGTACAAGAGTGCCTGATGATCCACAAAGAATGTGAATTTGTTCGCGAGTAAGTAATGCCGAAATTTCTTTACCACATATATCATACCCAATCCTTCTCTTTCAGTGGTAGTATAATTCTTTTCTGCACTGTTGAGTTGTCTACTAGCATAACTGATTGGAAAGTCCGTCTTACCCTCATCTGGTTGTGCTAATATACAGCCTATTGCAAATACCGAAGCATCTACATGTACATGGAGGATCTTTGACCAATCTAGTGCTTTTAGAATTGGTGTAGATACCAGTGCATCTTTCAGTTTCTGGAATGACTCCTCACATTCATTTGTCCAAATGAAGAGCATGATTAGACTATACGAGGGTTTTTCTATTACAGTGTACATGTAGATAAAACGTCGGTAGTATCCACAATGTCCCATAAATGATTGTACCTCTCATACAGTGTTCGGTCTTGGCAATTCTATGATCACCTTTACCTTGTCTTCATCAGTGGTAATTCCATTAGCCGACACTATGTGGCCTAAGATTTTACCTTGTCATACCATGAATACACAGTTTTTTGGGTTGAGGAAAATCCTATACGTTCTGCATTTTTCGAATACCTTTCTCAGATGATCTATATGGTCTTCTCTCAATAGAGAATAGACACACAAGTCGTCCATGTAAATATCCAAGAATTTTCGCAAGTATTCTTTAAAATCGTGTATCATTAATCTCTGAAATGTGGCTGGAGCATTGGTCAAGCCAAATGGCATTACCCTAAACGCATATATGCCCCATTCTGTTGCAAATGCTGTTTTGTATTGATCTTCTAGTTTGACCCCCAATTGGTTATAACCAGAGAATCCATCCATAAAGCTATAGGCTTGCTTGCCTGCCACTCGTTCCAGGACGTGTTCAGTGATAGGAAGAGGGTAGTTGTCCCTTATCGTGGCTACGTTTACCTTCTTGAGATTTACACACACTCGTAATTTCACGTTTTTCTTGGGTACCACCACTATCGGGGACACCCAGTCCGTGTACTTTATCTCATAAATAAATTCAGCCTCTTTTATCCTTTTGGTGAATGTCTTATTATACGTGTATGGACGTTGTTTGCTTGGCTTTGCATCAGACTTCAGAGGGATTGAATGTTCACAAATGTTAGGATCCACTCCCTTCAAATCTTTGTACGACCATGCAAATACATCTCGAAATTCCTTAAGTGTTTTGATTAGTAAGTCCTCTTCTTCTCGACTTAGATCTGTGGCAATGTAAGCAGGTCACGGATTTTCTCGTGGCTCTGCTAAGTCTATTTTCTTGGCATTCTCTGGCCCATCGTAGGACTCATTTGATTTAGGCTCCCTCATTGGTTTCTGAACCACCAATCTTCTTTCTTGAATGGTGTCCTTACAATAGTGAGGAGGTACATCTATCTTTTTACTCCCATCACTCTCGTTCGTTCCATCGCTACTTTCCATTTCAGTTGTCCATACATTTTTAATTTTTTGTTTCAACTCATTGTATCTCGTTTTCCTTTCAATTTTCATCATAATTGGGCTACCACAGACATTCAGTTTTTCTGTTGCAACTCTTTTTTTTGGTTTGCTGGTTTTCTTAGGTTTCAACAGTCTGGATTTAAATCCTGAGTCAACAACCTTAAGAAATCTTCTTGACACTTTATCCTTAGCACAATCAAAAGCATGCATGTTCATAAGGAAATGTGTCTTACCCTTAAACTCCGGCATGGGTCTCAACCTGGTTGGTGGACTGATATGGTGTCGTTTACTCTTGTATCTTTTTTGGCGTCTCTCACTTTGGTTTGGGAAATTGTAGAAGACATCATTGTCTTGATCTTGATTGTCGTCTCCCTCCGTATTTTCCGACTTCTCCTCATCCGCATTATCCTTGTTTTCACTTTGATCAGAAGAATCATAAAATTCTTCTCCTTCCTGCTTGATTTCTGTAGTGGGGATGTCCACATAGCCCCCTATCTTAATCTCAAGTTTCGTTTCTGTTTTATGGATCCCCATATTCTCAGTATCTCCATCGTTCTCGTCCTCCTCCACAATTTTTCTCAACATGTAGTATGGTATGATATCGTAGCCATTCTCATCAAAAAATTTGGTGGGAGTGACTTCATTGACGCATACATCCAATGTAGCCAAAATTTGAGACCATTCTAGGGGCTCGAGCTTCTCTTCAGGAAAAGGTTCTCGTATATAGGTATCGTCTTCCAAGACCCTCTCCAGTGTCCTTTCATTATTGTCAAATTCACTACATTGAGATGCCCCGCACATCCATATCTCCTTTTTCTTACAAAGCCACGCTGGGACTTCTGATCCACTAATGGTGACTGAGTCAAATTATTCCACAGGGGTTCTCGTGACATCATGGTAGCTATGATTTTTCATGTTTACGCGTGTAGTAGTTTCAGCATGTCTTAGATACAAATAATCATACCCCCAGTCCTGCACCATTTTGAGTTGCCTCATGAATGGCCTACCAAGGATAATTTCATAGTTGTTCTTCTTGCCAAAATCTACTATGGCAAAGGTATGTTCGTACTCTATGCCACAGGAAGATACCACAATTGCCTCAAGCAATCCTATAGGCCTTTCTATGTGCCCATCCGCCAGTTGCAATTTCATTCTAGTTGTTTGTATTGCTGGTTTTTCCCATTTTTCCCATAGCATTTTGGTCGCAATGGCAATGCCAGCTCCACTATCAAGTATTGCCTTAGTCTCTATGCCGTTATACTCAACTGGTAGGGTTGTGTTGCCGTCTTCACCTTCACAATACTCTCCTACCTTGTTGAGTGGCACTGGTCTAGTGTTGACTTTCTTCGGTTCTGTGTCATTAAGCTCGGTTTCGAAGAACTTAAGAGGCGTCCTTATGCCAAACTTTTCAAGACATTTGCCCACTTTCGTCCACATGCTTGGCCTAATTTTTAACAATTCTGCCAATGTGATTGTACACTTGACCGGAGTGGTCAACAAGTCTGTCAGGATTTTAGTGTCCAATTGATTTGACCCGCCTATTCTTTGAGAAGGTACTCTTCAAATTTCTGACCTTGCCTCATAGTCCCCCATATATGATGGCAAAGTTCTGAGTGATTGTGGTCTGCTATCTTCGGATGAAACTGAACCATTATCCCCTTGTAATGATTTAACATCTAAATCCCATGGAGGCTTATTCAAGTTCAGCTCCGAGAAAGGCGCTGACTCGACTGTTTTTGTCTCATGTTTTTCTTGAGCTTTTCACACCGTTTCCCATAGCTCTTCAGGCCAATTTTCTTCCATAATAGGGGAATATGGTGGAAAATCTTTCAGTGATTCATCAGTGCTATAAGGTACGTCTTTTGCATCCTCTACATTTGGCAAGGATTTAATGTTTTCTATCTTGTCGGGTATCCTTTGTTCGGTTTTGTGAGGTGTTTCATTGTTTGGTGGTTTGATTACTCTATCTCCTGCTTCCATAGGTGGAGGCTCCAGTAAAGCTTGTGCAGTTTCAATCAACTGTTTGCACATCTCTAGTCTCTGTTTTTCTATCTCTGGATATGGATATGTCATCCATCTTTGCTCTAGAGTCTGTCTGTTCTTCAATCTTGCTTCATATGCTTGCAAGATTGCATCTAAGGGTTCATTGATCTTATCTACCAATACCGACCCTCCTGAGCTTGCACTTCTTGGTCCTTCCGTTGATTTTAGAGAGTCGGAATCTCGTTGCTATTTAAGTTGCTCTTGAGCTATCGTTAGCTCAGCTTCTACATCTTTTTGTTTTCGCTCACGTCTAGCTTTCATTTTCGCTCTTCGTTCTTTCCAAGGATTATCACGATTGATGCTAGACTTGTCAGTCTTGATTTCTTCTTGATTTTCATCGTTACTCTTGGGATGATTGTCATTTTTCCTTGCTTGGGCTCTCGTCAAGACCTTAACAGGAATAGGAGTTTCGTTTTCTGACCCTCCACTGGAAGGTAGCGCTCCTAGCATATTCAAGGTAGTTTTTGCTCCTTTGCTCGGGTTTTTAGGGCAATCAGGGATCAAGTGAGTAATTCCACACTCCGTGCAATATGCGTTGACCCTAATGATTTCTTCATGAGGGCAGTCCCTCAGCCAATGGTCTCCACCACACTTGTAGCATGGTCCTTTAGGCTGTTGAGGTGCTCCTGGAGCTCCTCTTTGTTGGTGTGCAATTCTTTGCCCGCTCATGCCTCCGTTGGCTATGAACAACAGTGTTCTTTCATCCAGGCTATATCATCCTTCCCCTGCTGCGTGTGCAGCAGCTGGTGGTCCTGTATTTCCTATCATGCTCCATGGTTCTGGTATAGAGGGTTCGTCCAGTGGATAATAGACAGAGTTCGCCGCATATCCATTGGGCTCGTCGTAGTATGCATGCATAGGTACCAAAGCCTTCTCATCCGACTCAGTTACTGTGGGTGTGTATCTTATGCCGACTGGTCGTAATCCTGGTAGGGTGGTTGTTGTCCCAACACTGGTTGTGGTCTTTCTGCACCTCCAGGTCCTAGTAGATTTCCAGTCTGATATCTAGGCATCGGTGGGATTTGAGGAGATGTCGCCTGAGCTTGCAGAGAATATGGTCGTTCTCTCACATATCCCTTGTTATAATAACACTCCTCCATCCCATGGTTTGTCCATTTTTGTTTAATTGCACACCATTTTGGTTGTTTAGCTTGTGGTTTGGAATACAAGTTAATCTTTTTAAGCACCTCCTCTACAAGCTGCTCTTGGCTTACTGCTACTTCTCCTTTCAGTGTTGTCTTAGCAGACTTGCTTCCGCTTTGTTGCGAGGAAGAATCATCGTCAAGATCCTTGAACTCACCCTCTTTGTAGACCGCACAATTGTCCACAAGGTATAGAGCTTCCTTGGTTAAATCATTCAACGTAGTGCTCCTTTTCATATGTAAGTCCTTTTGAAGATCTGCATTCCTTAGTCCTTGGATAAATATAAGCATAAGTCTAGACTGAGTTGGCAGTTCTTCCACAGGGCAGAACTTAACATATCTTTTTAATCGGAGGGCTGCCTTTCGCACAGACTCTCCATCTTTCTGTTTGAATTTATGGATTTACGAGATTGTATTATGAGCTATCTCCCTTTGTGAGAATTCCTCGATAAACTAGTCAAACACTTCCTCCATAGACTCAAAGTCTCTTCACTCCACCGAGTCAAACCATGTAGCAGCATCATCCTCTAAGGTTAAACCGAATCCTACAAATTGGGTAGGAAAGTCTAACACCTCTTCAACTCTAATTACATGCACAAAGGCTGCCACATGATCTCTCGGATCCTTGCTTCCCGTATATTTCTTGTTAACCCATTTTTGCACTTGAGAAGGTCTAATTCTATGATGGTCTACAGATCTCATCATGGGATCTCCCCGTCCTAGCCGATATACCTCCTCTGGTCTTCTGTAGTGGCCAGGTTCCTCTCCCAATGGTGCTCCTAATCCATTCTCGTGAGAGATGGTTCATCTCTCCGAACTCGTTCTCGGGGTGTTCTTCCAAGCTCAGTTGACCCCTGAGTCTTTGGCTTACTCTCTCCTTGATACTGTGCATAGAGTGGTGGTTCTTGTAGATCCCTTAATCCTCGTGCGGTTTGATAACCCTCTCGGGTTCGGTCTTGTTCTAATGTAGCACTCTGTCGAAGCCATGCCTGCAATGATGGCTAAGTAGCTGGTTGGTCCTGGTAGTTAGGTGGTGTAGTTGAGAGCATTGAGGTTCTTGATTGTGGTTTAGTTGGCCTTCCAGAGTGTTGTATGTGAGGATGGTCTCACCCTCACAAGCTAAAGAGATTTCCTCCGTGTGCCTATCGTGTCATTTGTGTCCTCGATGGACATTATGTTGATCTAGGTAGTGTTTGCATGCACTTCATGGGTGTGTGAGTTGCTCCTCCAACAAAAAGAATTGGAAATAGGGAGAATAGGATTGAAAGTGAATGATTATGATTGTGTGCATGGCAAATAAATCACATGTATGCTGAAATTTAGTGAGTGCGTGTTGAGAACAAAAATGCTACAAAAAATTCTAGAGAGAGAAAAGATAGGAAATTATTAAAGCATAAAAATTGGAAAATATGACTGCGTAGGCATCATTGTGAGTTTCTGTTAGAAAATCTTCCATATTAAAAGCATTCGGATGGGGAGAAGGGAACAATTTGTCAAAAATAAATCATTTTGAATGCAATAGTTGCACTATTCAACTATCCGTGGTGTCAAAGTGAGTGTATGGGCAATTGAGAGTCAATTTGATTGTCCAAAATAACAAGATCTTAGTATCTGTTAAGTTTATATATATATTTAAAAAGGAATCTGGGATTTGTGGTTGTGATAAAGAAGGGTCGTTGAAAATAATTGGTTAGTGGTGGTAAGAAAGAAATGTTTGTAACAGTGAAATTTGAAATGCATTATTGTGTGTTTTACTCTTAGTTTTAGTAGATTCGAGAGCATATAAGTGGGAAACTGATATAAATCAAGCATTGTTCGTATGAAAATTTAGCAGATTAACTAAACTACGAATGCATATTAATAAAATTAGCTAAAATGGGCTTGAAAGTAGAAAATGAGAGGCAAATTAGTGCACTTTTAGGTTCGTTAGGGGACTGTTGGTTTAACTGAACGTAATTAGAAAGACTTGGAAGGCAGCATTAACTGTTATAGGTGAGCATAAGATTTGAAGTCATTGAAGTATAGTGGTAAGTGAAGGAGGAAGTCCAAAAGACACTCACGCACTCATCACAGTGAGGTATGAGTGGAGAAGCTTCTACATCAAAAACCCTTCTTGGAAACGTGGAAGCTATTGAGATGTTCGTTGATGTCACACGTGCTACATTTGTTCCTTGAAGCACCCATCCAATCTCTCTTTTACACTACATCATTTTGTTTAACAAATTTCTTGTATGCATATAGAGTGTCCCATAATTGGCACTTGCATTAGGCACTCTTCCTTTGTTTCTCCCAAGCACTCACTTTGCATGATAGGTACTTCAAGTCCAAATGCTCAACTCCAATAAGAGCGTTGGTGCAGCCAAAGTTTTCCTGAGCTAGAAAGTGTTCTATGCCAAGCAAAGGCTACAGGTAGGTGTAGTGCAAAAGGCTGGGGTAGGTACCAAGGTCCTGGGCAGCCAAAGGATAGTGGGAATGTATGTCTAAAGTGGTTTTTAGGCCAAAAAAGCTTCAAAATGAGTCTAGATGGGATAGCAGGTGAAGGTGTCTAAAGTGTTGAGTCAATGACCTAAAATGTAGTGTTTGATGTGCTCTAGAATCCGATCCAGACAGTTTGTCAAACGGAGCCCCGGTGCTCAAGATATTGCAGTTCAAAGGTATAGGGTGTAGCAGATCCCCGACAGGTAGAGGAGCTGGGGACAAGTAGCCCATGATGATGTTAGTGGATGCATGTGTAGAGCTTGAATTATGGAGCATGCCTATCTTCTCGGATTGCCGATCGAAGCTCTCGATAGTATGTTATGGACATCATAAGTTTTTACGGGGGCCAGGTCTGAGCCCACTTGCCTGCATCGGAGGATGCACCATCTGTTTTTTTTTTTGCCTCACCAAGGTTCTTGGTGATAGTGTACATAATGTGAAGGTAGCACAAATTGACGGTCTATCCATCGGATGCTCGGTCAGCAAGATACAACAGGATGAAGTTGGGAGCAGTTGAAGGTGAAGGGTTTGCAGATGATTTTTTTAAATTTTGGTCACCTCGGATCATGGGCCTGAAAAAGTCAAGAGGCAATGGGGATTATGTTGAGACAATTCTTCATAAATAGCTAAAATGATATGGTGAAAGGCCGGGAGCTGGACTTTGGCATTTTGGTCTCGTCTGCATTACAGGTATTGAAATGGTATGGTACTGAAATAATAGTGTTGCTACTTCGGTAATATACTGGCATTGGTATTGGCACCGCTCATGTATAGTATTTTACTGGACTGGTACTAGGGCTACTTATACTGGTACAAGTACTATTTGGGTATTGATACTATTTGTGTACTTTAATATACTGGACTGGTGATACCTGTGTGCTGGTATTGGTGCAACTTGTGGACTAGTACTGAATAGGTACTCAGACTGGTACTGTATATTGAATTGGTACTGGTGCTACTTGTGTGCTGGTGATACTGAAGCTGACATAAAAATGGGTGGACCTTTTGGCCCGCGGCTAGAATAGTGTAAGGGTTCACATAGAGTAGGGTTCACGTGCAGTGTGCAAATTAGGGTTTGTCCAGATTTGCGTGCAAAACACACACACACACACACACACACACACACATGAAAATGAATTTTGTAGAAGTAGTTGCAGCACACACACACACACACACACACACACACACACACACACAGAGCTTATTCTCTTCACTTCCTCCTACAAGAATCTATTCCTCATTGGAGAAACCTATGAGGATATGACTACCTCTCTGTTCTATTTTGACACTTTCGATCTTGTTTAATACATATATTTTGAACTTTTTAAAACTTGAAACAAGTTAAACTTTTTAGGTTTATATTTTATCTAATAATTTCTAAGTTATGACATGGATAACAATTTATAAAACCTAATGTATTCTTCCAAGGCATATTTACCATGCCCATCAAAAAAGGGTAATGGAATTTTGATGGAAACTAAGATGGATAATGCCCTATTGAAAAAAAGAAAAAGATATTTCAAATGAAACATTTTTTGGAACTTCAGAGGATGTCGTTGCCTCTTTGTGTCCCATTTTTTTAGAACATTACTTTGTTAAATAGTTTTAGTTTATACCAAACTCTTAAAGTTTGATCTGAGTAGACATGTAGTTAATCTAAATATTTCTAAGTTTTGACATGAATAGCAATTACTAGGTTCTTTGACACTGGTAATACATATACAAGACTCACAAAATCTGTTTAATAAATAATAATAAATGGTTGCAATTGAGAATCCTACCCTTGCTTGGGGTTTGGATTTGTTGTTGTCCACAACCTTGAAGGTAAAGACCTAGTTTATCTATAAACTTACTTAACGTTCTAAAATGAAATGAATATTGATTGTGTCAGAGAATAAATTGTACAAGGATTCTTGAAATATAAAATTGATTTTGTAAATATACTTTCATGATATTTGGAATTGGTTGTCTTTTGAACATGGTGTTGTTTTGTGTATAAGTAGTCTATTTAGAAAATCAAAACACACACACACACACACACACATTTTAGTTTTCTCCTTATGAGGTATTGATACCATTTTTTTGTGTGCCAAAACTTACAATTGTGAGTCGATGTATAAAATTATCCCAAAAGAAAGGCATGGACTTGTTAATGCATTTCGGGTCATTATGGAATCAATTTCTCTATTCCACTTGTCAAAGCTCTTCATTGTAATGATGACAATCACTTCCTTACTTTCTCATATAATCTTTGTGAAGCTAGTTGTAGCGAGGACATTCTCAAAAACTTGACAGTTCTTGCCTTCCAAATTTTCTTAAAGTAACAAACTCTAACAATTTGTGTACAAATAAGAAGTTCTTGGCTTTTCATCACCTTCCCACCTAAGAAGAGATCATTCTTGAAGAACCCTATCTTCCAGGTGATTTGGATCCATTTGTAGATCTTTCCTGCCATGCCACAAATAGCTAAACACTCCTTGAATAAGTGAAGGAGGTTCTTACTAACCATTTTTCACCCCGAACATCTATCTGAGCCAATACCTCTAGCTAGAAACTTCACACCTACTCTCAATGCCCCTTAAAGTACCTTCCATAAAAAGATCTTCATTACATGTGGCCATTGTGGACACCAGATGTTGTTCACTATCACCATCCATCTTGATTCTATCCATTGCTTTTCCCATTGTTTGTGAAGGAGGAAAACCAATCAGTCACAAACATTAAAGTATGGTAAACATCTTTGGTTTGTAATTTAAGGAAATATCTACTCTTAGCAGGCTTTCCACTTGAACTTGGACATGCAAGTAGGAAATCCCTTCAAAAACTCTGTTAATAATTAGTATTTCTGTCCCACTGAGGTGGAATTGGGTAGCCAGTTCATCTGATCCTTTCCATATCCTATTGTTGTTGTCCCAAAAATGGGATACTCATCGTAGACCTTTGTTCCATTTGTGTTTTTATTGCACTAGTTGTAGCTTTAGGATGGGTGTTGAAACAGATAAATGTAAAGAATACTCTCTTGGATTGAGACTTCACAAAAATTGTGAATATTGTGCAGCCATAGGGTTATCTGAATATGTGGCTACATGATCTTGTATGAAGGTTAGAGAAAGCATATATGGGTTGAAGCAAGCACCTAGACCTTGGTATGAGAGGATTGTGGCATTCTTCATGTCTTTGGGTTTTGAAATGTTTGATGCAGATCATTCATTGTATGTGCAAAAGAATGAAGTAGGAATTGTGGTGATATATGTTTATGTGGATAACCTGATTGTTGAAGGTGATAATGTGGCTAAAATAGAGGATGTACAAACTCTACTTATGCAGAAGCATGATATGAAAGACTTGAGAGACTTGTAGTACTTCTCGGGCATTGAAATTGTTTGCACAAAAGAGGGTGTATGGCTATCACAAAGACAATATGCTTTGGACATGCTGACAAAGTACGGTGTGACTGGTTGTAAGCCAATTACAATGCCCTTAGATTGGAATTTGAAGTTGGGAAATGATGCAGTAAAGTGCTTAAGCATTCTACCATGTATAGGAAGATGATTGGTAGCTTGATCTATTTGACTATCTTACATCAGGACTTGAGCTACACAGTTCGCCTGGTGAGTCAGTTTATGCAGTCTCCCAAGATCGAGGGGGTCACCCCCAAAAATGTAAGTATAGCACATGAGTTCAAAATAAGGGGTTTTCTATTTGAAAACCAACATAGTTACATTGACACTCGGGGGGGTTCAAAATTTAAAATTAGGGTTATATTACATGTTGGGAAAATCCATAAGTTTCATAAGAAAACTAAAAGCATGTAAGTATAGGTTTTTTAAAATAGTCTACGCACGTGATATAGGTGATTTCTTGTAAGTGATTCCCCCTCGAGATCCCATGAAACTACACTTGGATGTAGTGAGACACACATTGTAATATGTGAGTGTTACTCTAGATTATGTACTATTATAGGGTTGATATTGAGTTGTAGCTCTATGTTTACACAGATCCTGATCCGACTGGTAGCACATATGATTGTAGGTCTACTAATAGATTCATGTTTTCACTTTTGGGAGTGCTACAATCACATGGATCACTAATAAGCAACCTACAATTGCTCTATCATGTACAAAGGTAGAGTGTAGGTGTGCTGTAGTGGTAGCATGTAAAGTAGCACGGCTGGGATTGCTACTTCAAGAAGAGGAGAGGTACAAAGTCCGGTTGTCATCTATTGTGAAAACCTCAGAAGCATATAGTTGACCCAGAACCTAGTGTTTCATGCAAGGAAAAATCACATTGAGGTGATTACCACTTCATCAAAGAGAGGGTCTTGGCATGCGATATCTACCTTGAGTACATGATGATGGATGAGCAAGTTGTATATATCTTCACAAAGGCCCTTGGAGCATAGAAGGTGTGGTGGTTTTGAGTGATGCTTGGCATATAGGAGATGACATTGAACTTGAGGGGGAGTGTTGAGATGGCAAGCTCCACAGCACGCCTTGGTGGATTTGTATATCTTTTTTAGTGATGCTCTAGTTAGACTACAATGACTTGGTCCACCTAACAGAGTGATGGCACACTTATCTATCTAGCTCACTCACTAGTGATTCAACTAGACCATTGCATTAGTGTTAGCAGAGTTGGCTAAGATGGCAATATAATTTTGAACATTTTTTAACCCACTTTTGTAATTTTGTCATTTTTTATATAAAAACATCTTCATGTCCAAATATGTAATTGTGATTATGATTTCAAGGATGCAAGGTTGTTAATCAGGGCCAACAGCTTCCAGATTGTACTTATTCCCAAGTTATCTCTAGCCCGTACCTACCCAAATTTGAGCCAGCTTCACATTCTAAACATTATGGCTAAGGTATAAAAGCCAATTTTTGTAAAACATCTTTGTTAAGCTGGGCATTCTTTTGTTGCTATACTTGGGGCTTCCTTTTCTTTGACCACCTCCATGACCTGTATCATGTCCTCTTCCTCTTCCTCAGTTGTTAAAGAGTACCCATTTAGAATTATTTTTGCCTTGCATAGAGGATTCTTCCTCAAGCTCCTTTTCTTACACAACTAGTAAGGACATCAAATTTATAAATGAGGAAACATTTTCTCAAAGTTGGATACCAATTTTTAACACTAGGTTGGTAACCTAACAGGACATAAAAGTTTCCTTTCAGGGTTTTGAAAAAAACCTCCAAAACCATAGTAGATCCACTCATTTTGTAAAATCCTTTCATGAGGTTATAGTTCAAGGCCTACTACACATGGAAAAAATAAGAAACTTGTAAAATTTCTCATCTTTTGGTCACACCAAGCCTCCAAAGTTGATGGACCAGTACATTTTCATCAAAACAGTCATTTCTTACGTTTTGTTGCATAAAAATAAGATTAGGGATTTTTGTAGAACTTGAGATAAATTCCCTAGTTAACTTCAATGGGTTGGTGATTAGAACATATGATTGCTTCTCACTCACTATTTTTTGTTTTGCCAAAAGAAATAGGTACAAAAAAGCTGAATTTTTACCATTCTGCAGACCTATCATCAAAGTTTCTATAGCCACGCTCAACACAAATAATATATGCATGTTTTCTTAGTTCCCTATTGTCCTTTAGGTTCATAAGGAGCCATGGAGCATGTAAAAAGAATAATACATCTCTTACCAAGGGGAATCTTGGGGACAAAGATGAAGTGCTAAATACAACAAACATGAAAAAACTGGGTTCAACATTATGAGTTGTAGAATCCCATAGAAAGTATTCAGTATCTAGCCAAATTTGATCCTTATGACTAGATATGGTTACTACCTATAAAATGCATGTAGTTGTCACAAGAAACTAACAATATTGAAAAAGCTATACTTGATATACTAGAATGTTTCGTTTTCTTCTATAATTGGAAAAATCAACCATCGTTGTCTACTATGAAAAATAGGGTATTAGGTGCCCCAAAACTCAAGGAATATTAGCTTTATGTTACAATATGTGACATAGAAAATCAAAACTGCATTTAGAGATCATGAAAGCCACCAAAAAAATCATAGAAGAGCTAAAATTGGCTAAAAAACAGGATTTGACAATTTTTGTAATTTGGTCATAACTTACAACTTTAACATTTATTTCTCCCTAGAAGCATCAGGACATGTTGAGGACTACTAAAGATAGTTCTCTAGCATTATAGACCTCACAAACATGAATTCTAGAGTGGTATAGTTGCAAAAAGTTGAAAAAAGCCAAAAACAGGACCCATTTTTTCACACATTTTAGGTTGTGAAATGTTGTGCAAGGACAAGGTTAAAGATGGAAATGATATTCCAAAAAAATGTCGAGTTTTTTTCAGCTCATAAGACAACTTTCTAGACAGATAGCACATCAAAATCCATTTTGAAACTCTTGACATAATTCAAGGAAAATGGTCACTTAACAGGACATAAAAGTGTCCCATTACCAACCTAGTGTTAATAGTTCATATTTTGGACCCAATGCTTGTAGACATACTTTCACCTTATCATCATCACCAACTATAACACCAGTTCATGCAAGGGCCTCACATATGTGCTTTATCATTAATGTTCTTTATCTTCACATACTTCCACATTATCATCATCATCGCAAGGGACTCACAATTTTCTTTATCTTCAATGATAGATGTGTTTAATGTTTGCACTATATTTAGCTACATTTTCAACTGTAGCTTCCTTTCTTTTGTATTGGTCACATCCAACGATAGTAAAGTATCCAAATCCTCCTTAGGGTTGTGGACATATTGTATGTGCCCAATGATAGTGTCTTGCACACTCAAAAAAATACAATACATGACCTTTTGAGCTCATTGGTTCCAATCTTTAACACCTTTATCTTTGCAGTAGCTGCACCTTCCTAAACATTAGTGTTGTCTCATGCTCTCCATCAATATATTTCCTATAACATTCACCCATAAGGAAATTGGTCATTCTAAACTTTTAAGCATGGAAATTTCTCTTCTCCACATTCTTGCTAACAATCTAGTTGAGTCCATCATTGTTGTATGACATGTTTCCAACACTTCACCAAGTCTCTAAGAAGCTTGCTAAAAATAATTAGTTACCACCTATAACCATTGTATACATACACAAAACTCTTTCAAAATACTAAACTATATCTATGTATGCTACAACCAAAACAAAAGATATTGCACCAACAAAATGTAGATATGCAAAAACCCAAACATTGTTGCATGCGAGCGCACTCTAACTCCAAAATAGGGGCCAAAACGTGTCAAAAATGGAAATATGACTATACAACTATAGTCCCAAGAATTGAACACAAACTTGAGATGCAAAATATCCAAAAAAAAACACCTCAATCGGAGATCATTTGACAATGGCTCCCGGGAATCCCAACACGGCTTTTTCTGCTACTCTGGCTTGCTGCTCCAAGCTCCTTAGACACAACTAGGCTTTGATACCACATTAAGAGATGGAGAAGGAGAGAGATTGAGAACTTGCAAGAACACACACATAGAGATGGATGAAAAACCTTCCACTTGTTCTTCTTCACTTACCCAATATAAGAGTTCTACAAAGCATAATAAAAATGAAAGTACAACTTACGGGAAAACTAATACAACTATCTAGTGTGAACCACTAGTGAGTTATCTTGATGAATAAGTGTGCCATCACTTTGGTAGGTAGACCAAGTTGGTGTACTGCATCTGTAGTATCATTGGCAAACATACGTATATTCAATAAGGTACGCTAGTGAGATGATGACAATTAGTGATATTCATCCAGGAGTAGTATATGTTGAGATTAGCATCTCAACATTGGGTTTGGGGATCAACCCTTTAATCTCATAGAAAATACCATTACTATGTATTTGGGTGCTTCACAATACTTGATTTGGTACTTACAATGTCAAAATATGGTACTTCTAGAGTACCAAAATTATCTATTTGGTAATATAAGATCTTTGTCTTTCGTATTACCCATGCTAGTGAGCATGCCAACTATGCACAAAAGTGAGGTTCCTCCTAATAACGGCTTTTACATCACTTATCGCGATCATAATTCACCAAGATCACTTCAAAAGCAATGTTATCTTTTAAAATTGTTTGCGCACTTCACTGGACCTTCCGTACCACCGTGATACACGATTACATCAATGTCATCAATTTTTCTTCTCTTTAAGCATGATAATAGGTTTGACGTCTTCATTTGTTACCTGTCAAAAATAACTCCTCAAAGCAAGTCAAGTGAGATCGTCATCATGATAAGTTCTAATAAAATCACATTTTAGGTTCGCTTAAAATCCTCAAGATCTCATGTAAATGCTCTCTTTTTTCGTCAAAACCCCCATGCTCTTGGCCAAAAAAAACTCCAACAATAGGCCATATATACGTACCTCAAAACTATATCATGTAACATATCTATGGCAAGAGCTCGCTAGTGTGATCCATATGCAATAACTCAGAATGCTCAAGTTATGGTCATTAAAATAAAATAAAAAATTGGCGGCACTGTGACCGCATGCCCATTCTCATTGGTGTAGAGAGTATATTCCAAAAGCATATTTGAGCCTAAAGGGCCCTTTTGGGGTTCATAGTTTCCCTAATGGTACTTTGGTAGTTGCAAGGAATTGAGTGTTCCATGCTTGCAAAAATTGCATCAAGGGGCATCATCATTGTGCTAAGAAGAGACTCTTCATAGGAGAGGCTTACTTGGCTTATGTGCCTACACAAGACAACTATGCTAATCTTTCAACACAAGAGTTCTTTTGCCTCATGATAAGTTTTTAGGACATCCTTGTAAGAGTGATCTTTCATGTTTACTCGTGTAATTGATCCAACTTGTTTCAAGTATAGATAATCATTTCCCCAGTCTTGGATCATTTGTGTTTGTCACATGAAAAGTTGTCCCAAAATTATTTCATAGTTCAATTTCTTTCCAAAATATACAATGGAAAATGTATGTTGGTAGTCAATCCCACATGAGCTAATTATCACATTTTCTAGTAGTTCCATTGCTTGTTTGATGTGACCATTTTCCAGTTATAGTTTCATCCTTGTTTTTTTCATAGTTGGTCTATCCTAGGATTCTCAGAATGCTTTGGTATCTATAGCAATCCCAACCCCATTGTCCAATATGGACATGGTTTTTATATTATTATATTCCACAGGAAGAGTTGTGTTTCCTTTGTTTCCCTTGTAGTAATGTCCTACTTTGTCCATAGGAGCAGATTTGATAAGTTTACTTTGAGATTCTTTTAAGCGCAACTCTAGATTATTCCTTCACTAATCCTATGATTCTAACTTTCTCTAAAGTGTTTTGCAAATATTCCATAGATGTGGTCTAATCTTCAATAATTACCCCAATGTTATGGTGCATTGAATAGATGTTGACATGATTAGCTGAAGTCTGTAACTGAAGTCTGAAGGTTTTGTATATCTAAAGTTTTCTTTGCTCGGTTTAGTTTTGTGCTCTTATATACCAAGGATGTTTCTTTATCTCCCAAGTATGAGGGTAGGGTTTTGAGTTCTTAGTATTTATAAAATCTTGACTACTTTGATCCCCAATCTCATAAAGATATTGTTCGTCCAACTCCATGGATGGATGGTCTAGCCAAAATTCTTCAATGAAAGCTGATTTTAGCATCAGACTTCCATCATTCACCTCTCTAAATGTTTTTCACAAGTAATTTGTCCAATCTTCCTCCACTAAGGGGATTCCTTCTAGCATGTCTTCAATGTTTGATACTATGATTTTAGGTTTGTCATTTTCAGCTAAAGAATCTCTTAATTCTCTAGCATCATGTACCTCCATTGGTGGTCTTGTTTTGTCTTTTTCTAGATCACCAATTGTCTTTTGGGTTTTGTGTCTCAAGCATCATTTTTGCAATTTTCATCAAGTTCTGGTAAGCTTATAGCTTTACAGCTTCCATATCATGAGTTGGATAGGTCTTCCATTTTGTTTCCATTGTTTGAACTGTTTATAAACCCCACTTAAAAGGTGTCTAAGGCCACATGGATGGGTTCGTATATTTTATCCACCAATACAGAACCTCACAATTTAAACTTTAGTTCCTTGAACTTAGTCAGCATTGACTTTGCTTGCTCCTCAACCTTTGAGCTATCTCTTCAATTTATCTTTGTTGTTTCCTAAGCCTGTAGCATTGCCATTTCTCTTTTTTGGAGCCTTTAGAAGAATTCTTACTACCATCTGACTCACTAGCACCATTTTGTTTATTTTTCTTAGCATGTTCTCTTGTCACTAATTCGGATCAGAATCATAGGTTTACTATCTGAGGAGCTAACTGGCATGACATGTACTATGTTGATTGCTAGTTTCCTTTTATTTTTCTTAGCATGTTCTCTTGTCACTAATTCGGATCAGAATCATAGGTTTACTATCTGAGGAGCTAACTCGCATGACATGTACTATGTTGATTGCTAGTTTCCTTTTATTTGATAGATTCCTCTGACAATCCTTAGGATAATGTCCATCTTTATTGACACATTTCATGTAGTAAGCCTCAATTAGATTAGCATTTTTATCACATCCTAGAAAATCATTTTTCCAACGATGATTCGATCAACAATTATGAAAATTTCCATTCTTGGTTTAGGCATATGTTTCATATGGGTGGCCTAGCTCCCTAGTTTGCAATGAAATACATAGGTGCTACATTTGAGGTACCTAATATATTGGTTTAATTAAGTGGTAGGTTGCAATTAAGTGTCCCATTTTCCTCTACTACCACAATTGATGAACTAGCTTCATTATATGACATGATTGGTACCATGGCCTAGCTCCCTAGTTTGCAATGAAATACATAGGTGTTGAATTTGTAGGTGCCTAATGGATTGGTTTAACCATGGGAGGTTGAATTGAGTGTACTATTCTTCCTCTACTACCACAATTGAAAAAGTAGCTAGCTTCATTATATGCAACGATTGGTACCATGGCCTACTCCTCCACTTGTCCTTCAAGGTGCATGTACTTGAGTGGTGCTACATTGTTTCTTGGTAGGAGTGGCTGCTAACCTAGCATGGGTTGTGGTGTCTCCATAGCCATGGATGGATTTTGCATTTGCCCCATGTTAGGTGGACACCTATACATAGGTTGTCTCTATAGTCTCATAGGCACGTATTGGACATTTTTGTCATACTTTGGTTGGTAATAACACTCATTCTCTCATGTTTTGTCCATTTTCCCTCAATGACACACCATTTAGATGGCCTCATTGGTCCCATGGATTACCTTTGTGGTGGGTGTTGTTTGGGTCCTCTCACTCGCATCCTTTGCATGTTGCTAATCATATCATTCATTTGTTTGAGCATATCCTCTATGGAATTCAATGTAGGTACCATAGTGGGTTCTACATTTTCTAGCACGGTGAAAGTATTTTAGTTTCTTTGTGTATACTTCATAGTTATCTCTTCACTAAAAATCTTGTAGTTGTCCTCCAAGTCTATCGCATTTGAAATGCATGCTTATTTCTTGCTATAAAGTATAGCACAAAACTCCTTATTGACTATACCTTCAAGGAACTATGAGACAAGCCTCTCCTTGATTTGAATTTTCTACTATGAATATTTGTCAATTTACTGCCTCATTCTACTAACACGATCCCTTACACACTCTCCTTGTTTTTGCTTAAAGCTATAGATTTGTGCAACCATACTATGCTTGATTCCCATTTTCAAACAACTAGTGTCCACGTGACTCCAAATTTCTCAAGCTATTTGTGTGATAGGTCTTCTACTCTTAGCAGCCAAAAAATTCAAAAATGATCTCTCTGGCTAGCAGGACATAATAAGCGTGATTATTTTCTATTGACTCCAAAAAGCATCATTTTGCACTTTTAATGATTTCCACTAATTAAGGGTGTGTTCAGTAAGCTCTAAATCAAATTTTATTAGGTTTGGACAAGCTATATATGATTGCCCAACAATTTTAGTGTCTTGCAATTTTTATGCAATTCAAGTGGCTAGTTAATTCAAAACTTTTTCCAAATCACTTGAATTTTAACATATGCACTCTATGACTACCCTAGGTCAAATCCCTTTCATGAATTTTTTTAAAAGTTGAAGCTTCAAGGGAGGAGCTAATAAGCATGATTACTATCTCTCATGTTGAAGTGAAGGATTTTTCCACTTTTTGGTCTTGCACTGATAGATGTACACACTATAAACAAGTCATTTGGCAAGTTTCATGAAGTTTCAATTAGTTTTCCAGTTTTTAAGCAATCTAATCTATGCCTAAAAGGTCCTCAACACGTACGACTGCTACCAAGACACCTCTATATAGCTGAAGATGACACTCCTCAACTACGCGGTTTCTAAAAGATGGCATTTTAAATTAAGTGAACCTAGTGGAATTTTTGGATAATAATATCTGAATGTTGATATTTTCTCTAGTTTAGGTCACGTCGTCCCCAAAAACGGCATTAAATATAAGTTTGGGGTTGCTAAGCCTCACTCTATGTTATTGTAAGGATATCAAGAACCACGTACATAAATGTCATGTCGTGGGACGCACTCAATAGGACTCGTGCATGGAAGCTAGAAGAGGTTGTCCATTTCAACCACTATTTTAAAAAATGCCTATTATCTATAGGGTTGTTTTGACCTAGTCCATTTAGGTTCCGAATGCACTCAATAGATTAGCAATGTTCCCCTAATGCCTCTCATATGCTTACAATTCAATTTGGATGCTTAAATTGTGAGTTATTAATAGATTAAGAAGAAGATTAGCTACAACAAACTTATGTAATCATTGTGGAAACTTACAATGTCACATAGAGCTTTCACCTATGAACACAATGGGACAGACAATGTTCCAAAACAAACAATCTACGAAGGAGTTATGAGCAAGAGAAGATTACAAGAGAGTACACAGAGCTCAGAGACTGTATGTACATTTATTATCAAAAAATTACATAAGGATTTTTTAAAAACAAAAATTAGCTTTTATACCTTAGCCAAGGTTTTAAAATGCCGAATAGACTCAAATTTGGGTAGGAAAGGACTAGACATAAGATACATATAATTACAAATTTGGATCATAAATATTCCGAGTACCAGCTTTACATTTTTGTAAGAATTATTGTAATTATAACTTTGAACATCACGGGTTCTTATATAAAAAAAAAGTGAAGTTACAATATTGAGCTAAAAAATGGTCGCTTTGTTAGCTTGTTGCTGACATCCTACAAGGAGATACGTGACTCGCCATGCAAGAGAGCAAAGACAAGAGGTCACACAAGCTTAAAAAGTTGAAGGAAAAGAAAACAACATCACTTTCCTTACCTATGATGAAACCTTTGGAGAAATTGATATAGTGTTGGATTTTATCATTAATTTGATTTTTGGAGATGAATTTTTCTTGGGATATTCAAATCTCCAAAATGTCTCCATGGATTCACAAAATCTAGCCCATCATTGGTGGGTAACTACATGCCCAAGGTGACGCTCCAAAGACATGGAAGGCCTTGAGGATTCCTATTATGAAGAACTTCCTTGCAAATGATACCAAAGATAAAGTCCTCACGAAATGATGAAGCTTAAAGATAGTATGAGTCTATTCAAAAAGATGTAGATAAGTTTTGGGAGTTACATCTCAAAGTCCTTTTCTACAAGAAGATAGACCTCATGGAACAAAAGAAACAATGAGTGAGTATGGTTACTCACAATAGCCTAAAACTATCTTAGTGGTCATACATCACATGAAGATGGCCTTGAGGATTCACTTCCAACAAGGAAATAAGAAGGACCCCAAGATTATAGAAGCTAAGGAACAAATCGAGCAAAAGGGAAAGAACAACATGACACAAAATTCTTACAAAGACAATAACAACAACAAAGCAAAAGTGAAGGATAAAGGCTAAAAAGATCAAATATTTTTTTCACCCGAAGTGATAGAGTGTTGTCGTAAGGATAACAAGTCCTTCAAGTGTGGGGAGCTTCATAGAGATACCCTGCAAGAAGTGAATGTAATGACCCTCCTAGAGCTACAATGGAGGAATCTCTAAAAGAGGAAGGACGTTGCAAAAGAACATCACTCTCTTATGCTTGGGGAAAAGTAAGAGAGCATGATGCTTTCATACTTAAATTTGATCCTGGCTCTACCCACAATTTTATCTCTATTGAGCTAGCTACTAAGCTAGGAATCCATGATTTTGAGATGGGGGATGTAGTGCAAGAAAATGGAGCATTCAAAGGGCTTTAGAACTCAGCCACTCCATTCATTGGGAAACCAAGGATCCATGTGCAAAGCTATATATACACAAATAATATTTCCTGATCTCCCCACTCAAGCATGAAGATTAAATTGCCTTAACATTTTTGCATTTTAAAACCCCTCCTATTGAACTCACATGGTATATTAACATGATTACATGGTGTAACCCCCAAGGACATTCCTAGGGAGCTACTTTCCAAAAGAGGACAATACTATCATACCATATAACTTCTACTTGGTTGTTTACCTCGTAATAAACCTCCTTATTGAGTCTCACCAGCTTAACAGGAATTTATGAGGAAAGTGAACGAGCTTGTGGAAAAGGGATGGTCAAGCCTAGTTACTTTCCATTTGTTCACCAGTTCTACTAGTACAAAATAAGGGTGGTACTTATAGAATGTGTGTGGACTATCGGCAGAGGACGCTTAATTGGATACCCATAAAGAATAGATTCCATGTACTCAAGATAGAGGATATATGCAATAAACTAGTTTAGTAGAATAGATCTCAAAGTGGTTATCATCAAATAAGGATTGTGCCTGAAGATATTTATAAGACGGACTTTTGTACAACATTTGGCCTATCATAAGGTGAAATTTGGACTCATAAAGGGGCCCTTTAAGGAGCTTGACTTTACCTCTCTCTACCAAAACGGGTGCACGGATAAATTTTTGCAAACAAACTCCAAATTTGGCGGAGGTATGACAGTTAGAATGTTCTCTTCAAGCTCTATCTACTGATATATAGCACGCCATGAGATTCCTCATATTCTAGAAGATTCTTTTTTTTAATTCACCGATGATGTGACAACTCTGTCCGAATCTAAGTGAATAAAAAAAAGAATCTTCTAAAATATGAGGAATCTCATGCCGTGCTATATATCAGTAGATAGAGCTTGAAGAGGACATTCTAACTATCAAACCTCCGCCAACCTTGGGGTTTGTTTGCAAAAAGTTATCCATGCGCCCATTTTGGTAGAGAGATGTAAAATCAACCTACTTAAAGGGCCCCTTTGTGAGTCCAAATTTCACCTAATGATAAATTCCTCATACTCCCTTTTGGGCTTACCAATGCACCACCCACCTTTAATCAAATTATGGAGAGGATCTTTATACCTCATCAAAAATTTACCGGAGTGTTCTTTGACGGCAGTATTATCTACTCTAAGTCTATTGAGGAACACAAGAAACATCTTCAAGTAATATCTCAAGTTTTGAAAGATAATAAGATTTATATTTGTAATCAAAATAGCCTATAAACTTTGAGAATAGCGGAATTAAGAGAATTGGAGTGAGAATTTTCATGAGACTACTTTGAGAACATAGAGGGTCAACTTGATTACCGGTAGCAACATAACCATTATACTTAATTAACTTGGCATGAACAATAATTTTGCAAGAGAGAGAATTATAGAGCATGACAATAGTTGAGGACCAGATTTATGTGGAGCGATCCTTCCTCCAATAGGCTTTGTATTATAGATTATCTCGTAATGAGAGACTTGGTACAATACAATCTTTGTGTTCCTTGTGACCTAGGTGATGCAATGAAGATGGAATTATTCATGCTTCACGAGCATAACATAAACTTTGTAAAAGCCTTAACCATCCCCGGCCTCAGTCCCAAGGGCTCAAACACCTTCAAGGTGGAGAGAGCTAGCGGGGAATGAGGGTAGGCAAGACGAAGAAAGAACATTCATAGGAGAAATAAATATTTCCTCACTTATAATCACTTTTCTTGATTAGCATAGCATAATAGCATAGCAATGAAGATGAAGAAGATGGAAAGCTTAACACTAGGTTGGTGACCTAACAGGACATAAAAGTGTCCTTTCAGGGTTTTGAAAAAAACCTCCAAAACCATAGTAGATCCACTCATTTTGTAAAATCCTTTCATGAGGTTATAGTTCAAGGCCTACTACACATGGAAAAAATAAGAAACTTGTAAAACTTCTCATATTTTGGTCACACCAAGCCTCCAAAGTTGATGGACCAGTACATTTTCATCAAAACAGTCATTTCTTATGTTTTGTTGCTTAAAAATAAGATTAGGGATTTTTGTAGGACTCGAGATAAATTCCCTAGTTAACTTCAATGGGTTGGTGATCAGAACACATGATTTCATTTCACTCACTATTTTTTGTTTTGCCAAAAGAAATAGGTACAAAAAGTTGAATTTTTACCATTCTGCAAACCTATCATCAAAGTTTCTATAGCCACGCTCAATACAAATAATATATGCATGTTTTCTTAGTTCCCTATTGTCCTTTAGGTTCATAAGGAGCCATGGAGCATGTCAAAAGAATAATACATCTCTTACCAAGGGAAATCTTGGGGACAAAGATGAAGTGCTAAATACAACAAACATGAAAAAACTGGGTTCAACATTATGAGTTGTAGAATCCCATAGAAACTATTCAATATCTAGCCAAATTTGATCCTTATGACTAGATATGGTTACTACCTACAAAATGCATGTAGTTGTCACAAGAAACTAACAATATTGAAAAAGCTATACTTGATATACTAGAATGTTTCGTTTTCTTCTATAATTGAAAAAATCAACCATCTCGTTGTCTACTATGCAAAGGTATTAGGTGCCCCAAAACTCAAGGAATATTAGCTTTATGTTACAATATGCGATATAGAAAATCAAAATTGCATTTGGATATCATGAAAGCCACCAAAAAAATCATAGAAGATCTAAAATTGGCTAAAAAATAGGATTTGACAATTTTTGTAATTTGGTCATAACTTACAACTTTAACATTTATTTCTCCCTAGAAGCATCGGGACATGTTGAGGACTACTAAAGATAGTTCTCTAGCATTATAGACCTCACAAACATGAATTCTAGAGTGGTATAGTTACAAAAAGTTGAAAAAAGCCAAAAACAGGACCCTTTTTTTCACACAGTTTAGGTTGTGAAATGTTGTGCATGGACAAGGTTAAAGATGGAATTGATATTTCAAAAAAATGTCGAGTTTTTTTCAGCTCATGAGACAACTTTCTTAACAGATAGCACCTCAAAATCCATTTTGAAACTCTTGACATAATTCAAGGAAAATGGTCACTTAACAGGACATAAAAGTGTCCCATTACCAACCTAGTGTTAAGCATTGAAGCATGGCTCTTGGTTCGATTTTCATTCCATATCCAAGAGTGTTGGTGTAGGCTCTCAACTTCTCAACAAGCTTGGAGAAGGAGATGGAGCTCTTGCACTTTGCACTTCACACAATGAGAGTGTGTGTGTGTGTGTGTGTTTTTGTTTTAAATACATATATATGCAAACGAACATAAGTGTTCACGGACAGCCAGATCCTAGACAAGTATAAGGGTTATGAACAAAAAATTTATTTGCATGTTTGAAAATAAATTCTGTACATGGTATCAGTAACCGAGAATACATCATAGGAAAATACAATCCCAAAGAATGGTAGTAGAGCCGCTCCCCATTCGAACGAGCATCAAATTCAAGACATAAAGAATAGCCTGTTTTAATCAAAGAAGGTAGCCCTCACCTGCACCCATAATAAACAAGAAAACGCTCAGTTAGCACTTGTTTATCGTTATACAGGTGATGCATGGGCATCCCAGTTTGTTATCTATGTCACAATGATAAAACAAATCATTCTTTATGTGTTTCCATATAATCCTTTGAAAATAATGTGTCATGATACTATACTTCTTCTTTTTATTCCTCACAGCACCATCTATATACAAAAAGTATCTCATACAGATTTTATGTAGTAAAATACTGGGTATTTTTTCCTCTAGAAGTGATAGAGGAAGGGTTCTTTTACATACATACATTTGGCGGGGTTTTTTTAAAATTTTATCATAATTTCTTAAGGCCTTTGTTCAATTTAAAATCTAGTACATACCGTTAAGGTTTTAGATACCATAAGTAGAGACCTAGGTATCACAGCATATGGCAGCCAATTCCCAGAATCAAGGTCAGCCATGTTTGTAATATGCACAATATTGCTTATTTCTTGCTTAGAAATACTCATCACACTTCCTTTCCATAAAGCATTGAGATTAAAGTATTTAACCAATCATTTCAAGAGTAAAAAGAGCCTATAGTATACAACACACAATACTGACACAAGATAGACGTCATCCCCAACAGCCTATAGTACTTTTACACCAAGATGTGAAACCAAGATCAAGTCTTCTAAACACAACCAAATCATCGAAAAAACAATTCTTAGAATATTACATTCCTTCTTACTAGAGAGCAAAGTAAAATTCAGTATATATGTTTCGAAATGAATACTTGCCGATCATGTCCTAGTGCACCATGTTAGCCACCTAGCATTTAGTAGCTCACCATATTTTTGAACCAAATTTTGTCATTTATTAGTGAACTAAACAATAGCTAGATAAGGCCACTACCCCATTTTTTAGAGAACCGTTTAGAATACTGGTTTTTATCCTAGAATAGAGCTATCCCTGAATAAAAGTCCTCAGTAGAGATGCCATACTGCCTGTTAGTATACCACATAGCTGTGGCAAATATGATTATGGGCTGGACCTTTATATCAAGGTCATTGAATATGTCCGTACTTAGGTTTTCTATGATGCCCGGAACCCAAAAATAGCTCTATCTCGGTTTATAGCAGAATTTTTTAAGAGATCTCCTATCGTACACTATCCACGAGTGCCCCAATTATCGGCCTTTTATGTTATAGAGACAGGTCATTTAATATCTATTTTTAGAAGCCAAGATAGACCTCCTACCTTTTCAAATATTAGATTATAAACGGTGCAAGTCCTGATTCTTTAACCCTAAAAAATCTCATAAAGGTGTCACTTTTTTTCTTTATGTTCTGTACAACACAGAGTCAGCAAAACAGGCTTCGCCCTGCATTAAGATATTTATTGAATTTTTCTAGAAGCCAATCAACAAACCAGACAAAATCCGACAGTGGTAGAGATAGTCCTCTTAAACCTGGTTTTTTTTCAACAGATCTCTGACATAGTACAATACAGTCAGTTCTCAAATCCACAACCCCCCGGTATGTAACACAAAGATGCCCCTAATCATAGAAACAAAGCATCATTTTACAATTGTCTATAGTTACGAACCAGTCATGAGCAAGGAGAAACACCCACAACAACCCTATGTCCCATAGGGTGTCATCTTTAGTATGTCAGCTTCATTAAGTTTTGTACGTTAGAAACCAACAACATGTATGGAAAGATTATCCCCGCATCAGACTCAAAACATAATACCAAAAAAAATACACAGTATTCTCCACGTAGACAAAGATACATGCTATTTGACCTGTGAACTCAGAGTAGTAGGCAGTCGAGCCCCCACGATGATTTCCTTCCCACTTATCATCCGAGTGCAGAACAGTTCTCACCCCTCAATGTAAAAACATTTACAAATTCCCTTACCACAAACAGTAAACAAATGCCAAGTGAGTAAAAAAACTCACAAGTTACTATAGCCATGGTGTCAATACAGAGCGTACTATACAAGATCAGATTCGGCAGCCCATAATCCCAGAAGATCTGCATACTGTCATACTGCTATGAGAGGATGACACAGGTGCACAAAGCCAAGCAGAAGCAAATGAACGAGCACAATCGGCGCCGAGGCATGGCGTGTAAAGCAAACAGTCGTGCACGGTGTGGGTTATTAGTACTAAGTAACTCGAAGGCAGAAGATAATGACCCCCCTTAGTCCATTTTAAACTTTTATGAGAGGTAATAGTTACCAATTCTTCTTAACACTAGGTTGGTAACCTAACAGGACATAAAAGTGTCCTTTCAGGGTTTTGAAAAAAACCTCCAAAACCATAGTAGATCCACTCATTTTGTAAAATCCTTTAATGAGGTTATAGTTCAAGGCCTACGATACATGGAAAAAATAAGAAACTTGTAAAATTTCTCATCTTTTGGTCACACTAAGCCTCCAAAGTTGATGGACCAGTGCATTTTCATCAAAACAGTCATTTCTTACGTTTTGTTGCATAAAAATAAAATTAGAGATTTTTGTAGGACTTGATATAAATTCCCTAGTTAACTTCAATGGGTTGGTGATCAGAACATATGATTGCTTCTCACTCACTATTTTATGTTTTGCCAAAATAAATAGGTACAAAAAAGTTGAATTTTTACCATTCTGCAAACCTATCATCAAAGTTTCTATAGCCACGCTCAATACAAATAATATATGCATGTTTTCTTGGTTCCCTATTGTCCTTTATGTTCATAAGGAGCCATGGAGCATGTAAAAAGAATAATACATCTCTTACCAAGGGGAATCTTGGGGACAAAGATGAAGTGCTAAATACAGCAAACATGAAAAAACTGGGTTCAACATTATGCGTTGTAGAATCCCATAGAAACTATTCAATATCTAGACAAATTTGATCCTTATGACTAGATATGGTTACTACCTACAAAATGCATGTAGTTGTCACAAGAAACTAACAATATTGAAAAAGCTATACTTGATATACTAGAATGTTTCGTTTTCTTCTATAATTGAAAAAATCAACCATCGTTGTGTACTATGCAAAATAGGGTATTAGGTGCCCCAAAACTCAAGAAATATTAGCTTTATGTTACAATATGCAACATACAAAATCAAAAATGCATTTGGATATCATGAAATCCACCAAAAAAATCATAGAAGAGCCAAAATTGGCTAAAATACATGATTTGACAATTTTTGTAATTTGGTCATAACTTACAACTTTTATATTTATTTCTCCCTAGAAGCATCAGGACATGTTAAGGACTACTATAGATAGCTCTCTAGCATTATAGACCTCACAAACATGAATTCTAGAGTGGTATAGTTGCAAAAAGTTGAAAAATAGCAAAAACAAGACCCATTTTTTCACACAGTTTAGGTTGTGAAATGTTGTGCAAGGACAAGGTTAGCACTAGGTTGGTAACCTAACAGGACATAAAAGTGTCCTTTCAGGGTTTTGAAAAAAACCTCCAAAACCATAGTAGATCCACTCATTTTGTAAAATCCTTTCATGAGGTTATAGTTCAAGGCCTACTACACATGGAAAAAATAAGAAACTTGTAACACTTCTCATATTTTGGTCACACCAAGCCTCCAAAGTTGATGGACCAGTACATTTTCATCAAAACAGTCATTTCTTATGTTTTGTTGCTTAAAAATAAGATTAGGGATTTTTGTAGGACTCGAGATAAATTCCCTAGTTAACTTCAATGGGTTGGTGATCAGAACACATGATTGCATTTCACTCACTATTTTTTGTTTTGCCAAAAGAAATAGGTACAAAAAAGTTGAATTTTTACCATTCTGCAAACCTATCATCAAAGTTTCTATAGCCACGCTCAATACAAATAATATATGCATGTTTTCTTAGTTCCCTATTGTCCTTTAGGTTCATAAGGAGACATGGAGCATGTCAAAAGAATAATACATCTCTTACCAAGGGGAATCTTGGGGACAAAGATGAAGTGCTAAATACAACAAACATGAAAAAACTGGGTTCAACATTATGAGTTGTAGAATCCCATAGAAACTATTCAATATCTAGCCAAATTTGATCCTTATGACTAGATATGGTTACTACCTACAAAATGCATGTAGTTGTCACAAGAAACTAACAATACTGAAAAAGCTATACTTGATATACTAGAATGTTTCGTTTTCTTCTATAATTGAAAAGATCAACCATCGTTGTCTACTATGCAAAATAGGGTATTAGGTGCCCCAAAACTCAAGGAATATTAGCTTTATGTTACAATATGCGACATAGAAAATCAAAACTACATTTGGATATCATGAAATCCACCAAAAAAATCATAGAAGAGCTAAAATTGGCTAAAAAACAGGATTTGACAATTTTTGTAATTTGGTCATAACTTACAACTTTAACATTTATTTCTCCCTAGAAGCATCAGGACATGTTGAGGACTACTAAAGATAGTTCTCTAGCATTCTAGACCTCACAAACATGAATTCTAGAGTGGTATAGTTGCAAAAAGTTGAAAAAAGCCAAAAACAGGACCCGTTTTTTCACACAGTTTAGGTTGTGAAATGTTGTGCAAGGACAAGGTTAAAGATGGAATTGATATTCCAAAAAAATGTCAAGTTTTTTTCAGCTCATGAGACGACGTTCTAGACAGATAGCATCTCAAAATCCATGTTGAAACTCTTGACAGATTTCAAGGAAAATGGTCACTTAATAGGACATAAAAGTGTCCCAAGACATAAAAGTGTCCCATTACCAACCTAGTGTTAAAGATGGAATTGATATTCCAAAAAAATATCGAGTTTTTTTCAGCTCATGAGACAAATTTCTATATAGATAGCACCTCAAAATCCATTTTGAAACTCTTGACATAATTCAAGGAAAATGGTCACTTAACAGGACATAAAAGTGTCCCAGGACATAAAAGTGTCCCATTACCAACCTAGTGTTAAGAAGGAAATACAATGTTTTAAGCTAGCATTCCCATGCACCATAGAAGCTCTGAGCGGTAGACAAGAGGTAATATACCCTGGTAGGCTGCAGCCCAATTTTGAAGATGGTATTACGAAACAGTTATTCCAATCCTACTGTAGACAACCAGTTAGCAATTCAAAGGGTACTCCATATTTTACAAAATTCTCCTTATATAAAGACCACAACATCTATACAATAACAGTTAGGTGTGCTTCTCTTCTTTTTTTAAAGGGGACTAGGCCAAAAAAGTTTATAGTATTTTTTCGTATTTTATAGAGCAGGCTTGGAGTAGCATTAGTACATACATACTAGATGAAGGGTTCTTTTGATATTAGATTATATGCAAAAAAAACATAAGCAACAATATGCTCGGTTTTCAAAGGAAAAAACAAACATTATTCTTTATATCTATCAAGGCTACGTCATATCTACCAGATATCTACAGCTTTGGTAGGCTAAAGGCCCCATACCCGATGATGTTTTTAGGTACTACCAACCAATTAGTCCCTGCCTATTATTATTTCAAGGGGTAATGCATATTTTTCCAAGTCCTTTTATAAAATAACTTTCCTACACCCAAGTTAGGTGTTTTTAAGGTATTTCCTTGTTTTGTAAAAAGCCCAGCCTGGAGTGGCATCAGCACATATTTACCAGATGAAGGGTTTTTTAACACTAGGTTATATCACTTCATAAGCAACACCATGCAAGGTATTCAAAAGATCTTTAAACAATATTCCCTATACCTATCAAGGATAGGTCATATATTCCATATACCTATTGTTTGGTGTTTTAACCTGAGTAAGGACAAAGCAGAGTTATACCCTATTTAGTATAAGAGAAAAGAACCCATTAGAGTGGCATCAGACACTAGTACAGGAAGTTAGTAAGATTTTTTACACTTATCCCTCATGGCAACAAACACTGATCTAATATTAGCTTTTGCAGTCCAACACCTGCACAGCAGACTGATGAGTTAGCCCGTAGATCATTTGTCAAAAAATATGCCAGCCTTCTCTTCCTGAACCAGGGAACATCTGTAGCCCAAACACAGTGGTGGACATATCAAGATAAACTCACCAGAGTAGCATTATGGGGTCGAGAGCATTTCAAGAATAACATTAGTCTGGCAATGGTAAAAGAGGCCATAGGTTTAGGCCAAAGTACTATTACGTTGAGCAGTCTATGAAGCGCGGGTTCTCAAAGCGATTATTCCTACTGGCACAATTTATTCCTCATCACAAGCTCTTCCTATATCCTCATTTTGGCCCTTACTTACGAGGATACTTTGATTATTCTCCCCGAACCAGAGGTTTAAGCATGGTATTAGCTAATCGTATTCTGCCCCATACTGAACGACCACCCATATGTTTCTATTGCGATAGTTTTTTGTGTGATCATGTAATGGATGGCTTAATCGTGATGTAAGAGGAACCTAGGCGGTTTTATCTGCTCTTATCTATGATAGACTCTCTCTTTTTTTGAAGCAACACTTTTGAACATGTGTGTGTGTGTGTGTGTGTGTGTGTGTGTGTGTGTGTGTGTGTGTGTGTGTGTGTGTGTGTGGGAGAGTATATCTTGCAAGCAAGGTCCCTAGTTTCTTGGGTCGACCCCTCATTCTAGCTCATGCTTTTTGCTCATTGGCTCTCTCAAGCCTAGCCAATCACAAGCTTGGGTCAACTCAAGTAGTAGAGGTAGTCTTTGGACAAGTGTCCTCCTTTCCTCTTTGAGATAGAGGATTGATAAATGAATAAACAATTAATTTAATTAGATAAATCCTCATTAGACCTCTCTAAGGATCAACCAATACGCTTTGGACACTCCTTGAGGGAAACCTAGCTAGGGGCTTGACATGTGTCCTTCTTGCCTGTTGAGAAAGAGGTGACCTTTGGGAGAGATAAGTCATCCAATCACCCCCCCTACTTGCATGGATTTCCCCCTTCTTTGTAGGCTTCAATTTTGACTTTCAAGCCCAAGAAACTTGGCCCCCTACTTGCTTAAGCACCTAGTCATCAAGCATAGGGTTAGTAAGAGTATGGCCTCTCTCTCTACCATCCCCCTAGCCTCAATGGCTCTCCCCCTCCTTGTAGGGATTGACTTGTAACTTCAAGCACATTCCTAGCTTAAGTTTCACCTTAGCTATCAAGAATCTCATGCACTTTTAATTATCAAGCACCTCAAGCATAGACCTATCTTTAACCTAAGGTCTAAGGAATTTTACACAAACCATAAGGTTAGTAAGAGTATGGCCTCTCTATCTACCATCCCCCTAGCCTCAACGTCTCTCCCCCTCCTTGTAGGGATTGACTTGGACCTTCAAGCACATACCTAGCTAAAGTTGCACCTTAGCTATCAAGCATCTCATGCACTTTTAATTATCAAGCACCTCAAGCATAGACCTATATTTAACCTAAGGTCTAAGGACTTTTACAAAAACCTTTGGAGGTATTTTTAATGAAGCTAGCCCTAAGGTCTTTTAAGCCCCATTAACTGGCATTGATCTTTGATAGACCATATCCCATTTGGACCCATTACCTGTGGTCCCATGTTGAGATAGATTCATAAGCACATGTCTATATTCTAGCCCTTGTTCCTGTTTATTCTCCCACGTTAAATGATCCCTTTAATATGAGAAAATCATTTAGATTGGTTAGATATTATATTTTATGACATTTTCTCTCTCTTGAAATCATAGTCTTCCTCTACTATGAGGTAGAGGAGATAAAGTCTTGGTCATTAGTCAATGTTTCTTAGCTGGTAGAGGATCTCTTTTTACCCTACGACATCATTTGAAGATGGATGAATAATCCATTTGGGGCTTGTGGGACTTAGCTACTGCAAGCATTTCTTCTCTTGAGTCCATTTCATTCTCCCAAAGTAGAGTGACAAATTATACTTGGTGTTTGAGAGACGTCGTCATCACAAACATGATTCTAAGCATGCATACTACTTAAATTTGTGCACAATAAAAAGAGAATTAGTCTTATATGACAAAAACATTGATCTTTTAAAAGAAAGATGTACATTTTCTTACTCTAATGTAGCATTGTAAGCATTGACAAGGTTCATACTATCGTTAAGTTGTATTCATTGCATCCATCTAGCATCTTCAAAAGGATCATTTTTTAGCTTAATAAGATACCATCGGATAATCTTACCATGTTGTAGTACCTTGTCTTCATGCCGAAGGATAGTTTTGGGTTGTAGCACCTCTTCTTGGTTTTCAATTTCTGGAGGGTCTTTAGTAATTGGTTCTCTTGGTGTTGGAAATTCATGGTGTTTGAAAATATTAGATATGAAGAGGGTTGCCATTTGGTGTGCCTTGATAGTATTTTTGATAGGAATAAAGTGTGCTTGTTTGCTAAACTTTTTGACTATTGTCCATATTCTCGTATTCCCATGGATAGACTTGGGTAATCTAAAGATAAAATGGATATTCTCTCCCATGATGAATTACGGATTGACAATGGATGGAGTAATCCAAATTGCTTCTCTCTGCCATACTTGCTCTATTTGCATACCACACATTTTGAAACATACTATTGTATGCCCACTTTCATGGGATGCCAAGAGAAGTACATCTCTACTCGAAGATTAGGTTGAAATACCTTTATGCCCAGCATAGGGAGGAGCATGGATTCATACATGACACAAAGGGAGTGGGTAACACATAGCCTATTGCCATGGAGAAGATAATCATCTTGCAAGGTGAATGGTTCTTATATCTTCCCCAATGCTAGGGTTGACATTATGTCTCTAAAGTTGAGGTCATTAACATACTCATCTATCATAGATGATAGATCATTTTGTGAGTTGCTATAGACACCACATTAACTTTTGGTCTTTGTGAAAGTGCATTAGCCACTTGATTGTGGTTACCATCAATGTGAGCAATATGAAAATAAAATTGCAAAAGAAAATTTGCCCACCTCATTTGTTTGTCCGAAATTTTGGTGGTCCATTCACAAAATAAATGGAGTCCCCAAAAGATAGTACTTTCATGTATCTATGGCATGTAGAACAACTAAAAGATCTTTTTTGTTTATGCCCAAGACTCCTTCATCAGCATTGAGCCTTCGGCTCTCATATGCTATGGCACACCCTTCTTGAAGAAAAAATGCCCCAAGGAAATCACAACAAGCATCATATTCGACCTCGAATGGCTTTGAGAGATCCAGAAGGATAAGGACTGGTTGGGAGGTAAGACTCTCTTTGAGCTAGCCTTCTTGGCAATGGCAAAGCCCCAAAGACATGGAAAACTCTACGAGTTTCCATTATGAAGAAATTCCTTGCAAGTGATGCAAAGGACAAAGTACTTACCTAATGGTGCAGTTTGAAGCTTCTCTCCCATGAGTCTATTCACAAATATGTGGACAAGTTTTGGGATTTACATCTCAAAGCTACTATCTTCCAAAATAAAGACTTCACCAAGAAAAAGAAACAATTTTTGTGCGGGATTACCTAAAGAAATGGCCAAGTATGTCAACTCCCAACGTCCTGGTTCTATCACCGAAGTAATCCACACCATGGTAGCTTCCCGCATCAATTTCCAACAAGGGGCTAGACGGAATGTCAAAAGTAAATACAAAAGTGATGCAAAGGGGAAAACCAATGCCCAATTTTCTTCCCAAGGCACTTCCAATAACAACAACAACAACAACAACAACAATTGGTCCAAGGAGAAGGGAGTTTAAAAAGGTAAAAATAAACTCTCTTGAAGAGCTTGAATCTTTTTGCAAGTACCATAAGTGTTTTAAGTGTGGGGAGCAAGGACATGGCTATCATTCTTGCCCAAGAGAAATTCCTGTAGTGAGACTCCTACAGCTTCCACCATCGAAGCTCCAAAAGAGGATGCTCATTGTTGCAAAGGATCACCTCTCTCCTATGCTTGGGGAGAGGTAAGGGAACATGATTCCTTCATCTTGTTTGACCCTGGATCTACTCACAACTTCATATCAATGGAGTTGGCCACCAAGTTGGGCATTCAGCATTTGAAATGGGAGATACTCTAAGTCCTGACACAGCTTTCAAGGGACTGCAAGCCTTTGTTACTCCCTTGATTGAGAAGTTGAAGCTTCACGTCCAAGCTATCTCTACAAAGAAGACTTTTTCATCTCTCCTCTATAACATGACGATGCTATCCTAGGGGCACCATGGTTTAACCGCATGGCTGCCAACATGAAGTTCCCTGAAAGGAGAATCTACTTCACCTACAAGGGAAAGAGCATGTATATAAATGCTAATGAGTCTGGTCGTACTATACCACTTTTAAATTCACCGACCTTTGATAAGTTAACGAAAAGCTTGGTTTTTGCATACATGATTTTTGTCAAAGAATCCACTGATGACGCTAATGATTTATCAAATGAAAATGGTAGGAATCAAGAAGAGTTAGACTTGTGTACTTTTCTAAATGGATTCCAAGTTTTTTTAATCGATGATATCCCTATGGACTTACCTCTAAAATGAGGGGATGATGACCATTTAATTGAGATCCTACCAGGAAGCTCACCGCCTAACAAGCCTCCTTATTGAGTTTCCCAAGCTCAACAAGAGGAGATCATGAGGCAAGTACAAGAATTGGTAGAAAAAGGGATGGTGAGGTCTAGCTCCTCTTCCTTTTGTTCTCTAGTCCTTTTAGTACAAAAGAAAGATGGTATATACCGTATGTGTGTGGACTATCAAGCACTAAACCATATCACCATAAAAAACAGTTTTCCCATGCCTTGGGTAGAAGATATGTTTGATAAGCTCTACCTACTTCAGTAGGATTGACCTTATCATCAAATAAGGACAATGGATGAAGGTATCCTAAAGACCACATTTTGTACAACATTTGGTCTTTATGAATATCTAGTCATGCCTTTTGGCTTGACCAATGCACCAGCCACATTGACAAAGAAAATATTTAGACCCTACCACAAGTTCACTAGAGTGTTCTTTGATGATATCATCATCTACTCCAAGTCCTTGGAGGAGAACAAGCAACGTCTCTAGGTAGTTTTTCAAGCTTTGAGGGAGAACAAAATTTTTATCAATCAAAAGAAGAGCGAATGTTTCCTTCAAGAGATTCAATACTTAGGTCACAATGCCATGTTCTTTGCCGCAAATGATGCTATATATTCAGCCCTAGCTGCCTTAAGCTTTTTGGAGATCTGTGCTCTCTTGATCGCATCAACTATAGTACTCATCCAAGTAGTCATCCTATATCTTGGTATAACCTGATAACAGTAGAAAACTCCTTTTTTGGCATTATAAGAATAACACTCTCTTACAAATTTCTTTTATATATATAAAACCCTGACAATTTTTGCCGTAATTTTGAGCGACCTCCTCCGCCCTCAAGTGTATGGATTCCATTAAAAAATAGAGTACAATTATAATTATTATACTTGAAGTAATTTGTACATGCTATAGTAACATGCTGAGTCAGAAAGTTAACGAAAACCTATTTAATGAAATTATATTTGTTTCCACTAGCTGGTCTAGCTCCTATCCATGTTCCAGACATGATGTTATGTAGGAAAAACCAAAAAACTAAAAGCCCTAGGAGTCTTAGTACTCAAAAACAGGAAGAGGTCCATCCAAGAGACCATAACCATCCTGCAACGAGTCAGTATTCCAATCCATGCAGCAAGTATACATCAACAACCACAAAGATCTTATGCTAAGCTATTACTGCTAAACCCAAGACATTTCTACCAGGTTATCAAATCAATACCAAACAATATCCCCATATCCGCATCTTTACCGGTTTGGGTCCAATAAACTAGGTCAAGATAGCTTTTAGATCTATCCTAAGGGGTATAGTAAGACTAGCCTATCAGAGTCTATGTCATATATATGAAAGGACGAGAGTTTTATACTCGAGGTCAAGCTTATGTAAAACCATCCAGAAAAAGAGAGTACCAAAAAATGTCCAGCATGTAAACCACATCATCCAAGAATGTATTATCCTGAGCTAGATCAATTAGTTTACGAAGGAAGTTTCCTTCAAACTTGGTTCATTCTTATATCAATATGTACCTTGTTATCATGCTTTAAGCAAGGTAAGGTTAGCATAGGTCAAGACCTAGGTAGAAAATGAGTTTAAAATAAAGCAATGTCATTGGTTGGAAATGATCAGTTTCATTAGCACACAGCAATGGAGATTCACCAGAAGGAAATTTCCTAGCTAATCAACTCAGGTTCAAGATCCTATGCCTAGGTCGAGACCTTATAATGGCTCAATCAAGGTCTATATGATAATTTGATAGTAAGAATTTAGCTAAGAGACCATCACTTTCCAGCAAGGATCCAGTAAGACCATCTGGTTATTAATTCAACCCACAATGTAACCCTATATCCGTACCATAACAAGTTACGGTCCAGAAAGACAGGTATAGTAAACTTTTAAGATTAGACCAATCAGTCAAATGAAACCAGCTTGTTTAGTAAGAAGTACACAAAGATATATCCATTATCGATGTCGTATATATGAGAAATTCCATGAATTTTATACCTGACGTCGAGTTTATTTAAAAACCTTTAGAACTTTAGCAAAAAGCCAGTACAAACCATATCCAACAACCATATCCTTAGCATACCAGTATTTGAAGAAGATTATCCGGCCAAACAACCCGAAGTCTAGACCTTATCCTAGGACAAGACCCTAAATTGCCTTAGGCAGGGACACCGACGTGTTTTAAGGCTTTGAAAGCATAGCCATGCCAGATTACACAGTGTCCAACACTATAACACAAGTCACTTTATAGTGGTACCTTAAGAAATCCCAATTCAGTACACAAAGGGTATGACTTGCATAGTGCTCATATTTTCCTTAAGTTTCTTCCTTTACTAAGAATCGAGCAAAATGTCAGTAAACAACTATATTTAACAAGTATATCGTATCAGCCAGGCATGTTACTAAAAAACCAACATGCATACCTCATCAGCCACTAATGTATACTAACCAAAACCCATCTCAATGTTAGTACTCACAAGGTTATTCTGCTTTCAGCAGGGTAAGTCAAGACATCATTAGCCAATGAGCTTAGTGCAACCTACTATTAGTAGAAAACAAATCATAGCTTCATTAGCACTCCAGCAATAGAAGGAATTGACCCAAACAATCAACACAAGGTTTAGCCCCTATACTTAGGTCTAGACCATTTACCGCCTCATGCAAGGTCCACAAAAGGTATTCAAAGTTTTGAAAGCCTAACCATGCCAGCCTAAAGAAAATGACCAGATTTTGACACTTTAGCAAGGCCAATACACACCATATCCTTAGCAAACCAGTATTTGAAGAAGATTACCCGGACAAACAACCCAAAGTCGAGACCTTATCCTAGGTCGAGACTCTTCAGTGCCTCAAGCACGGTCGCCAGGGTGTTTTAAGGCTTTGAACATATAGCCATGCCAAATTAAACAATATCCAACACTATATACCGAGCCAGGTTACAATAGTATCTTAAGAAAATCCACTTTAGTAGACAAATGGTATGACCTGCATAGTGCTCAAATTTTCCTTAAGTTCCTTCCTTTACTAAGAATCCAGCAAAATGTCAGTAAACAACTAGATCTAGAAAGTATACCGCATCAGCTAGGCATGTTACTAAAGAAACAAACATGCATCCTCATCCGCCACTAGTGTATACTGCTGAGCTTGATCTGTTATCTTCAGAATAAAATTTACCTTATTCCCAATCCAAACTAAAACCCATCTCAATGTCAGTACTCACAAGGTTATTCTGCTTTCAGCAAGGTATGGTTAGTATTAAGTCGACATCATTAGTCAATGAGCTTAGTGCAAAATACTGTCAGTAGAACAAAAAGTAAGTGTGTGTGTGTGTGTGCACGCGCACGCCCACCCATACCCAAGCACATACCTCATAAGGTCGTAGACCCATTAGGTATGGGCCTACTTCCTTAGTAGACTGCAAAGAAAAACGATATCTATTCTGGCACCCGGCCAACTATTCAATCAGATTGCTTTTGTAATACTAGTAACCAGTTCATTCCACAAGAACCCATTATTACAAAATTTACCTATCAACTTGTTGATTTCCTCAAAGGTAGAAAGGTTGTCTGAAGAAGATTATATAATAAGTGACAGAATACCTAAGCAGGTGTTACGCGCATTTTTAATAGGTCTATTACTTTTCCTTTTAACAAATTTAGCAAGATTAAGTGTCAGATTATCTCGCTTTCAAAAGAAGCGTGTAGTGTAATGTCCTATGTAAGGAGAGTGAAGTAGTATTTCCATGTTTAAAAATTATGTTCTCTTAACTATAGTTTTATCATCCAACACAAATTCTTCTAGAGAAGTAGGCTATCATTAGGCAAGGTGGGTAAATTTCCACCAAGTAGTCTTTGAAGGTTTGATTGTTCATACTCAATAAATCATCCATGAATGTAAACATGTTTTTGAAGGCTAAAAGTTGTTTTGCCTCCTTTAATGTTTCATTTTTTAGCACAATCATTTGTATTCAAAAAATGATAAGTACAAATTGCACATTATTGATGAGCAAGAGAAGCCCATAGGTATTCCCATTTTTTGTATGTAACAATTTGGACCCAATTGGATAAAGCAATTTTGTAGTATCCATTTGATTATGATAATGAGAGGAATTTTGTCAAGGCACAGCGGTGGTTTTTTGACTAATTTTTTAACCCAACAAGGTGTTCTTACCAACGACGAGATCTTTTCAAACCCTTGTCTCTTTTTGTTGGAAAAGGCTAGGTTGATAATATCTTCCAGTACTCCAAGAAGGCCATAATTTCCTGAGAGAGGAATGTTATCATAACATTGTGTAATATAAGTATCGATATTACAGATAATCGGAGGTGTTTATCAACTTACCTACTGTATCGATTTTTACAGATAATCGATATAGTGTTAACAGCTTTATCAAGTCCGACAATAAACCACTCACGAGTCAGCTCGTGACATTCTTGCATAATTTTTGGAGTGACCCAAGTAGTATCCAAACTGAGCCATTTTTTTGGTAAAAGCTTAATCTTTTGAAAAAAAAGCGTTTTTAGTTTTTCAGCAAGATCCTATAGAATTTGTTGCTCCAATCGGAGCTTTAAGGCTAAGTTAGCCGGACATTCTACTAGTGCAGACAATGCCATTCTAGGGTTTAGCGGTTCCACAAGTATGTGATTCAAACCCATTCCAAGTAGATTACCAAACTGTATGGTCGAACCATATGATGCTAGACTCACATGACGCTTTAGGGTCAAGAAATCTGCACAGCGCTTTTGAGATAAGGTCTATAAATATTCCAGACTGATTCTACATAATAATCAGCATTGTTTTTACTGAATTCCATGAGTCCTTTGGTTCTCACATAAAGCCCTGCATTAGACCTACAATTCTTGGAATCCAAAAAATTCATGTTGAACGGAGCGTTAATAAGCTCTCCTTTGTCTAAACATTGTACTCCTTTGAATATCTTCAGTCGAGAGGCCTCCATTGTGGCAGCAGGTAAATTTGCCAAAAAAAACCCAGGTCTCTATTGAGATGGGAGCTAGAAAACCTTTATTAGGGACTAACCAAAGTTTGTGCTCCACCCCTAAGGATTCAACCTCCACTTGTCGTATCGATAAAAAAGGAAAGATTCTGGATACTTTAGGAACTGATTCCAAAAGCGAAGTTTCACTTAGAGAACATAAATCCTTCTGAAATTCTTTAACAACTTCCACAGCTACTCCATCCCTAAAGAAAAGATTGTTGCTAGGTGGGAGAACCGGAATAGTCGGGGCCCTGACAAAACTTGGGCTGAGTCCACACTGCTTTCTGAGAAGGTTAGCAAGTTTCGCAGCATTAGACAAGAACTTAGCCAAGTCCTCTTTATGTGATTTAAAGATAGTTGGAAATTTTTCAATAATTTCAAAAATAGCAGAAACACCCTTCTTACTATTTTTGACCAAAACAGTCAAAGTTTTGACCCATTTGTCAAATGAGACTGTTTGTTCATAAGGGAGGTAGTAGGATTACTAGACGAGGCCATAACGAGAGCAGATGCTTCCTCATCTTGAATGCATCTTAGAAACAACAGTGAAGCCCTTGAGAGCGGCTCCATTGGCAAATCAAATCCTTGATACAAGAAATAGCCTGAAGGAGGCATAGTTAGAAATGTCGCAAAAATTTGTAATGAAATATTGTAAAATGAATAAGACATAGTGCTAATGGTATAATATAGTATTCCGGTCGCCACCTCAAACTTCAACCAGTCAAAAAACATTCATAATGACCGTGTGAGGCTAACCCCTCTAGAGCAGATTTATTGTATCAACAAAACAACCTGTCCTAGCACAATTCTGGGAGCTTGGTCCTGACCCAGTGGTAAGACTGGATCTAGGTGCCAAAGGTGTGTGTTTCAGTTATCTGCATATACTACCCACAGACGAATATACATATATTCAAAGACTAAGGTACCGAGATATATACAGAGTTTATTATACAAAACAAACTTTAGATAGCATTATTTTGTATAAATGAATATGATCAGGTTGGTACAAGTCACCATCCAAAAAGTAGAAATTCTTCTACAAACTACAAACCAATTGCTAATCTTCCAAACTGTAAAGCAACCAAAAAGATGAACCAAAGAGAGTAGCCCTCACCTGCACCCATAGAAAAACATAACGTTTTGTTAGCATTGCCTCTGTATGCAGGTGATGTATGGGCATCCTAGTTGTTATCCATGTCACAAAGTTTCAACTTTTCTTTGCAAAAAAAACTTTATCATTAAAAAATGAACTTTACCAAGACTTTGGTGGTCAGTTACAACTTCATAACGAGCTTCGTCAATTTACAAACTGCCAATGATTTTCATTTAAGTATCTTTATAATCTATCTCCTTATTCTTGTAGGTTCGATTAAGATATGCTCTCTGGCTTGACCATTCCTTGCTCTTTGCCGCAAATGATGCTATATATTCAACCCTATCTGCCTTAAGCTTTTTTCAGATCTGTGCTCTCTTGATCGGATCAACTATAGTACTCATCCGAGCAGTCATCCTATATCTTGGTATAACCTGATAACAATAGACAAATCATTTTTTGGCATTATAAGAATTACACTCTCTTGCAAATTTCTTTTATATATATGAAACCCTGACAGTTTTTGCCATAATTTTGAGTGACCTCCTCCACCTCAAGTGACTAGATTCCATAAAAAAACAGAGTACAGCTACAATGATTATACCTGAAGTAATATGTACATGCTATAGTAACATGCTAAGTCAGAAAGTTAATGAAAACCAATTTAATGAATTTCTATTTGCCACTAGCTAGTCTAGCTCCTATCCATGTTCCAGACATGATGTTATGTAGAAAAAAACCAAAAAATTGAAAGCCCTAGGAGTTTTAGTACTCAAAAACAGGAAGAAGTCCAGCCAAGAGACCATAACCATCCTGCAACAACGAGTTAGTATTCCAATCCATGTAGCAACTATACATCAATAGCCATGAAGCTCTTATGCTAAGCTATTACTGCTAAACCCAAGACATTTCTACCAGGTTATCAAATCAATACCACACAATAGACCCATATCTGCATCTTTACTAGTTTGGGTCTAGTAAACTAGGTCAAGATAGCTTTTAGATCTATCCTAAGGGGTATAGTAAGACTAGCCTGTCAGAGTCTATGTCATATATATGAAAGGATAGGAGTTTTATACTCGAGGGGAGTTTATGTAAAACCATACGAATGGAGAGAAAGCCAGTAGCAAAAAATTTCCAGCATGTAAACTGCATCAGCCAAGAATGTATTATCCTGAGCTAGATCAATTAGTTTACAAAGGAAGTTTCCTTCAAACTTGGTTCATTCTTATATCAATATGTACCTTGTTATCATGCTTTAAGCAAGGTAAGGTTAGCATAGGTCAAGACCTAGGTAGAAAATGAGTTTAAAATAAAGCAATGTCATTGGTTGGAAATGATCAGTTTCATTAGCACACAGCAATGGAGATTCACCAAAAGGAAATTTCCTAGCTAATCAACTCAGGTTCAAGATCCTATGCCTAGGTCGAGACCTTATAATGGCTCAATCAAGGTCTATATGATAATTTGATAGTAAGAATTTAGCTAAGAGACCATCACTTTCCAGCAAGGATCCAATAATACCATCTGGTTATTAATTCAACTCACATTGTAACCCTATATTCGTACCATAACTGGTTACAGTCCAGAAAGACAGGTACAATAAATTTTTAAGATCTAGACCAATCAACCAATTGAAACCAGCCTGTTTAGTTAGAAGTAGACAAAGATATATCCATTATCGATGTCGTATATATGAAAAAATCCATGAGTTTTATACCTAACATTGAGTTTATTTAAAAACCTTTAGAACTTTAGCATAAAGCCAATACAAACCATATCTAGCAACCATATCCTTAGCATACCAGTATTTGAAGAATATTACTCGGCCAAACCACCCAAAGTTGAGACCTTATCCTAGGTCAAGACCCTTTACTGCCTCAGGCAAGGTCATCAAGGTGTTTTATAGCTTTGAAAGCATAGCCATGCCAAATTATAGAGTATCCGACACTATAACCTGAGTCAGGTTATAATGGTACCTTAAGAAAACCCAATTCAGTACACAAATGGTATGACCTGCATACTGCTCAGATTTTACTTAAGTTCCTTTCTTTACTAAGAATACAACAAAATGTCAGTAAAAAACTATATCTAGCAAGTATATTGCATCAACCAGGCATGTTACTAAAAAGTCGGCATGCATACCTCATCAGCCACTAATGTATACTGTTGAGATCTATATGTTATCTTGAAAAGGAAATTTACCTTATTCCCAATCCGAACCAAAACCCATCTCAATGTCAACACTCACAAGGTTATTCCACTTTCAGCAAGATATGGTTAGTATTAAGTCAAGACATCATTAGCCAATGAGCTTAGTGCAAACTACTGTCAGTAGAAAAAAAATCATAGCTTCATTAGCATTCCATAAATAGAAGGAATTGACTCAATCAATCAACAGAAGGTCAAGCCCCTATACTTAGGTCTAGACCATTTACCGCATCAGGCAAGGTCCACAAAAGCTATTCAAAGTTTTGAAAGCCTAACCATGCCAGCCTAAAGGGAATGACCAGCTTCTGACACTTTAGCAAAAGTCTAGTACACACCGTATCCTTAGCAAACCAGTATTTGAAGAAAATTACCTGGTCAAACAACCCAAAGTCGAGACCTTATCCTAGGTCATGACTCTTTACTACCTCAGGTAGAGTCACCAAGGTGTTTTAAGGCTTTTAAAGAATAGCCATGCCAGATTACACAGTATCCGACACTATAACCTGAGTCAGCTTATAATGGTACCGTAAGAAAACCCAATTCAATACACAAATGGTATGACATGCATAGTGCTCAAATTTTCCTTAAGTTCCTTCCTTTACTAAGAATCCAGCAAAATGAGAGTAAATAACTAAATCCAGCAATTATACCGCATCAACCAGGCATGTTATTAAAAAAATCAGCATGCATCCTCATCAACCACTAATGTATATTGTTGAGCTCTATTTGTTATCTTCAAAGGAGATTTACCTTATTCCCAATCTGAACTAAAACCCATCTCAATGTCAGTACTCACAAGGTTATTTTGCTTTCAGTAAGGTTGGTTAGTATTAAGTCAAGACATCATTAGCCAATGACCATAGTGAAAACTACTGTCAGTAGAACAAAAAGCATAGCTTCATTAGTAGTCTAGCATTAGAATTGACCCAATCAATCAACACAAGCTCGAGCCCCTATACTTAGGTCTTTGTTTCAAGGTCAATGTGTGAATGGAGTGTAGCTACTATGTCTATTAGCATGAATGGTTTGGGGAAAAGGTCCACCACTTGTCCAACCTACTATCCATTGTGTTATGGAGGCTTTAGCCCAAGGTGGCTTGAAGGTCCACCACATGTCCAAGCTACCTCTATTGAAACAAGCTATCTCTATTGTTTCAAGGTCAACATGTGAATTGAGTGTAGCTACTATGTTTACTAACATGGATGGTTTGGGGCATAGGTCCACCCGTTGTCCAACCTACTATCCATTGTGTTATAGAGGTTTTAGCCCAAGGTGGTTTGAAGGTCCACCACCTGCCCAAGATAGTTCTATTGAAACAAGCTATCTATCTTGTTTAGGTCAATGTGTGAATGGAGTGTAGCTAGTATGTCTATTAGCATGGATAGTTTGAGAAAGAGGTCCACCGCTTGTCCAACCTACTATCCATTGTGTTATGGTGGTTTTTGCCCTAGGTGGTTTGAAGGTCCACCACTTGTCCAAGCTAGATCTATTGAAAGAAGCTATCTCTATTTTTTCAAGGTCAATGTGTGAAAGGAGTGTAGCTACTATGTTTACTACCAATGATGGCTTCGTACAGAGGTCCACCCCTTGTCAAACCTACTAATCATTGTGTTTTGGAAGTTCTAGCCCAAGGTGGTGATCCGAGCCTATCACAAATTTTTGTTTACTATATTTTGTTGGTTTTCCTTGCTTCTAGAGGTTTACAATAAAAGAAAGAGTGAGAACAACCTCTTGGAAAAATTAAAAAAATGATTTGATGGGAATTTTTTCTTGACTAGTTCATCGGAGGTGAAAGATAGAGGGAGAACCTAGTGGTAAAGGGAAGGGAAAATATGTAAATGTGAAAAGAAAAGATATGATGTGGTTGTGGAGCCATGCACCCATGATTCAAGGGTCATGAGTGGCTCATATCATCATGGCTTTGGAGCCATATGATGATTCAAATAGATGGGACCCAAGTGGAAGACTTGGTAAAGGAAGGAACCAGACACATGATTTTGCTGGATTTTTAAAAAATACTTCCACTCCGATCCAAGAAAAGTTGTCTGCATCAAAGTTGTAGCTGATGAGCTGGAGATTTTTACCATATTGTTTTTATAATTTTTGCATCTACGGTCTAGGAGACATGGCCAAAATGGCGGACGCCAGTTTTTTCAACTGTTGTGGAGACCACCCCCTCTACCTTTACACACACACCCTTCCTTTTCCACATTGAGACCTTCTCTAAAAATCATCCATTAGTCTTCCCACCCTCCCCTCCTTCCTCCTCTCTCTCAAGCTCAAAAAACCATCACAAATTTCTCTTCTAATCACCTCTCAAGTCATGCTTAATCTTGTTGTAATTCATAAGTTCTCATTCAACCCCTTTCTATTATTACTAGATATGTATTGATTTTATGTAGATTCTTTACATTTTAAAATAAGGAAGCTCTTGGACTCAAGCTATGGAGGAAGGAGTGAAGACAACACAAGTGATGATGGAGCCAATTAGTTGTAAATTGGTCAACAAATCACTTGGAAGGAGCTTCTTCATTGGTTGAATGTCCCTAATCAAGCTTCATTTGTACAAATTACACTTGGATCTTAACCTCACTCCTAATCACTCTCTTTCCTATATAAAGAGGCCTTCCCCTTTGTAATTTCAAGTCTCCCTCAGCCCCATTGAGTCTTTGTATCACTCACCATGAGCCCATAAAGCTCATTCATTCACTCTATTCTTGCACATTCTAGAGTGCAAATTGTTTTATGCTAGTAACCTCCCCTCCTCTTACTTATGTTAATTAAGAGAAATCTTTTATGTGTGTGTGAGAGTGCTTGATGTGATTTTGGCTAATCCTTGAGTGGTTGTTTAGTAATCTACATGCTAATTGTGTTGGGTGTGTTTGAAGTTATCCATTCCTTGTACACACACTAAGGTTAATGCTTCATTCATAGTGATCTCTCTCTCTCTCTCTCTCTCTCTCTCTCTCTCTCTCTCTCTCTCTCTCTCTCTCTCTCTCTCTCTCTCTCTTTGTGTAGCGGTCCTAGTCCACGCTTCCAAGACTAGGTGGTGCCCTCATCTCATTTCCCTTGTGGCGCAATGGAGTTTGTTTTGGTGTAGAGGCTGCCATTCCAAATTTCCTTCGTCAGTGGTTTAAAGGTCCACCATTTGTCCAAGCTAGCTCTATTGAATAGTCCTATCTCTATTGTTTGAAGGTCATATGGTGAATGGATTGTAGCTACTAGATTTACTACCATGGATGGTTTGGGGGCGAGGTCCACCACTTGTCCAACCTACTATCCATTGTGTTCTGGAGGTTTTAGCCGAGGTTGGTTTGAAGGTCCACCACCTATCCAAGCTAGATAAATTGCACAAAGCTATCTCTATTGTTTCCAATTCAATGTGTGAATGGAGTGCATCTACTTTGTTTACTACCATGGATGGTTTGGGGCAAAGCTCCACCCCTTGTCCAACCTACTATCCATTATGTTATGGAGGTTTTAGCCCAAGATTGTTTGAAGCTCTACCACCTGTTCAAGATAGCTCCATTGGCAGAAGATATCTCTAATGTTTCAAGGTCAATGTGTGAATGGAATGTAGCTACTTTGTTTACTACCATGGATGGTTTGGGGCAGAGGTCCACCACTTGTCCCACCTACTATCCACTGTGTTATGGATGTTTTAGCCCAAGGTTTTTTTAAGGTCCACCACATGTACACGCTAGCTCTATTGAAAGAAGATATCTCTATTATTTAAAGGTCAATGTGTGAATGAAGTGTAACTACTATGTTTATTACCATGGATACTATGGGGCAGAGGTCCACCACTTATACAACCTACTATCCATTGTGTTATGGAGGTTTTAGCCCAGGGTGGTTTCAAGGTGGACCACCTGTTTAAGCTATCTCTCATGTTTCATGATCAATGTTTGAATGGAGTGTAGCTACTATGTCTATTACCATGGATGATTTAAGGCATAGGTCCACAAATTCTCCAACCTACTATCACTTGTGTTATGGTGGGTTTAGCCCAAGGTGGTTTGAAGGTCCACCACCTGTCCAAGCTAGCTCTATAGACAATAGTTGTATCTCTATGTCTTGAAGGTCAATGTGTAATGTAGAATACCTAGTATGTTTATTACCATGGATGGTCTAGGGCAGATGTCCACCACTTGTCCAACCTCCTTCCATTGTGTTATAATTTTTTTAGCACAAGGTGGATTGAAGGTCCACCACATGTCTAAGCTATCTCTATTCTTTGAAGGTCAATGCGTGAATGGAATGTAGCTTCTATGTTTACTACCATGGATGGTTTGGGGTAGAGGTCCACCACTTGTCCAACCTACTATCCATTGTGTTATGGAGGTTTTAGTCCTATGTGGTTTGAAGTTCAATGTGTGAACGGAGTGTAGCTACTAGATTTAATACCAAGGGTGTTTTGGGATAGAGGCCCACTACTTGTCCAACCCACTAACCATTGTGTAATGAAGGTTTTAGTCCAAGGTGGTTTGAAGGTCCACCATATGTCCAAGCTAGCTCTATTGAATAGTCCTAACTCTAGTTTGATCACGTGGATGGTTTGGGGTAGAGGTCCAACACTTTTCCAACCTACTATCCATTGTGTTATTGAGGTTTTAGCCCAAGGTGGTTTGAAGGTCCACCACCTATCCAAGGTAGATCTATTGAAAAAATCTATCTCTATTGTTTGAAGGTCAATGTGTGAATGGAGTAGTCCCGGGTAGGTCACCTGATAAAAATGTAACCTATCACGTGAGTTCAAAAGAAGGGTATTTAAATTTCTTGAAACTTACAAAAATGTATATACAGAAGGGCATATTTCTGCAAATTTGAAAAAAACTTACAGATTTTAAAAGAAAAGGGTATGTTGTATTCCTTAAAAAATTTACAGATAAGGGGTTTTACAAACATGTCTTGAACGCACGTGATATGGTAGTTTTACACATAGTGAACCGCCCAAGGGAGTAGTACTACTATATTCAGTACCATTGATGGTTTGGGACAGAGGTCCATCACTTGTCCAACCTACTAACCATTGCGTTATAGAGGTTTTGGCCCAAGGTTATTTGAAGATCCACCACCTATCCAATCTAGCTCTATTGAAAGAATCTATCAATATTGTTTGAAGGTTAAAGTGTAAATGGAGTCTAGCTACTGTGTTTACTACCCTGGAGGGTTTGGGACACAATCCCATCACTTGTCCAACCTAGTAACCATTGTGTTATGGGGGTTTTAGCCCAAGGTGGTTTGAAGGTCCACCACCTATTGTCCAAGCTAGCTCTATTGAATAGTCCTATCTCTACTCTGATAGCATGGATGGTTTGGGATAGAGATCTAACACTTGTCCAACCTAATATCCATATTGTTATTAAGGTTTTAGCCCAAGGTGGTTTGAAGGTCCACCACCTATCCAAGCTAGCTCTATTGAAAGAAGCTATCTCTATTGTTTGAAGGTCAACATGTGAATGGAGTGTAACTACTATGTTTACTACCATGGGTGGTTTGGGTAGAGGACCCTCACTTGTCCAAACTACTAGCCATTGTGTTATGCAAGTTTTAACCCTATGTGGTTTGAGGTCAACCACCTGTCCAAGCTCCCTCTATTGAATAGTCATATCTCTACTCTAATAGCGTTGATGGTTTTCACTAAGGTTCAACACTTGTCCAACCTACTATCCATTGTATTATGGAGGTTTTAGTCCAAGGTGGTTTGAAGGTCCACCACCTATCCAAGCTAGATATATTGAAAGAAGTTATCTCTATTGTTTGAAGGTTAATGTGTGAATAGAGTCTAGATACTATGTTTACTACCATGGATGGTTTGTGGTAGATCTCCACCACTTGTTGAACCTACTATCCATTGTGTTGTGTTATGGAGGTTAAAGTCCAAGGTGCTTTGAAGTTCCACTACTTGTCCAAGATAGCTCTATTGAAAAACGCTATCTCTATTGTTTGAAGCTCAACTTGTGAATGGAGTGTAGCTACTATGTTTACTACCATGGATAGTTTGGGCCAGAGGTCCACCACTTGTCCAACCTACTTTACATTGTGTTCTGGAGGTTTTAGCCCAGGTTAGTTTGAAGGTCCACGAGCTATCCAAAATAGATCTCTTAAACAAATCTATCTCTATTGTTTCAAATTTAGTGTGTGAATGAGTGTGCGCTCCTTGCCGCACTGTCGAAGCAAGGGCCTTGCCTAACACTGTGTGCGAGCCATAGACGGATCCAAGCACACAACTAGCTTAACTAGTAAGCTCAAAAGAGGGCAATGGTGTGTCACTCACCGCTCTATGCTCCTGCCGTGGAGGATTCCTCGCCGCGAAGAAGAAGGAGACGTCGCTACGTCGCGCTCAACCGCTTCACCGCCGTCTTGCCGCCGCAATGCTCGATTGCACTCTCTCTCTCTCTCTCTCTCTCTCTCTCTCTCTCTCTCTCTCTCTCTCTCTCTCTCTCTCTCTCTCTTTCTCACACATACACACACACACAAGGAGGTGAAGAAGCAGAAGATGGAGATGGAGATGGAGCAAGAGCACTCTTCTATTGCACAAATGAGAGAATAAGTGAATTTTAGGTTTAGTTGGCTTTTATATGAACTCACCCCATTCACACTTGGGCGCCCATGCTTAGCCAACTAATCCCTTGAATGTCCCGGTTGGAGTGCGCCTCTCATCGGCGATCACTCTTACCCTTTTCCTATTGGTCCGACAAGCCCGGTACCTGACTCTACCAAATACATAATACACGTCCGTCGTAGGTGATGGGGTGTCCGTGAGCCGTGAGGGTTAACATGCCCCCCTTCCTGATGTAGATTCCGTCCTCGGAAGCTGTTGAGTTGAAGCTCGTTCGTCGAGGTGGAAGAGCATTTGAGATGAATTTCCTTAGCCTTCTTCAGTCACTGCAAAATCAAACAACATTGGCACAGTAATTGCATTCTCATAAGTGAGTAAAAATCATATGCAGTTTTAGGTAGACAAATTGATTGGTAAAAGAATTTCAAACAATTTGTCAACAATGAACATTAAATTGCAATGTAATCAAATGCATAAACACATGTAAAGGTAAAAAATTAAACAAGTCTGGGGTCGCTAATTTGACGATCGAAAGGCACTAGAGATCGAATATTAATACCATGGGTAAGCTTCTTAATTTTCTGTGGTTAATTAAGTTGTTTAATCGCGAGAGCCAAGTATTCATGTTCGAGGGCTGACTAGAGGCTATATCTAGAAGACCTTGTAGTTAATCTATCATAAAAGGAATTTCTCATGAAATCATCGCCTGACTGATTACTTTTTCTTTGACCCCCCAAAGTCTTTTCACATTGATTCAATTTGATGTGTGTGCTTATTTTGTATGCCTTGGGTTTTTTGCTTTTCAAGGAAAAGCGCCCACACTGGGAACCTCTAGGGCTCTAGTACTATAGGCAATACATGTGAGTGAAGTACCAAATCAAGCTAAGATTTCTCTTCCAGCTTAAGATTTTACAGTGTGGCACTTTGATTTTTTGTTTGTTCATTTTCAGCATTTTAATTTTGTAACTTTGGGGGGTCATATAACACTGATACACCTCCCCAGGCTCATCACATTAGTTAACTCCCTTTATAATACTTAAGCTAAAGGTCAATAGGGTCAAGCCCACTAGAAAGCCCTTACATTTCACACAATGCTGCCTAAATCGGATTAAGAACCTAAGTAACCATTGATTATTAGGAAGGCATTCCCCATGGTATTAAGAGAAGATTTCTAACACCTAACTTGGTCAAACTAGCTTAGTCGGACTGCTTAATTTTTAAACCTAGACAAGTGATTACGACAAAAAATTACATTGAATTAAATGTTTGATACTAAGCAAATGCGGTGAATATTAGGCTACCAATCACAATTAAAGCAGACAATCATAGATGCAAAAAAGATAAGGGGCAATGCTAATGGACAAGAAACACTTGTTTGTGTCGATGGTTGCGCTTGATTTGAAGATTGAGTCGAGATAAAGATTCCATGAAGGTCCAAATCCTACCAATAGCAACACGCTCCTGTACACACTAGGAAACAAAAGGAATACCTCCAGGAGGCACATTAGTGGAAAAAGGTACCAACACTTATTGAACACAACAAAAAACATAAGGAATTCTAACCTAATTATTTGCACTGCCCCTAGAGAGTCAAGGGAATAGGATATTGTAGAGGTTGGGGGGAAACCCTAAGGCTAAACCCCTATCCTCATCGTCGAGATAAACAAAGTCATCATCCATGAGACCATATGTGCCATCCGTGTAGTCGTGTAAATTTTCTTCTTCATCATAGGTGCCCATGTTTACTAAGAAGGTCACTAGACGCCTATAGTCATCTTGGTCAAAAGGGTAGGCTTGTGCAATGGGAGAAACGCTCTCTACTAAGTATGGATCAGACGTGGTCAAGAGACGTATCAGCCATTCTAACTCCTCAAAATTCCTCTCACATGCTAGCGTACCTATCAAATCCCATTCACATGCAAGCATTGGAAAGACCATGTGAAATATTTGTGAAAAGTAACGAGGGTACCTCTCACCCAAGGCAGGAGTGGATGACTCTAGCGTACTAGCCATATATGTACACGCAAATAGATGATGGTTAGAGTGCAAATATTACAAGGGTCGTGTTCTTGTGCATAATTTGTTTTTATGATTTGTGTTATGGCTCTTGCTCTTTTACTTTTTTATCTTGTTTTTGTGAGTATAAGGCTTTATATATACATTCCCTAAGATTGGAGATTAAGAGGTCAGGGAAAAAGGTTGAGAGGGAAGCAAGTGAATGATGGATGTCCACAAACACTCCCCCCTTCCTTGGGTAGATCATACCGTTTGAAATGATGTCGTCACCCTTTGAAACCAATTGTTCCAGTTGGTAATAGGTGAGGATTTTTTCCAGTAGTTTTCTATTACCCTACGTGCCTCGTCAAGTTGCAAGGGTGGTAAGGTACTCTCCCAGGATCGAACTTGAAGTGGTTCATCAGGTGATTCTTGAACACTGGGAGGTGTGGATTCTTTTGTAGCTTCATGGAGGTCCACTACTATAGATGGAGGCTATGTAGAAGCTTTTACCTCTATGGATGTATTACATGAGGAGCTAGAAGCTTTATGGAACTCCCCCCTTCCTGAGCTAGGTGGAATAAATTGGTTTTGCCTTGGAGCCCAAACTATCTCTTGACTAGGTGTGTAGCATTCTGTGATCTTTCCCTTCCCACGGTCTGCCATTGGCTTTAGCGTTACACTGTTTGACTCATATGGGTTTGTTGTCGATAGGGAAGGACATATTTTACATTTAGGTACCCAAATTTGCTCATTTCCATCATAGTAGCATTGGGCTTCTAATAGTTGTTTTGGAATCCATCGTGATTTGGTCTTGACTCTCCTAGGGCGCGCTCTTGGTTTTCCCGGGAAATTTTTTCTTGGAATGGATGGGAGGGTTGAGGTAGTTGGAAGTAAGGCCTTGGGGACCCATTGATATGTACTCTTAGGTTGTGCAGGTTGAGTACTTGCAATATTACTGCTTGTTGCAACTAAAAGTGTTGAAGTGCTAGCTAGGTTCATGGGTAGCCGGCAAAGACGAGTTAACCACCTTGGCTTGTGAATGTTGGCTATCCTTCAACTTTGCTAGAGTTTGCAACGTAGGTGACTTTGCTTGAATGATAGGGGTAAGAGTCGGTGGTCGCGTCGTGACACTACCAGTATCCCAATCAATAGTGCATTTGGTTGCCAACATCCACGTGCGTCCCAGGATTACGTTGCCTTACATAGCTCCCGCGGGCATGACTAGAAACCTCTGCACTATGCTTCCATTGTCATAGACAACAGGGGTCTGAAGGACTCCAAGAATAGCAGTTTTCTTTTTATTAATGCCCTTGACTTGCATCGTACTCGGGGATAGGGTCGGTTTCCCTAATTGACACCAAACTCCATAGGATAACAAATTGTGTTTAGCTCCCGTATCTAATAAGGCATTGTATAGTACTTTCCCATAGGGGCTATTTCGCTCAATTGGGTATCGTAGGGGTGGCTCAGATTCTAATGAGTCGTCATTTGTGTCCTCGAAAAATGCTTGCGTGATTCCCAGATTAGCCTCTCGTTGGCGTCTAAGACATTGTTGTCGTTCTCGAGCCTCAACTCTTGCTTGGATTTTTTTAAGCTCTGCTTGTTCCTTGGCAGCCTTCTTTTGATGGATGGCTTGCAACTCTTCCTGGCTTAGAGGATCATAATATCTTTTGAATTTACTCCCATTAAGGAATCCAATGGTTTCAACTCCATCTAGAGTCTCCACACGAATGGTACCTTGCGGGGTAATTTCACACACTCGATATGGTCCCTTACCATCGTATTTCAATTTCTTCTTTTCATTACGTACCCCGTACATAAGAACTTTATCACCAACCTTGATGTCTTTATCCTTTAAATGGCTATCAAACCACTTCTTTCTCCTATCCTTCTCCACTAGAGCATTTCGCACAGCTAATTGCCTCTCTTCATCTAGCCTTTCCAGGATATATAATCGCTCCACTAAGGGGTTACCATCCCAACCTTCTTGAGAAGCTACTCGAAGACTAGGAATGACAAACCCCCATGGCATAACTGCTTCTTGGCCATACACCATCTTAAACGGTGTGCAATTAATAGCAACTTTATACGCAGTACGATAAGCCCATAAAGCTGATGTAAGCTTTAGGTCCCAATCAGTGCGATGAGCCTCGACTGTCTTTGTCAAAATGGAGATGAGATTTTTGTTGGTACTCTCAGCTTGGCCATTTGCTTGGGGATAATAGGGTGTAGACTTGTGGTGTGATATCATGAAGTTTGATGTGAGTTCTTTTATTACTTCATTTATAAAATGAGTTCCATTGTCACTCACAAGTTCAAAGGGGCATCCAAAACGTGTGATAATGTTCTCAAAGAGGAGCTTAGCTGTTGTTTTTGCATCTGCCTTCCGTGTTGCTTTTGCTTCAGCCCATTTGGTTACATAGTCGGTAGCCACAATGATATATCGTGATTGCGTGTTACGTGCAGCCGGACTAATCGGTCCTACAAAGTCTAAGCCCCACTTTTCAAATGGCATCCTATCACTTCTTTGTGGCTTCTTGAAGCGTTGGCATTCATCACATCCCTTTGCAAAAAGTGATGCATCCTTAAATAGAGTGGGCCACCAATAGCCTGGTTGTAAGATCTTTCGGGCAGTCAAGTTTCCTGAAAAGTGACCACCACCTACGCCCATGTGTGCCTCTTGTAGAATATATAAATACTCATCCTCGCGGGCACAACGTCTAAGAAAATCATCTTTTCCTCTCTTATAGAGAGTTCCAACCAGTAAGCAATAGGGTTCGCAGTATGTATCTATAGTTGCCGCTAGCTCCCCATGTATCTATAGTTGCCGCTAGGTGTACCCAATCGACATTGTCTGACTCAGCCATTCCGGGTAGGATATCCATATAAGGAGAGTTCTTCCCAATATCCGTGTCTTCGTTACACGTGTAACAATACTGTAATGGAGCTGAGTGAATTGTTGTGTCTGATCGATTATCAATGATGAATTTATTTCCTAGAGGATGCGTTCGACCACTTAAAAGATCAACTCGAATGACAGAGTCTTGGAACTATAAGTAGACGTGGTTTTTGGACCAGTCATGCACCATTTTTGCTTCCCTCATGAATGGACGCCCTAAGATCATCTCAAATGACATAGGATGCTTGGAAAAATCCATAACAATGAAAGTTTTCCTTACCTTGTGTCCCAAGACCTTGATTCTGAGATCCTCTAGCATTCCAATAGGCGTAACAATAGATCCATTAGCCATTTTTACCACTACGCTTGTGGCTTCAAGGTGAGGTCGCCCCATAGACTCCCAACAACTCTTTGTCACCATGCTGACTCCCGCACCACCGTCAAGGACCCCCTTTACAGTTAATCCTTTAGTAGTGATTGGTAGAGTAGCATTAGATTCATCACCTTCAAAGTATTGCCCCAACTTGTTAACGGGTACTTCAATTACAGATTCATGTCCCGCTAGGTCAGATGGTGGTGCTAAATGTTCCTCATCATTCATTACTGAGTCAGGTTTGTTCATATGTGCAACCTGTGGTAATCTGGCCTGTAATTCTCCATTGAGGAAGGCTCGAAGAGCTGAGACTAGCTCGGGGTCTTTATATAGTTTGTACATGATGGTGGTTCTAACTTCTGAAGACATGAAATCCATCAATTTGGAAACATTTAATGGCATCTTGTGGGACGTAGGACCCTGACAAGAGAATGGTGAAGATGGAATCTCCACTTCCTCAAGGGGGTCGGGCATTCCCTCACCAAACATTCTCTCTAGTAGGAAAGGTATGTGTCCACTTTCAGATGTCCTACCCTCACTCTCTTCCCGAATGATACTGGGTATAGCTAACGGCCTGTAGTTCTTGTGAGGTTGAACTTGTGTGGGAAGCACTGTGTCTGACATCTGGATATGTTTGGGTTCAAGTTCTAATGTTCGTTGAGTTTCTTCCACCAAACCCCTCAGTTGTTGGACTCGTTCAATTTCCACTGTTGGGTTTGGATAGGTTCCAATCTTTCTCTTGCAATCCTCATTTTTTGTCTCTCGTGGCTTATCTTGGGGGTTCGCAACTGGGTGGTTTAACCTTGAATACTCTTTTGGTTTTCGTCGTAATTCCCTCTCGTGATCCTCCTCACTGGCTTTTTCCTTTGTAGTAACAGTTTTGGTCTCCGTGGTCTCTATCGCATCTGAGTCATCCTCAGGGTCATTCATATACACGGGATCCTCTCCTGTCCCTATGTTAGTCTTTGAACTAGGTTTTGAGCTAGAAGCATTAAGGGATTTCTTTCTTCGTGTTTTCTTCTTTCTCGCTCGGCCAATGGATGCAGCATCTCTCTCTTCGAGGATGTAATTTTGCTTTTGGAGCATCGATCGTGTGAGTGCATTCACTAGTGCTATGTTTATAGTTGGTGGTGTCCCATCAACAATCTCTATTATGTTCAATGGTGTGATTTTCAATGCGTTTGGATTGTTAGGACATTGTGCGATCAAATGATCTATGCCACAACGATTACAAGTGAGTATTGGCATTGCCAATGCACTCCCTTGACTTTTTTCCATTAGTGCGGCATTCTTTTGCATTCTAATGGGGCACTGAGCTACTCGATGTGGTCCACCACATTCGTAGCACTGAAGAGGTGGTCTCTTGGTAAAACTATTAATGTTTTGGCCTCTTGCTTCTATCGCAGTAGCTTGATATACCGGTTTGATTTGTCCCCAATGGTTTTCCATATAGTACATGGGACACTCCTCAAGCATGTCGACTCCATAGGTGATACTAGAGTCTATGTCCTCTTCGCAATCTACATAAGTACTAGATGACTCGCAACCTATTTGGTTCATAGGTGTAACTCTTGGATGAGGGGGTTGCAGTCCTTGCACTGGAGGTGGCAACGGTGTGGTTTGGACCACATTTTGGGTTCTAGGGACCATGTGCTGTAATGGCAACTGTTGCTCCATGGGTGGGGTAGGCATCAATGCAGGAACTCGAGGTGAGTCTGCCCAAGCTATAGGCGGTCTATTTTCCATGATGCGTTTAAGCATTAGGCAATCCTTCGCTTGATGGCCATACCTACCACACGCGTTACAAGTCCCGTTAAACTTTACTCTGAAAGTAGGGCATTCACTCGTAGTATGTGGGCCCAAGAAAATTGAGCACCATTGTTGCTCCCTTCTTGGATACATATGAGTGTTTTGTGGAGCACGATTACCCCTAAGGCTTTCTTGGATGGCCTTTGTGAGATCTGCCAAAGTCATCTCAGATATCGTTTGCTCTTTCACGATTGGCTTTATCTTCATTGGCTCATGCCCTGATGCTTGCGAGCTACTAGACTTTGGCTCGGCAGACACTCTTTCTCCTGCAATCATTAAATTATCCTCCAATTGGAATGCATTCATGGTGACTGCTTCCCAAGTAGTGATACCTCTAATGACTAGGCCATTATAAATACTTTCATGTCGTAGTCCCCTAATGAATCTATCGAGCAATTGGTTGTTGTTGAATTGCTCGTTTGGATTGCATCGAGAATTCAAATTCTTTAGGCGACTAATGAAGTCTCTCACGGATTCACCTTCTTCTCGTTGGGCTTTCTGGAGCTGAGAGGCTACACCCCAAAGTACTCCCTCTCGTATGTATTCTTTTAAGAACAGTCTCCTAAGAGTAGAGTAGATCGTTTTCTCTTCTACTCTTAAGGTTCTATACCAATCTCCAGCCTTTCCGCTTAGGGTCAAACTCAAAGCCTTACACTTATGTAGCTCATTGTGCTCTTCCAAGGAATCGCACACATGTTCAAAGACTTCCATATTCTTTCTAGCATCTCCGTCTCCACTGAATTTCTGTGTGAGCTTAGCTACTTGAACTGCCTTGCTCCTAGGCTCTCTATCAGGTGCACTACGCATGTTTTCTGCAATAGAGCGACCGATAGTTTGAGGAAATGCTGCCAAATCTCCTATTTGAGCAGGTATAATGGGTGTATGTGCTCCTGGAACCACATGTGAGATGGGAGTTAGCCTTGGCCTTGGCATACGCACGGCTCTTGGGTCCCAAATTTCGTATGGTGCTGTACCATATGGTGGTCCAAAGTTTACAGGCGTGGCCCTAGGCATAAGGGGTGCCTGATATGGCATGTTATTATTAAATGGCATGGCTCCACTTGTATAAGAGCTTGGATAATTCCATTGTGGATTGTAAGCTCTTGGAATAATCGGAGTTGTAGGAGCTACATGAGGCTGAGGTACGACAAGTGCACATGATTGATACATACATGTAGGTATAGTTGGGGGCACTGTGCTACTAGGCATCGGCACAGTGTTAACAAATGAACTCCATGGTGTACTTCTTGTCATGATCATCACTGGGATATGCATGGTAGCCATAGTGTCATTAAGAGAAAGATGATCTAGATCTGGGAAGGTAAAGCTGCCACTTGTGGGCTCAGATTGTACTGAGGCTCCTGGCAAAACAACATATGGAGGATCAATGGGGCTCACTGAGGGAGTCTCCATTTGTGACAGGGTTGGTTGGTTGGCCTTTCCCGTATCCAACAATCTCATTAGGCCTGTTGAAGGCATGTTGATCCCTATGTTCTGTCTTTCTAACTCGACAATCCTATGGAGGACATCACAGACTTTCTGTTGTTGCTCATCTATGCTAGTAGCACCCAATGTGGATTGTAGAACATCTAACCAACCCACATGATAGGTGTGTCCTGTGTACCGATCAGTTAAAGCTTCTGCTTGTAGGTCATACTCCCAATTTTCGTTTAGGAATATCCCATCTAGGCCTGGCGTGCTGGAGGTTTCCCTCAAGGTGGAAGCATTATTGCTCCCCATCGCTTGCCCCTCCATGACTGCTACCTTGGGAGCACTCGGTTGCTCGGCTGGCATGATTATTGTCATAGGAGCCTTTGCTTTCAGGGCTCGACTTTGTTCAAACTTTCGTAGGTTCTCAATTTCCCTCTCCCTTGTTGCTTGCATATAGCGTTCGATCTCTTGCACTTCGGCAAGACTCCTACCATCGGGTAGTAAAACCTCAGAGGGAGATAGTCCTAAAGGATCAGGAGGTGCATTGGATGGAACATTCACATGCACACTCTCAAGAAGCATAGGGTCTATTTTAGGCATGAATGACGAATTTACTTCCCCACTCCCTTCATTTATTTTATTAACCGCATGTTCGGAGCGAGTATCTCTACTAAGGGTCTCTTTTAAGCGGCTAAACACGCTAGACCCGGGCCGTGGGCCCATGGCATGCATGTCTTGACTTGAACTATCAAGTTTTGGTGTAGGATACCCCTCCATGACTTCGTAGTCAGAGGAAGAATCACTAGACGCGATATGAGGATCTTGGGTCGCGCTACCTTGAGTCCCGACCGAAGGTCTAGAACTTAGGGTGGAGGAATAATGGGTGCCCGCGTAAATGGAGGCACTACCAATATGCTCGTGCTCTAACACTCGTCCAGAGCGTAGGTTCATATGACTTGGATCCCCTAGAAGTGTCAGTGAGTGCCCGTGAAGGCTGCTCACCTAGTATTTTTGGGTGTTTTGCAACCCAAGTCTTTTTTTTTTTTTTTGATCTTTTTTTTTTTTTGACCCAGCTATAGAATAGAACGTATGATAGCTCAAAACGAGCGTCTCGGTCAGAGGGACGTGCCGTGCTTTACAACCCTCCGTTTGGTCACTTTATGCCCTCGAAATCCCTAAAACTGTCAATTTCTAGTAGGGAACTAGGCTCAAATTAGAAAGTCTAAGGGTGCAAGTGGGAAGAGAAGGGAGGAGAGTGGAGGACTTGCCCCACATGCTCTCATTCCCTCTTGAGGGGGTAGGGTATATATATAAGAGTGAGTCTGGTATATATCATAAGACTGAGGACTGAGGCCTGGGCCTGGGCTTGGGCTTGGGCTTGGGCTTGGGCTTGGGCTTGGGCTTGGGGAAACGATCCCGATCAAAATTTTAGTGTAGCCGCCCAGTCACTCACACTTAAATATTTTCGGTTTTTTTTTTTAAAAAATTTTATTTATTTTTATTTTCTTTTGGCGACGACCGCGCGCGGTTTTGGTGACCCTTTCTTGGCCACACACACTATCACCTACCTAATCTCCTAGTCAACAGCTCACAGCTCACTACCTTATCTACTTCCTAACAGTGCTGCTAACCACTAACTAATCTACTAACTAAACTGTTAACTGCTTACTGACAGTGAGCTAACTGTCCACCTACTTCCTCTCTCACTACCTTACTGTGCAAAGACTGTGTGCAGGCAAACCTTGACAGAAAACTGTGTACAGACTGTGTGCAAGCAGAAATTGCTAGTTTCCTTCCTACTTATTCATTCACTGCAAACAAGCTAACGACTACTAATTGTGCAAAGATTGTGTGCAAACAGAAAACACAACATTATGCAGAAATCACAGAACTTGCAGACAATACATAAATTAACAACTTGCAGAAAAACAACTCATTCCTCTTCTTCTTCCTCTTCTTTCCTACTACAAACAACTCATAGGAGAAGCACAAAGTGCCTCTTGGGCTTAGTGCAGGGCGATTCCCCGGCATCAGCGCCAAAAATGTGCGCTCCTTGCCGCACTGTCGAAGCAAGGGCCTTGCCTAACACGGCTCCAAGCACACAACTAGCTTAACTAGTAAGCTCAAAAGAGGGCAATGGTGTGTCACTCACTGCTCTATGCTCCTGCCGTGGAGGATTCCTCTCCGTGAAGAAGAAGGAGACGTCGCTACGTCGCGCTCAACCGCTTCACCACCGTCGTGCCGCCGCAATGCTCCATCGCACTCTCTCTCTCTCTCTCTCTCTCTCTCTCTCTCTCTCTCTCTCTCTCTCTCTCTCTCTCTCTCTCTCTCTCTCTCTCTCACACACACACACACACACACACACACACACACAAGGAGGTGAAGAAGCAGAAGATGGAGATGGAGATGGAGATGGAGCAAGAGCACTCTTCTATTGTACAAATGAGAGAATAAGTGAAATTTAGGTTTAGTTGGCTTTTATATGAGCTCGCCCCATTCACACTTGGGTGCCCATGCTTAGCCAACTAATCCCGTGAATGTCCCGGTTAGAGTGCGCCTCTCATCGGCGATCACTCTTACCCTTTTCCTATTGGTCCGACAAGACCAGTACCTGACTCTACCAAATACATAATACACGTCCGTCGTAGGTGATGGGGTGTCCGTGAGCCATGAGGGTTAACAATGAGGTGTAGCTACTTTGTTTACTACCATGGTTGTTTTGGGGTAAAGGTCCACCACTTGTCCAACCTACTATCCACTGTATTATGGAGGTTTTAGCCCAAGATTGTTTAAAGGTCCACCGCCAGTCCAAGCTAGATCCTTTGAAAGAAGCTATCTCTATTGTTTCAAGGTCAATGTGTGAATGGAGTGTAGCTACTTTTTTTACTACCATGGATGGTTTGGGACAGAGGTTCACCACTTGTCCACCCTACTATCTATTGTGTTATTGAGGTTCTAGCCCAAGGTTGTTTGTAGATCTACCACCTATCCAAGCTAGCTCTATTGAATAGACCTATTTCTAGTCTGATCACTTGGATGGTTATGGGTACTTGTCCAACCTACTAACCATTGTGTTATGGAGGCTTTAGCCCATGGTGGTTTTAAGGTCCACCACTATCCAAGCTAGCTCCATTGAGTAATTCTATCTCTAGTCTAATGATAGATGGATGGTTTAGGGTAGAGGTCCAACACTTTTCCAACCTACTATCCATTGTGTTATTGAGGTTTTAATCCAAGGAGGTGTGAAAGTCCACCACATTTTCAATCTAGATCCATTTAAAGAAGCTATCTCTATTTTTTGAAAGTAAATGTGGGAATGGAGTAGAGCTATTATGCTTACTACCATTGATGGTTTGGGACAGAGGTCCACCACTTGTCCAACCTACTAACCATTACCTTATTGAGGTTTTAGCCCAAGTTTGTTTGAAGATCCGCCACCTCTCCAAGCTAGCTCTATTGAAGGAATCTATCACTATTGTCTGAAGGTTAAAGTGTGAATGGAGTCTAGCTACTATGTTTACTACCATGGATAGTTTGGGGCACAGGTCCACCGCTTGTCCAACCTACTTTCCATTGTGTTCCAGAGGTTTTAGCGAAGGTTAGTTTGAAGGTCCACCACCTATCCAAACTAGATCTCTTAAACAAAGCTATCTCTATTGTTCTAAATTCAGTGTGTGAATGCAGTGTAGCTACTTTGTTTACTACCATGGATGGTTTGTGGTAAAGGTCCACCACTTGTCCAACCTACTATCCACTGTGTTATGGAGGCTTTAGCCCAAGATTGTTTGAAGGTCCACCACCTATCCAAGCTAGATCCTTTGAAAGAAGCTGTCTCTATTGTTTCAAGGTCAAGGTGTGAATGGAGTGTAGCTACTTTTTTTACTACCATGGATGGCTTGGGACAGAGGTTCACCACTTGTCCAACCCACTATCTATTGTGTTATTGAGGTTTTAGTCCAAGGTTTTTTGTAGGTCCACCACCTGTCCAAGCTCGCTCTTTCGAATAGACCTATCGCTAGTCTGATCACTTGGATGGTTAGGGGTACTTGTCGAACCTACTAACCATTGTGTTATGGAGGTTTTAGCCCATGGTGGTTTGAAGGTCCACCACCTGTCCAAGCTACCTCTATTGAATAGTTCTATCTCTAGTGTGATGACCTCGATGGTTTGGGGTAGAGGTCCAACACTTTTCCAACCTACTATCCATTGTGTTATTGAGGTTTTAACCCAAGGAGGTTTGAAAGTCCACCACCTTTCCAAGCTAGTTCCATTTACAAAATCTATCTCTATTTTTTGAAAGTCAATGTGTGAATGGAGTAGAGCTATTATGTTTACTACCATTGATGGTTTGGGACAAAGGTCCACCACTTTTCCAACCTACTAACCATTACCTTATTGCGGTTTTAGCCCAAGGTTGTTTGAAGATCCACCACCTATCCAAGCTAGCTCTATTGAAAGACTCTATTACTATTGTCTAAAGGTTAAAGTGTGGATGGAGTCTAGCTACTTTGTTTACTACCATGGAGGGTTTGGGATAGAGGTCCATCACTTGTCCAACCTACTAACCATTATGTTATGGAGGTTTTAGCCCATGGTGGTTTTAAGGTCCACCACTTGTCCAAGCTAGCTCTATTGAAAAGTCCTATCCCTACTCTTATAGCATGGATGGTTTGGGGTAGACGTCTAATACTTTTCCAACCTACTATCCATTGTGTTATTGAGGTTTTAGCCCAAGGTGGTTTGAAGGTCCACCACCCGTCCACGCTAGCTCTATTGAAAGAAGATATCTCTATTGTTTGAAGGTCAATGAGTGAATGGATTGTAGCTACTATGTTAACTACCATGGAGGGTTTGGGACACAGGTCCATCACTTGTCCAATCTACTAACCGTTGTGTTATGGAGGTTTTAGTCCAAGGTGATTTTAAGGTCCACCACCTGTCCAAGCTAGCTCTATTTAATAATCCTATCTCTACTCTGATAGTGTGGATGGTTTTGGGTAGATGTCAATCACTTGTCCACTTTTCTATCCCTTGTGCTATAAATGTTTAGCCCAAGGTGGTTTGAAGGTCCACCACCTCTCCAAGCTAGATACATTGAAACAAGCTATCTCTAATGTTTGAAGGTCATGGCCAAAAAAGATTTATTGAAAGTAGCTATCTCTATTATTTGAAGGTCATTGTTTGAATGGAGTGTCTACTATGTTTACTACCAGGGATGGTTTGGGGTATAGGTCCACCACTTCTCCAACCTATTAACCATTGTGTTATGCATGTTTTAGCCCAAGTTTGTTTGAAGGTCCACCACCTGTACAAGCTTCCTCTATTGAAACAAGCTATCTCTATTGTTCTAAGGTCAATGTGTGAATGGAGTGTAGCTACTATGTTTAGTACCATGGATGGCTTTGTGTAGAGGACCATAACCATTCTATTATGGAGATTTAGCCCTATGTGGTTTGGAGGTCAACCACATGTCCAAGCTCGCTCTATTGAATAGTCCTATCTCTACTCTGATAGCATGGATGGTTTTGGCTAGAGGTACAACACTTGTCCAACCTACTATGCATTGTGTTATGGAGGTTTTTGCCCAAAGTGGTTTGAATATCCACCACCTATCCAAGCTAGATCTATTGAAAGAGTCTATCTCTATTATTTGAAGGTCAATGTGTGAATAGAGTGTAGCTACTATGTTTACTACCATGGATGGTTTGGGGTAGAGATTCACCACTTGTCCAACCTACTATCCATTGTTTTATAGAGGTTTAAGTCCAAGGTGGTTTGAAGGTCCACCATCTCGCCAAGCTATCTCTATTGAAAGAAGCTATCTCTATTGTTTGAAGGTCAATGTGTGAATGAAGTGTAGCTACTATGTTTACTACCATGTATGATTTGGGGTAGAGGTCCACCACTTGTCCAACCTACTAACCATTTTGTTATGGAGGTTTTAGCCCAAGGTGGTTTGAAGGTCAACCACCTGTCCAACCTAGCTCTATTGAATAGTCATGTCTCTTTTGTGATAGCATGGATGGTTTCAGGTAGAAGTCCAACACTTGTCAGCCCTACTATCCATTGTGTTATGGAGGTCTTAGCCCAAGGTGGTTTGAAGGTCCAGACCTGTCCAAGGAAGCTCTATTGAATAGTCCCATTGCTATTGTTTGAAGGTGAATGTGTGAATGGAGTGTAGCTAGTATGTTTACTACCAGGGATGTTCTGGGCAAAGGTCCACCACTTGTCCAACCTACTAACCATTGTGTTATGGAGCTTTTAGCCCAAGGTGGTTTTAAGGTCCACTACTTTTCCAAGATAGCTCTATTGATTAGTCCTATCTCTATTGTGATAGCATGGATGGTTTTGGGTAGAGGTCCAACACTTGTCCAACCTAATATCCATTGTGTAGTTGATGTTTTAGCCCAAGGTGGTTTGAAAGAATTTATCTCTATTGTTTGAAGGTCAAAGTGTGAATGGAGTGTAGCTACTATGTTTTCTACCATGGATGGTTTGGGCCAACGTGGTTTGAACGCGTTTTCTACCATGGATGGTTTGGCCATTGTGTTATGGAGGTTTTAGCCCAAGGTGGTTTGAAGGTCCACCACTTTTCCAAGATAGCTCTATTGAATAGTCCTATCTCTATTTTGATAGTGTGGATGGTTTTGGGTAGAGATACAATACTTGTACAACTTACTATCCATTGTGTTATGGAGGTTGTAGCCCAAGGAGGTTTGCACGTCTACCACTTATCCAAGCTACATCTATTGAAAGAAACTATCTCTATTGTTTAAAGGTCAATGTGTGAATAGAGTGTAGCTACTATGTTTATAACAATGAATGATTTGGGGTAGAGCTCCACTATTTCTCCAACCTGGTTTCAGCCCAAGGTTGTTTTGAGGTCCACCACATGTCCAAGCTAGCTCTATTGAAAGAAGCTAATGGGATATTTTTTGAAGGTCAAAAGGTGAATGGAGTCTACCTACTATGTTTATTACCATGGAGGGTTTGGTACAGAGGTTCATAACTTTTCCATCCTATTAAACCATTATCTTATGGAGGTTTTAGCCCAAGGTGGGTTGAAGGTCCACCACATGTCCAAGCTAGCTCTATTGAATAATCCTATCTCTACTCTGATAGCATGGAAGCTTCTGGGTAGAGGTCAATTACTTGTCTAGTTTACTGTTTCTTGTGTTATAAAGGTTTTAGCCCAAGGTGGTTTGAAGGTCCACCACTTGTCCAAGCTAGATGTATTGAAACAAGCGATCTCTATTGTTTGAAGATCATGTCCAAGATAGATCTATTTAAAGCAGCTACCTCTATTGTTTGAAGATCACTCTGTGAATGGAGTGTCTACTATGTTTACTACCAGGGATGGTTTAGGGTAGAGGTCCACCACTTGTCCAACCTACTATCCATTGTGTTATGCAGATTTTAGCCCAAGGTTGTTTGAAGGTTCACCACCTGTACAATCTAGCTCTATTGAAAGAAGCTCTCTATTGTTTTAAGGTCAATGTGTGAATGGAGTGTAGATACTATGTTTAGTACCATGGATGGCTTGTGTAAAGGACCATCATCTGTCTAACCTACTAGCCATTGTTTTATGCAGGTTTTAGCCCTATGTTTTTTGAATGTCAACCACCTATCCAAGATCGCTCTTTCTATCTCTACTCTGATAGCATGTTTGGTTTTGGCTAGAGGTCCAACACTTGTCCAGCGTACTATGCATTGTGTTATGGAGGTTTTACCCCAAGGTGGTTTAAAGGTCCACCAAGTTTCTAGGCTAGATCTATTGAAAGAAGCTATCTCTATTGTTTGAAGGTATGTGAATGGAGTGTAGCTACTATGTTTACTACCATGGATGGTTTGGGGTAGAGATCCACCACTTGTCCAACCTACTATCCATTGTGTTATGGAGGTTTAAGTCCAAGGTGATTTGAAGGTCCACCACTTGTCCAAGCTAGCTCTATTGAAAAAAGCTATCTCTATTGTTTGAATGTCAATTTGTGAATGGAGTGTATTTACTATGTTTACTACCATGGATGGTTTGGGATAGAGGTCCACCACTTGTCCAACCTACTTTTGATTGTGTTCTGGAGGTTTTAGCTCAGGTTGGTTTGAAGGTCTACCACCTATCCAAGCTAGACATATTGAACAAAGCTATCTCTATTGTTTCAAAGTCAGTGTGTGAATGGAGTGTAGCTACTTTGTTTACTACATGGATGGTTTGGTGCAAAGTTCCACCACTTGTCCAACCTACTATCCATTGTCTTATGGAGGTTTTACCCCAAGATTGTTTGAAGGTCCATCACCTATCCAAGCTAGCTCTATTGGATAGTCCTATCTCCATTGTTTGAAGGTCAAAGTGTGAATGGAGTGTAGCTAGTTTTTTTACTACTATGGTTGGTTTAGGGCAGAGGTCCACCACTTGTCCAACCTACTATCTAATGTGTTATGGAGGTTTTATCCCAAGGTTGTTTGAGGGTTCACCACCTATCCAAGCTAGCTCTATTGAATAGTCCTATCTCTAGTCTCCTCACATGGATGGTTTGGGATAGAGGTCCACCACTTGTCCAACCTACTAACCATTGGGTTATGGAGGTTTTAGCCCATGGTGGTTTGAAGGTCCATCACCTGTCCAAGATAGCTCTATTGAATAATCCTATCTCTATTGTTTGAAGGTCAAAGTGTGAATGGAGTGTAGGTACTATGTTTACTACCATGGATGGTTTGGGACAAAGGTCCACCACTTGTCCAACCTGCTAACTACCATGGATGGTTTGGGGAAGAGGTTCACTACTTGTCCAACCTACTATCATTTCAAGGTCAATGTTCGAATGCAACATACCCAATATGTTTACTACAATGGATGGTCTGGTACAGATGTCCACCACTTGTCAAACCTCCTTTCCATTGTGTTATAGCTTTCTTAGCCCAAGGTGGTTTGAAAGTCCACCACATGTCTAAGCTAGCTCTATTTAAAGAAGCTATCTCTATTCTTTGAAGGTCAATGTGTGAATGGAGTGTAACTACTATGTGTACTACCATGGATTTTTTGGGGTAGAGGTCCACCGCTTGTCTAGCCTACTATCCATTGTGTTATGGAGGTTTTAGCCCTATGTAGTTTGAAGGTCAATGTGTGAACAGAGTTTATCTACTATGTTTAATACCATGGATAGTTTGGAACAAAGGCCCACTACTTGCCAACCTAGTAACCATTGTGTAATGAAGGTTTTAGTCCAAGGTGGTTTGAAGGTCCAACACCTGTCCAAGCTAGCTCTATTGAATAGTCCTATCTATTCGGATCACGTGGATGGTTTCGGGTAGAGGTCCAACACTTTTCCAACCTACTATCCATTGTGTTATTGAGGTTTTATTCCGAGGTGGTGTGAAGATCCACCACCTGTCCAACCTAGATCTATTGAAAAAATCTATCTCTATTGATTAAAGATCAATGTGTGAACTAAGTAGTACTACTATATTCACTATCATTGATGGTTAGGGATAGAGGTCCACCACTTGTCCAACGTACTAACCATTGCATTATAGAGGTTTTGGCCCAAGGTAGTTTGAAGATCCACCACCTATCCAAGCTAGCTCTATTGAAAGAATATATCACTATTGTTTGAAGGTTAAAGTATAAATGGAGTCTAGCTACTATGTTTACTACCATAGAGGGTTTGGGACAGACGTCCATCACTTGTCCAACCTGCTAACCATTGTGTTATGGAAGTTGTAGCCCAAGGTGGTTTGAAGGTCCACAACTTGTTGTCCAAGCTAGCTCTATTGAATAGTCCTATCTCTACTTTAAAAGGGTGGATGGTTTGGGATAGAGATCTAACACTTGTCCAACCTACTATCCATTCTGTTATTGAGGATTTAGCCCAAGGTGGTTTGAAGGTCCACCACCTGTCCAAGCTAGCTCTATTGAAAGAATCTATCTCTATTGTCTGAAGGTCAATGTGTGAATGGAGTGTAACTACTATGTTTACTACCATGGATGGTTTGGGTAGAGGACCATCACTTGTCCAACCTACTAGCCATTGTGCTATGCAAGTTTTACCCCTATGTGGATTGAAGGTCAACCACCTATCCAAGCTCCCCCTATTGAATAGTCCAAACTACTATTCATTGTGTTATGGAGGTTTTAGCCCAAGATTGTTTCAAGGTCCACCACCTGTCCAAGCTAGAGCCTTTGAAAGAAGTTATCTCTATTGTTTCAAGGTCAATGTGTGAATGGAGTGTAGCTACTTTTTTTACTACCATGGATGGTTTGGGGCAGAGGTTCACCACTTGTCCAACCTACTAACCTACTATCTATTGTGTTATTGAGGTTTTAACCCAAGGTTGTTTGTAGGTCCACCACTTGTCCAAGCTAACTCTATTGAATAGACCTCTCTCTAGTCTCATTACTTGCATGGTTAGGGTTACTTGTCCAACCTACTAACCATTGTGTTATAGAGGTTTTAGCCCATGGTGGTTTGAAGGTCCACCACCTGTCCAAGATAACTCTACTGAATAATTCTATCTCTAGTTTGATGACCTCGATGGTTTGGGGTAGAGGTCCAACACTTTTCCAACCACCTATCCATTGTGTTATTGAGGTTTTAACCCAAGGAGGTTTCAAAGTCCACTACCTTTCCAAGTTAGATCCATTTAAAGAATCTATCTCTATTTTCTGAAGGTCAATGTGTGAATGGAGTAGAGCTATTATGTTTACTACCATTGATGGTTTGGGACAGAGGTCCACCACTTGTTCAACCTACTAATCATTACCTTATTGAGGTTTTATCCCAAGGTTGTTTGAAGATCCACCACCTATCCAAGCTAGCTATATTAAAAGAATCTATCACTATTGTTTGAAGTTTAAAGTGTGAATGGAGTCTCTAGCTACTGAGGCAGTCCGGGGCGGGCAACAAGAAGAGCGGCCTCTAAACACCGTTCGAGGCTTCCGTGCTGCTCAATTGGGGCTGGGGCAAGCACAATCAGAGACAACAACAACCCACAGCCAGAAACCAAACAAGAAAAGGGGCACCACCTAGTTGTAGATGCGAACTAGGACGTGTAAAGAGAGAGAGAGAGAGAGAGAGAGAGAGAGAGAGAGAGAGAGAGAATGATCGGGTTGCTTTGAAATATATCGTCAGTGATCAAGCAAACACAATTATATGTGTAAGAAAGAGAGAGAAAGGGGGAGGGGATGCTTGTTGCATTAATACCTTCTTACAAATCTGTCACGACCAATCAAAGTGAGATTAGTATTTGTTCAACATAGCTTGAGTAAATTACACCACAACACATTACAAGAAAAGCCACCCCAATCACTGTCTTAAGGCCAGGGGAGTCCTCTCCACCCTGTTGCCCTCTTACAATATGTGGAATTTATGGCTAAATTGATGACAACACCCAGAAACAAGCGATACCTATTTGAAAGTAGCCCGAGTAGCCATCACACACAGTGTACTTCTCATGACCAGCTACCTCATTTAGTATCTCATCCTGAAATGGGAGGGAAAAGTGATCTCTTTTTGTTGCCTCATTAAGTGGATGGTAATCCACACACACCCTCCACTTGCGGTTTTTCTTAGGAGTGACAACAACGGGAGAGACCCACTCTAAATTCTCCATTGGATAAATGAAACCTACTGCTAGAAGCTTTCTTACCTCCTTGAGTAAAGCCTGCTCTTTGATGACTCCTAGCCTTCGTAGCTTCTGAGCCTTAGGTGTGGCCTCTGGCTTCAACTCAATTTTGTGTTGAACAACATCTACTCCACGCACATCAGTGTAGTCTTTAGCAAAAAGCCTAGGAAATTTCCTTAGCACACATTTGAAATCCTCTCTTTCTTCCTTTGTAAGTGTTGTAGACAACATACCTTCTAACATTCCTTCATCTTGCACATTTTGGTTCTCTTGGGAACCTACCTCTTCCAAACCTGGGCAAGAGGTCTCTTGGTTGTTTGGATTAAACCTTACCCCCATGACTTCGATGCAAGACTCCTCTTCAGTAATGCTACCGCTACTTTCTCCTTCTGATGTGCTCCTCTCCACCCTATTGCCCTCTTACAGTATGCGGAATTTATGGCTGAATTGATGGCAACACCCAGAAACAAGCTATCAAGAACTTTAAAAAAACACCAAGACACTTACACATCATTGTTGTCCATTAATTCACGTTGGAAGAGAGACAAAGTATCCAAGCTTAGTCCAAATCCACCCTCCTTGATTCAGCAAATGTTGGGCTTACACTAGTAGGAGAAATGATAGATTTCATACTCTCAATTGATGATCACTCTCTCTTACAATGTCATGGAGCTCCCTTGCTAATCACCCCTATTACAATACATGCACATGCATAGACAATGATCTTCCACTCAAGAGCTCCTTCTAGAGAGTTTGAGCTTGGCTGCTCAAGCTATAGCATAGTGCTCTTGCTTATGGCTCCCCCCTTTTTGTGCTAGCTACACCCTCCTTTTATAGCAATTTTGAGGGCTAGGGTTACTCCTCTAACCATGGTTGGGTTAGATTTTCAGCACTTATCTAATTTCTTTTGCTTGGAATTATCAAGAAGTTGGTGGGGATAGATGAAGAAGAGAGACAAGAGAGAAGTGGAGGTGATAGGACTTTTCATACTAGGTTAGTGTTAGTAAATTAGTAGAGTTAGTATTTTCATTGATTTACAAATGGAATTGGATATTTACAATGGGAGTATCCATGTAGGATACAAATAAAGAAGAAAAAACTCTTAATACGTAAGAAAACATGGATTTCTTACAATGTCGATGCTCCAAGTGTCTTGAGTAGGGTCAATTTTGACGCTTGTTGACGGTCCACTAGCTTTGACGGTACGTTTTTTTCACTCTTGACCTTCCTTTGGGAGCCAAGGTAATTGAATATGAGTAATCAATCACCATGATACTGTCTTTCAAGAGAAGAGGCTGAATTTTATGGTTTTTTGATAGATATGGGTAATATGGATGAGGAAAAATGAAACTAGGTGGTCAATTTTGGAATGGAAGTGTGTGTAGGAAACATGAGTTCACCATGGTTTCTCTTATTCTTCAAGGTTTAGAAGAAGGTGAGTAGGGTGCAGAGAGGAGTGGTAAGAGACATGGGGATGATGAGTGGAGAGGTGTGTGTGAAAGAGGAAAATGGTAAAGTGGAAGAGGGAGTGTGGCTGCATAACATGGGCAAACTGGGGTCCACCAATAAAATCATAGCTCACAGCTCGTATCTCAAAAAAATATAAAAACATTTGAGGTGAAAGTTCAGCTCACGAGCTACAACTATTGTTTGTATCACCTTTTCAAATTCGGGGAGCATGTGATCTTTAAAAATTCATCGAAACCGACTGTCTTTTCCACTGCACAAGGTCCTTGTGAGGTCCTTCTTTGGATGATTCTTTTGAATACCTCCAAGAGTGAGCTCCCCATGGTGCATACATGCATTCCACATACCCTTGACCTTATTTCGTAGGTCTATAATTGAAGATATTGTTGAGATCATGATATAAGTGAATAGTACAACTAAGAAAATCAAATATTGAAGGGTCTAAAAAACTATGTACATGTCAAATATAAATAATATAGGTGGAAAAAATATAAAGGGGTCAAAATAAATCTCTCTCATTATAAGTCTACCATAAAAAGATGAATATTTTTGGTGTTCTAATTTATGAAAGTAAAAGAGAATAGATGTAGGAAGGAAAAATCACAATAGTGAAAAAATATACACATAAATAAAACTGGTTTTTTTGGATTTTTGTTGGGATGGAGTTACACCAAAAATAAGAGAATCTTGCATGAAATTATTTTTATATGGAATAAAGAGTATGAAAAATGGTAAGAAAAAATATGGTAATGGTGAGTCGATGTACATAGCATAAATAACACACCATAGGTAAAACTATTTAAATAAATACCAAAATAATTATGAAAAATCCTTTTATTTAGGCCCTATATACCATGAAATATTTACACACAAATGGGCCATAGTATATTTTATTTTTTTATTTTTTTGGCTCAACTAGCCCAGTGACTAGCTAATTAAGGGTTTTTAAGAAAATATAGGGAAAGTCCCCTAACTCACACACCTATATACAGTGAAATGGTAGGGATAGCCACAGTGTTTGGATGATTTTGGTAGGGTGAGGTAGCTTACTATGGCAATGATGGAAACCCGAAAAACGGCTATCACTACTTTGTTTACTACCCTGGAGGGTTTGGGATAGAGGTCCATCACTTGTCCAACCTAGTAACCATTATGTTATGGAGGTTTTAGCCCAATATGATTTGAAGGTCCACCACTTGTCTAAGCTAGCTCTATTGAAAAGTCCTATCCTTACACTTATAGCATGGATGGTTTGGGGTAGAGGTCTAACACTTGTCCAACCTACTATCCATTGTGTTATCGAGGTTTTAGCCCAAGGTGGTTGGAAGGTCCACCACCTCTCCAAGCTAGCTCGATTGAAAGAAGATATTTATATTGTTTGAAGGTCAATGAGTGAATGGATTGTAGCTACTATGTTTAGTACCATGAATGGTTTGGGTAGAGGACCATCACCTGTTCAACCTACTAGCCATTGTATTACGCATGTTTTAGCCCTATGTGGTTTGAAGGTCAACCACTTGTCCAAGATCGCTCTATTGAATAGTCATATCTCTACTTTGAGATAGGACTGTGAAATAGATAGGACAACACTTGTCCAACCTACTATTCATCGTGTTATGGAGGTTTTAGCCCAAGGTTGTTTGAAGGTCCACCACCTGTTCAAGCTAGCTCCATTGAAATAAGTTATCTCTATTGTTTCAAGGTCAATGTGTGAATGGAGTGTTGCTACTTTGTTTACTATCATGGATGTTTTGGGGTAGAGGTCCACCACTTGTCCAACCTACTATCCATTCTATCATGGAGGCTTTAGCACAAGGTGGTTTCAAGCTAGCTCTATTGAAAGACGATGTCTCTATTATTTGAAGGTCAGTGTGTGAATGGAGTGTAACTACTATGTTAATTACCATGGATGGTATGGGATAGAGATCCATCACTTATTCAATCTACTATCCATTGTGTTATGGAGGTTTTAGCCTAGGGTGGTGTGAAGTTGGGCCACTTGCTCAACCTATCTATGCTATTTCAAGGTCAATGTGTGAATGGAATGTAACTACTATCTCTATTACCATGGATGGTTTGGAACATAGTACCAACACTTGTCCAACCTACTATCCCTTGTGTTATGGTGGATTTATCCAAAGGTGGTTTGAAGGTCCACCACCTATCCAAGCTAGCACTATTCAAGAGTTCTATCTCTATTGTTTGAAGATCAATGTGTGAATGGAGTGTAGCTACTATGTTTACTACCATGGCTGGTCTGGGGCAGAGATCCACCACTTGTCCAACCTACTATCCCTTGTGTTACAAAGTTTTTAGCCTAAGGTGCTTTGAAGGTTTACCACCTATCCAAGCTAGCCCTATTGAAATAAGCTATCTCTATTTTTTGAAGCTCACTGTGTGAATGGAGAGTATCTACTATGTGTACTACCATGGATGGTTTGGGGTAGAGGTCCACTGCTTGTCCAACCTACTATCCATTGTGTTATGGGGGTTTTAGCCCTAGGTGGTTTGCAAGTCAATCTGTGAATGGAGTGTAACTACTATGTTTACTAGCATGGATGGTTTGGGACAAAGGTCCACAACTTGTCCAACCTACTGACCATTTTCTTATATGGGTTTTTTTCCAAGGTGGTTTGAAGGTCCACCACCTGTCCAAGCTAGCTCTACTGAATAGTCCTATCTCGAATTTGATCATGTTTATGGTTTGGGGTAGAGGTTTCCAACCTATCATCCATTGTGTTATTGAGGATTTAGCCCAAGGTGGTTTGAATGTTCACCACCTGTCCAAGTTCAATCTATTGAAAGAATCTATCTCTTTTGTTTGAAGGTCAATGTGTGAATGGATTGGAGGTACTATGTTTAGTACCATGAATGGTTTGGGACATAGATCCACCACTTGTCCAACCTAGTAACCATTGTGTTATGTAGGATATAGCCGAAAGTTGTTTGAAGGTCCACCACCTATCCAAGCTAGCTCTATTGAAATAATCTATCGCTATTGTTTAAAGGTCATTGTTTGATTGGAGTGTAACTACTATGTTTACTACCATGGATGGTTTGGGATAGAGGTCCATCACTTGTCAAACCTACTAAACCATTTTGTTATGGAGGTTTTAGCCCAAGGTGGTTTGAAGGCTGACCATTTGTCCAAGCTAGCTTTATTGAATAGTCCTATCTCTACTCCAATAGCGTGGATCGTTTGGGGTAGAGGTCCAACACTTGTCCAACCTATTATCCATTGTGTAGATGAGGTTTTAGCTCAAGGTGGTTTGAAAGAATTTATCTCTATTTTTTGAAGGTCAAAGTGTGAATGGGGTGTAGCTACTATGTTTACTACCATGAATGGTTTGGAAAGAGGTCCATCACTTGTCCAACCTACTAACCACTGTGTTATGGAGGTTTTAACCCAAGGTGGTTTTAAGGTCCACCACCTATCCAAGCTAGCTCTATTGCATAGTTATATCTCTAATTTGATAGCATGGATGGTTTTGCGTAGAGGTCCACTTGTCCAACTTACTATCCATTGTGTTATAGAGCTTTTAGCCCAAGGCGGTTGTAGGTCTACCACTTATCCAAGCTAGATCTATTGAAAGAAGTTATCTCTATTGTTTAAAGGTCAATGTGTGAATAGAGTGTAGCTACTATGTTTACTACCATGAATGTTTTGAGGTAGAGCTCCACCATCTGTCCGACCTAGTAGCCATTGTTTTATGGATATTTTAGGCCAAGGTTGTTTGAAGGTCCACCACATGTCCAAGCTAGCTCTATTGTAAAAATCTAATGGACTATTGTTTGAATGTCAAAACGAATGGAGTCTAGCTACTATGTTTACTACCATGGAGGGTTTGGGACAGAGTTCCATCACTTGTCCAACCTACTAACCATTGTGTTATGGAGGTTTTAGCCCAAGGTGGTTTTAAGGTCCACCACCTGTCCAAGCTAGCTCTATTGAATAATCATATCTCTACTCTGATAGCGTGGATGGTTCTGGGTAGAGGTCAATCACCTATCCAGTTTACTATCCCTTATGTTATAAAGGTTTACCCAAGCTCGTTTGAAGGTCCACCAATAATCCAATCTAGATGCATTGAAATAATCTATCAATCTCTATTTTTTGAAGGTCATGTCCAAGATAGATCTATTGAAAGCAGCTATCTCTATTGTTTGAAGGTCACTGTGTGAATGGACTGTCTACTATGTTTACTACCAGGGATGGTTTGGGGCAGAGGTACATCACTTGTCCAACCTAATAACCATTGTATTATGCAGGTTTTAGCCCAAGGATGTTTGAAGGTCCACCACCTGTACAAGCTAGCTCTATTGAAAGAAGCTATCTCTATTGTTCGAAGGACAATGTGTGAATGGAGTGTAGCTACTATGTTTAGTACCATGGATTTCTTGTGTGGAGGACCATCACCTGTCCAACCTATTAGCCATTGTATTATGGAGGTTTAGTGCTATGTGGTTTGAAGGTCAACCACCTGTCCAAGCTCGCTCTATTGAATAGTCTTATCTCTACTCTGATAGCATGGATGGTTATGGCTAAGGTCCAACACTTGTCCAACCTACTATCCATTGTGCTATGGAGGTTTTAGCCCAAGTTGGTTTGAAGATCGACCACCTATCCAAGCTAGATCTATTGAAAGAAGCTATCTCTATTTTTTGAAGGTCAATGTGTGAATGGGGTGTAGCTACTATGTTTACTACCGTGGATGGTTTGGGGTACAGATCCACCACTTGTCCAACCTACTGTCCATTGTGTTATGGAGGTTTAACTCCAAGGTGGTTTGAAGGTCCACCCTCTGGCCAAGCTAGCTCTATTGAAAGAAGATATCTCTATTGTTTGAAGGTCAATGTGTGAATGAATTGTAGCTACTATGTTTACTACCATGTATGGTTTGGGATAGAGGTCCACCACTTGTCCAACCTACTAACCATTGTGTTATGGAGGTTTTAGCCCAAGGTGGTTTGAAGGTCTACCACCTGTCCAACCTAGATCTATTGAATGAAGATATCTCTATTGTTTGAAGGTCAATGTGTGAATGAAGTGTAGCTACTATGTTTACTACCATGTATGGTTTGGGGTAGAAGTCCCACCACTTGTCCAACCTACTAACCATTGGGTTTTGGAGGTTTTAGCCCAAGGTGGTTTGAAGGTCTAACACCTGTCCAACCTAGCTCTATTGAATAGTCCTATCTCTATTGCAATAGCATGGATGGTTTCAGGTATAGGTGCAACACTTGCCAGCTCTACTATACATTGTGTAATGGAGGTCTCAGCCAAAGATGGTTTGAAGGTCCACCACCTGTCCAAGCTAGCTCTATTAAATAGTCACTATTGCTATTGTTTGAAGGTGAATGTGTGAATGGAGTGTAGCTACTATGTTTACTACTAGGGATGGTCTACGCAAAGGTCCACCACTTGTCCAACCAACTTACCATTGTGTTATGGAGGTTTTCGCCCAATGTGATTTTAAGGTCCACCACTTGTCCAAGATAGCTCTCTTGAATAGTCCTATCTCTATTGTGATAGCATGGATGGTTTCAGGTAGAGGTCAAACACTTGTCCAACCTACTATCCATTGTGTAGTTGAGGTTTTAGCCCAAGGTGGTTTGAAAGAATTTATCTCTATTGTTTGAAGGTCAAAGTGTAAATGGAGTGTAGCTACTATGTTTACTACCATGGATAGTTTGGGCAGAGGTCCACACAGGTCCATCACTTGTCCAACCTACTAGCCATTGTGTTATGGAGGTTTTAGCCCAACGTGGTTTGAAGTTCCACCACTTGTCCAAGCTAGTTGTATTGAATAGTCCTATCTCTACTTTGATATCGTGGATGGTTTTGGATAGAGGTACAACACTTGTCCAGCCTACTATCCATTGTGTTATGGAGGTTTTAGCCCAAGGTGGTTTGCAGGTCTACCACTTATCCAAGCTACATCTATTCAAAGAATCTATATCTATTATTGAAAGGTCAATGAACGTTTACTACAATGAATGTTTTGGGGTAGAGCTCCACCATTTCTCCAACCAAGTTTCAACCCAAGGTTGTTGGAATCTCCACCACATGTCCAAGCTAGGTCTATTGAAAGAAGCTAATGGGAAAACTTTTGAGGAGTCTAGCTACTTTGTTTACCACCATGGAGGGTTTGGGACAGAGGTCCATAACTTGTCCAACCTATTAACCATTGTCTTATGGAGTTTTTATCCCAAGGTGGTTTGAAGGTCCACCACCTGTCCAAGCTATCTCTATTGAATAATCCTATCTCTACTCTGATAGCATGGAAGCTTCTGGGTAGAGGTCAATTACTTGTCCAATTTACTGTTTCTTGTGTTATAAAGGTTTTAGCCCAAGGTGGTTTGAAGGTCCACCACTTGTCCAAGCTAGATGTATTGAAACAAGCTATCTCTATTGTTTGAAGGTCATTTCCAAGCTAGATGTATTGAAACAAGCTATCTCTATTGTTTGAAGGTCATGTCCAAGATAGATCTATTGAAAGCATCTATCTCTATTGTTTGAAGATCACTGCGTGAATGGAGTGTCTACTATGTTTACTACGAGGGATGGTTTAGGGCAGAGGTCCACCACTTGTCCAACCTAGTAAACATTGTTTTATGGAGATTTTAGCCCAAGGTTGTTTGAAGGTCCACCACCTATACAATTTAGCTCTATTGAAAGAATCTATCTCTATTGTTTGAAGGTCAATGTGTGAATGGAGTGTAGCTACTATGTTTAGTACAATGGATGGCTTGTGTAAAGGACCATCACCTGTCCAACCTACTAGCCACTGTTTTATGTAGGTTTTAGCCCTATGTGGTTTGAATGTCAACCACCTGTCCAATCTTGGTCTTTGTATCTCTACTCTAATAGCGTGGATGGTTCAGGCTAGAGGTCCAACACTTGTCCAACCTACTATGCATTGTGTTATGGAGGTTTTAGCCCAAGGTGGTTTAAAGGTCCAACAACTTTCCAAGCTAGATCTATTGAAAGAAGCTATCTCTATTGTTTGAAGGTATGTGAATGGAGTGTAGCTACTATGTTTACTACCATTGATTGTTTGGGGTAGAGATCCACCACTTGTCCAACCTACTATCCATTGTGTTATTGAGGTTTAAGTCCAAGGTGGTTTGAAGGTCCACCACCTGTCCAAGATAGCTCATTGAAAAAATCTCTCTCTATTGTTTGAATGTCAATTTGTGAATGGATTGTAGCTACAATGTTTACTACCATGGATGGTTTGGGATAGAGGTCCACCACTTGTCCAACCTACTTTTGATTGTGTTCTGGAGGTTTTAGCTCAGGTTGGTTTGAAGGTCTACCACCTATCCAAGCTAGATCTATTGAACAAATTTATCTCTATTGTTTCAAAGTCAGCGTGTGAATGGAGTGTAGCTACTTTGTTTACTACCACGGATGGCTTGGGACAAACGTCCACCACTTCTCCAACCTACTATCCATTGTGTTATGGAGGTTTTAGCCCAATATTGTTTAAGGATCCATCACCTGTCCAAGCTAGCTCTATTTAATGGTCGTATCTCTATTGTTTGAAGGTCAAAGTGTGAATGGAGTGTAGCTAGTTTTTTTACTACTATGGATGGTTTGGGATATAGGTCCACCACTTGTCCAACTTACTATCTATTGTATTATGGAGGTGTTATCCCAAGGTTTTTTGAAAGTTCACTACCTATCCAAGCTAGCTCTATTAGATAGTCCTATCTCTAGTCTCATCACATGGATGGTTTGGGATAGAGGTCCTCCACTTTTCCAACCTACTAACCATTGTGTTATGGAGGTTGTAGCCCATGGTGGTTTGAAGGTCCATCACCTATCCAAGATAGCTCTATTGAATATTCATATCTCTATTGTTTGAAGGTCAAAGTGTGAATGGAGTGTAGCTACTATGTTTAATACCATGGAGGGTTTGGGACAAAGTTCCACCACTTATCCAACCTGCTATCCATTGTGTTATAAAGGTTTTAGCCCTCTATGGTTTGGAGGTCCACCATTTGTCCAAGCTAGCTCTATGAAAAAATCCTACCTCTATTGTTTGAAGGTCAATGTGCAAATTGAGTGTATCTACTAGGTTTACTACCATGGATGGTTTGGGTTAGAGGTCCATCACTTTTTCAACCTACTATCCATTGTGTTCTAGAGGTGTTAGCCTAGGTACATTTGAAGGTCCACCACCTGTCCAACCTAGATGTATTGAACAAATCTATCTCTTTTTTTTGAAGTAAATGTCTGAATGGAGTGTAGCTACTTTGTTTACTACTATGGATGGTTTGGGGAAAAGGTACAACAACCTTCCACCCTACTATTCATTATGTAATGGAGGTTTTAGCCCAAGGTTGTTTGAAGGTGGGGTAGAGGTCCATCACTTGTAAAACCTACTGACCATTGTGTTATGGAGGTTTTATCCCAGGGTGGTTTGAAGGCCGACCCACTGGTCGAAGCTAGCTTTATTGAATAGTCCTATCTCTACTCCAATGGCCTGGATTGTTTGGGGATGAGGTCCAACACTTGTCCAACCTACTATCCATTGTATAGTTGAGGTTTTAGCTCAAGGTGGTTTGAAAGAATTTATCTCTATTGTTTGAAGGTCAAAGAGTGAATTGAGTGTAGCTACTTTGTTTACTACCATGGATGGTTTGAGCAGAGGTCCATCACTTGTCCAACCTACTAACCATTGTGTTATGAATTTTTTAGCCCAACGTGTTTTGCAGGTCCACCACTTGTCCAAGCTAGCTCTATTGAATAGTCATATCTCTACTTTGATAGCGTCGATGGTTTTGGGTAGAGGTACAACACTTGTCCAACCTACTATTAATTGTGTTATGGATGTTTTAGCCCAAGGCGATTTGCACATCTACCACTTATCCAATCTACATATATTGAAAGAATCTATCTCTATTGTTTAAAGGTCAACGTGTGAATAGACTATAGCTACTATGTTTACTACCATGAATGTTTTGGGTAGAGCTCCACCATTTGTCTAACCTAGTATCCATTGTGTTCTAGAGGTTTCAGCTCAAGGTCCTTTTAAGATCCACCACATGTTCAAGCTAGCTCTATTTAAATAATCTAATTGGATATTTTTTGAGGGTCAAAAGGTGAATGGAGTGTAGCTACTATGTTTACTACCATGGAGCGTTTGGGATAGAGGTCCATCACTTGTCCAACCTAGTAACCATTGTCTTATGGAGGTTTTAGCCCAGGGTGGTTTGAAGGTCTACCACCTGTCCAAGCTAGCTCTGTTGAATAATTCTATCTCTACTCTGATAGCATGGAAGGTTCATGGTAGAGGTCAATCACTTGTCCGATTTACTATCCCTTGTGTTATAAAGGTTTAGCCCAAGGTGGTTCCAAGGTCCACCACCTGTCCAAGCTGGATGTATTGAAAGAAGCTATCTTTATTTTTTGAAGGTCATGTGTAAGCTACATCTATTGACATCCGCTATCTCTATTGTTTGAAGGTCAATGTGTGAATGGAGTGTCTACTATATTAACTACCAGGGATGGTTTGGGGCAGCGGTCCACCACTTGTCAAACCTACTAACCATTGTGTTATGCAAGTTTTAGCCCAAGGTTGTTTGAAGGTCCACCACTTGTACAAAATAGCTCTATTGAAGGAATCTATCTCTATTATTTGAAGGTCAATGTGTGAATGGAGTGTAACCACTATGTTTATTACCATGGATAGTATGGGGTAGAGGTCCACCACTTGTCCAACCTACTATTCATTGTGTTATGGAGGTTTTATCCCAGGGTGGTTTGAATGTAAGACCTAGGGTAACTGAACCTGGGATCCTCCTCCCTACCACCCCTTATATAGGCTAGCCTCAGCACTTTCCCTAAGCGGATCCCCAGTCCGCACTGGTCCAGTTCAGGCCCTTGGCTTAGGTCCGTGACCCCCTAGGTTGGGCCTTTCCCCATAGGACCCTTGTCCTGACAGAATAGTTTGGAACACAAAGAACTACATGTTCATCCCTAATGAAGGTTACTTGCCAACATACTTTGTTAGCACACCTGGTAAGTCCTTGACGTATGAAAGTATTGACACAATCTCCAACCCCACCACAAGAGGTGCTCAAAGTCAAAAATTGTACTTAAGAAAATTTTAGAATAGGGAGAAAATCATCTATTCAGAAATGCGTTGTGCTAACATATGCTCTTAGCAGATCCTTTAGCACAAGATTACTCTTTTTAATCTGCCTATCCCCTTGGATAACTGACAGTACTGAGGTGGTTCACGGTTTACAGATAGTCGTCCCAGATGACTGGTAAATAGGGAATCACAGTAGTGTATAAAATTTGTGAGGAATCAACAATGTCCAAAATAACCATCGTGGTTAACTTGAAAAAAAAAATCCACAAATGCCCAAACCGAGCCATGACCTCTATTGGTGATTAGTAGACCCAAAAGTAATCTCATAGAGATAGTGCACATACAGTGCAAAATGCTTCATAAGCAACAACCTGAGGAATATGCATGCCGTTCCAAATCAGCCTTTGCTAAACACTAGGGCCCATAACACCTAGTGTGCATGCATTTAGCAAAACTAACCCGAACCTGTATATCCATAATAATCATTCCCAATACTTATGGCAAATGTGATGCGCCTAGCACGCATTGAAAGGAATGTAAATAGTTCTGAAAAGAAACTAAATACTTTTAGTTGCAATCTTTTGCAAGCCTTGTTGAAACGTCTGAATCACAATAGAAGCTGAAACATTGATCACTTCTAGGTATAGACAATGAAACTTTTTCATTAACAACTTATAGCCTTGCTATATGTATAAACAACCATCTGTAATGTTGTTTTTCAGTACTTGTACCTTAACAAGTCATTCTAAGTATCCGACAATTTCTGGCCACGAAATTTCTTCTGATACAGCGTGCTAAAAATGGTCTAGAAAACAGATGTGACCAGCACCTAGGGACTTTGTCGTGACACATAATTAAAATAATGGTGCCAGTGTCAGTCCAGAGACTCATATTCTCCACATGTGGAATATGTCTCATGTAAGGATGTGTAAAAAAGAACATCCTTCAAGTACAAGATGTACTTGTGTGTGGAGGTAACGCTAAATACTCTACGACAAGAGTGAGAGGGACCCTCATTATCTTGCTCCACACTGGCTAAACCAAACTCCTTGAGTTCCTAGACCATGTTGTATCCCATGTGACAACATGTGCCAAATTGAACCCTACAAGGAGGTTCGTAACAGCATAAGACAGAAAGATAAATTGGACCCTTGGCCCAAATTACTTTGTGCCGACATGCCCTTGGCATGGTTGTGTAACATTCAAGCATACTTAGACGTCTTGAAAAACCAAGCAAAGCATACTAAAAATGAAATAACACCAAATCAATAGATGCGTACCTGGAGATTTGAACGTAATGTACACTTACCTGTATTCAAATGGAGAGGACACCTCCCCTACCTGAAAAAACAAACAACATTGCACTGGAAACCCTGGGTGTTGCCTTTGCAATCCAATCCCTTGGATTAGAATCTACGTAGTCAAACCCCTTGGTAAGACTCTTTGTAGAAACTACTCAACTAGCAGATAATGGTAACCAACATACTGAACCGTGTACAAAATGATTGGAATCAACTTGAAAAGTGTCTCCGTCGGCTACTGCGTGCGGTAGATTGCGGAATTATTTCCTTGAAAGTATAACTTGGAGAGATCAATTGTGATCCTTAATGCCCATGGGGAGATGTAGCAATCAACTGCTGGGTCTTACCCCAAAACAGGGGTGCCATAGACACTCGTAGTGCTATAGAGAGAGCCGTAGATCCACACAAGTGAAATGCCTAGCTCTTATGGACAGTCATGCTGTCACAACTGATTGTTGCATCTATACTTTTTTGTAGAGATCAGCCTATTGCTGTGAGTTGAAGATTATCAAAAAATCAACTTGAGTGTCACACTGAAAACATGTAGTGCAAAACATGACACTGTATATGTTCGTAATGACAAGACTGCTGCTTATCGATTAACGTTGATGTGTACTTCCTTGGGTAGATCTTGCAAACAATCACCCAAAGAATGAGAATAGTTGGGTCTGACTGATAACGGCTCGTAGCCTATTTGGCTCATAGCCCTTATGCAAATTAGTGTTCAATCGACGAACTGATAAAGACTAATGTGAGTAGCATCTTAGCCACGTGCTAGCTGTGAGTTAGAGCACCTTGGCTCAAGATGACTCACGAGCAAAACATGTATCAAAAGCTTCTTAGAAGAGTTTCATTTTTTCCTTAGAGAGGGAGAGAGAGAACGAAAACAAGAGCATGCTAGGCTGAGGAACTTTCCTTAAATTTCTAGTGTGTGTGTGCCCAGAATGTGTGCTCTTAGACATCTTATGCCCGAATTGCAGCTTATCCTATAAGCATTCCACAATCTGTCTGTATGACGCTCTCATCAAGAGAGGCAACAAAAAACACAAGTTAAATCTTGACCATCTACCGTGTAGGGTCATGACTTTATGAAGATGACGTGAAAGTGGCACCTTGCCGGTGAATGTAGTCGAAATTTTAGGTTCTTTTTAGTATTGTTGAGTGTTGATAGCAACCAACAATCCATCCGTACTCTGTCCTTGACAGAGTTGCAAGGGTGTTAGCGGAAGCGTAATGCATGAAGCGGCAGAATTGAATTCACGTCACTAACATGCCTTGCATAAAGAATGGTAAGCCCTTGCGCAGAGTGATGGCCTCAAAAGTGAGAACCAAAACCATAAGTGCCTTGCACAGTTTAGACTAGTAGGGATTCTGTGAGCTGATATTCCCTATTTTGTCAGTTTCCCAAAGCCGTGCTTCTTCTAAAATTGCCAAAGCACTTTGCTTTGCATAATGACAGCAATTGCCAAGTAAAGTGTAAACAAGAAAAAACAAGAAAAACTTAAACTTGGCTAACCTGGTCGTTGCTGTAACGAGTTGGCCCGATATTCTATGGAAGAAAACTCGCCTAAAAATGGCACATAGCCATATCTGCTGCTCAAGTGTGATCTGTGTTGGTATCATACATGCCCGTCTATTTCTCATGAAATAACCTGCAAGCATATTGCGGAATTCTTCCCAAGTTTGTATGCTCATAGCATATGCCGAACGTCGGTAGTCGCAATGCAAGATGCTGAAATTGAAGCCTTGTTGATAGCCAACTGAGGCGGTTGTTAACATACCGATATGAGGACAAAAAGAATTGACCTTGTCGAGGAATTTCATTTGAAATGAGCTAATATTACGTAGGAAACATCCTCTGGCGGCTGTTAGAAACAGTGACAAGTAGTCGGCCATGCCGAGCAACTTGCCCCTTGCATCAAGTCAAGGAACAAGATGTACCTATCTTCTTGAGAGACCAAAACTATGCAAATTTTCTATGCATTTTCATCAAATTGAACCATCGTTGAACTGTGATTGATGTGGATACTTCTCAATGATATATGCAACAAGTATGTAATGCATATGATAATTGTCACAAGTCGTGCCCATTAGCACCCTCGTAGGAGCCTTGCTCATTGTAATACCAGTGTTTACCCTGCAAAAACTATGAGGGTAATCAACTTGATAGAAACAAAATTGAAAGAGGGTACCTTGTTGCCGTGCTTGTAGAAAAAAATTTAAGTTCAGTTGGAAGTATGGTGTATTCGAAACCGGGCTTTGCCAATCATGTGTTGATGGTGGCCAATCATAATACATACCGAGGCTCCTCGCTGGCTTTCAATTTTTATACGACCCACTTGGGCAAGCCTTGACAAGAGTATAAGACATGTCTGCTATTTGTGTGTAGATCACCTCTCGAAGTCGAGGAGCATCTTTGCCACACAACGGCAGCATAATTTCTGATTTCATGTAATTGTTAACTTCTGAAGATAAGGTTGAGTCCGTGACCATGATGTCCTTATTAGAAACTCCATTCGATGAGCTGAGAGTGGATGTGTTCGTGGCGGCTTGGCATCCGATCGATGGCTCATAGCCCTTGTAGTACTCCTCATGATACAGTCGAACAATATTTGTAAGTGCCACTCCTTAGTGTTTGAACTTGAATGATTTATCAAAACCATGGCAGAAATTGCAGAGCTACTGCAGCAAAATACTAAGGATGCTCGCATGGTGCATGCATGCGGCTCAGAATGAGCTCACTTAGGATCTAAAGCCATTGTGTTCTGCCCGACCGTGCTGCTACAGGTGGTTGAGAGCTTGCATCCTGTGGGAGTGGCCCCTTAGGGTGCTTTAGGGCACCTTTAGGGAGCCCAATGTGAACAAAACAAAACAAAAAAAAGCAAAAATAGCTTCACGGTTATGGCAACCGCTGCACAGAGGGAAGGGAAGAAGATCGCGCATGCTACAAGGCCCAGCTCGAAAAGCCACAGAAACGCGTTTTGTTCTCCTGCTCAACCCGCACCCTTCAAGCCCACAACACAGCAATTCCATGCAAGTCCATGTTGACCTTCCTCCTCTCTTAAGCGGGTGTGCCCATGGCTTTGCATGCCGATGGCCCTCGACTGTTAAGGGCTCTTGCCCACGGCGTGTTTTGGCCTTTTGAGCTCGCCTGGAAGCTCTCATGTAAGAGGTTACTCCTACGGCTCCGGGCCCCTCCATGCACACCCTCCAGTTGAAAAGAGAGAGAGAGAGAGAGAGAGAGAGAGAGAGAGAGAGAGAGAGAGAGAGAGAGAGAGAGAGAGAGAGAGAGAGAGAGAGAGAGAAATCATGGAATTCCTACAAGGCGTGCCTCTTCCCTTCCCCCCTCCTCCATGGTTGCATTCAACCCTGAGCTCTGATACCAATGTAAGACCTAGGGTAACTGAACCTGGGATCCTCCTCCCTACCGCCCTTTATATAGGCTAGCTCCTAGCACTTTCCCTAAGCCGATCCCAGTCCGCACTGGTCCAATCCAGGCCCTTGGCCTAGGTCCCTGACCCCCTAGGTTGGGCCTTGCCCTGTAGGACCCTTGTCCTGACATTAAAGGTGGCCCACTTGCTCAAGCTTTCTCTATTATTTCAAGGTCAATGTGGGAATGGAGTGTAACCACCATCCTTTTTACCATCCATGGTTTGGGACATAGGTCCACCACTTGTCCAACATACTATCCCTTGTGTTATGGTGGGTTTAGCCAAAGGTGGTCTGAAGGTCCACCACCTGTCCAAACTAGCACTATTCAATAGTCCTATCTCTATTGTCTGAACATAAATGCGTGAATGGAGTGTAGCTACTATGTTTACTACCATACCTGGTCTCGGGCAGAGGTCCACCACTTGTCCAACCTACTATCCCTTGTGTTATGAAGTTTTTAGCCCAAGATGGTTTGAAAGTCCACCACCTGTCCAAGCTAGCCCTATTGAAAGAAGCTATCTCTATTATTTGAAGGTTAATGTGTGAATGGAGTGTATCTACTATGTGTACTACCATGGATGGTTTGGGGTAGAGGTCCACCGCTTGTCCAAACTACTATCCATTGTGTTATGGGGGTTTTATCCCTAGGTGGTTTGAAGGTCAATCTGTGAATGGAGTGTAACTACTATGTTTACTACCATGGATGGTTTGGGACAGAGCTCCACAACTTGTCCAACCTACTAACCATTTTTTTATGGAGGTTTTAGCCCAAGGTGGTTTGAAAATCCACCACCTGTCCAAACTAGCTCTATTGAATAGTCCTATCTTGTAAGGTTTCCAGTTTCTGAAACCTTAAAGGTTGTATAAAGCTTAATCAAACTGATATGATTATTGAAAAAGCAATGTAGAATTGTCCGACCATGGCAAATATTGGTATTTTTGGAATCTTAAGCACAGCAAACCTCGGGCTAGAAATTTTCAGAATTCAATTCCGATAAAAACTGGCATAGTTATGAACCCTGGAAGTTTCCACTGTGAATTGAGTAAAATAGAAAAAATTGAAGGGTTGCAGTAATCATTTAAGCATAGACTTTATTAAAGTCCTCCTAGATATTTACAAGATATTTACCAATTAAGCAAAAATAGGTCAAAATATAGCAGAATTGATATTTTAAAAGCTGGCAGGTAATGGGAGGGTCATCACTGACGTGCCAGGGACTCATTTAGCAGTAGGGGTCGTTTTTTGACTTGCTGCGGGCTGCTTGAACTTCAAGCAACTGCCTTTTTCAACCGGTGAGAGCTTGTGAGTGCCAGAAAACTATAAATAGGACCCCTAGCTTCACATTTTAGACAGAGACTCGAAGCCTTGCTACTCTCTCTCTCTCATCTAGAGAGAACACTACGCAGAAATCATTAGATTTTAATCTCTAATTGATTAATCCTAACGGTAATTAACTTAATCCTTCTTAATTAGCAAGGTTAGATTAAGATAAATTGTTAATAAATCAAACATTAGGCCTATGCATACTCCTTAAACCTCTTTAAATTAATTAATCTCTGCTGATTATTGTAATTAAGCTTAGTAATATTAGGCTAATTAATTATCCTATCATATTATGACTGAAATTAGCCAAATTAACCATGAATTAATGATAAATATATTAATTAAGCTTATATTAAGATGAGGTAATTATCAGAGTTGCATTAGACATTCATTAAGCTAGGAAAATTATCCTCTAATTTTCTGAGTAATTTTTCTAATTAATTATGCAGAATTACTCTGTTTTTTGAGCTATTTAAATATGGGAAATTAGTAAATTGATTTCAATTGCTATAATATATTTATCAGTGGTTAATTGGGTGTTAAGGAACCCATGATAATTAGGAAAAGCTCAGATAATGAATCTAGCTAATTAATTATGCAGAATTACTCTATTTTTTGAGCTATTTAAATAGGGGAAATTAGTAAATTGACTTCAATTGTTGAGATACATTTATCAGTGGTTAATTAGGTGTTAAGGAACCTGTGATACTTAGTAGAAGCTCAAAAAATTAGTTTAACTAATTATCTTAGTGAAATTACGCTTTTTTTAGGGAGAAATTAGTAAATCATGTGCTATAATTACATGCTATTTTTTAGAGCTGTATTATAGGGTAAAGAGGCCATGATAATTATGCCAAGGTTAGAAAAGTAGTATAGATATTTATCTAAGTCAAGTTATACTAATTCTAGCTAAAAAGTAAAGAGAGAAATTAGTAAATCGTGCACTATAATTACATGCTATTTATCAGAGCTGTATTATAGGGTCAAAAGGCCATGATAATTATGCCAAGGTTAGAAAAGTAGTATAGATATTTAATTAAGTCAAATTATACCATTTCTAGCTAAAAAGTAAAGGGGAAAATTAGTAAATCATGTGCTATAATTACATGCTATTTATCAGAGCTGTATTATAGGGTCAAGAGGCCATGATAATTATTTCAAGGTTAGAAAAGTAGTATAGATATTTATCTAAGTCAAATTACACTATTTTTAGCTAAAAAACTAAAGAGGGAATTTAGTAAATCATGATATATGATTACATGCTATTTATCAGAGCTATATTATAGGGTAAAGAGGCCGTGAAAATTATGCCAAGGTTAGAAAAGTAGTATAGATATTTATCTAAGTCAAATTACACCATTTTCAGATAAAACTTAAAGAGGGAAATTAGTAAATCATGCTATATGATTACATGCTATTTATCAGAGCTGTATTATAGGGTAAAGAGGCCATGATGATTATGCCAAGGTTAGAAAAGTAGTATAAATATTTATCTAAGTCAAAATATACTAATTTTGGTGGAAATTTCAAGGGGGAAATTAGTAAATCATGCTATATGATTACATTCTATTTATTAAAGCTGTATTATAGGGTAAAGAGGCCGTGATAATTATGCCAAGGTTAGAAAAGTAGTATAAATATTTATCTAAGTCAAAATATACTAGTTTCGGTGGAAATTTCAAGGGGGAAATTAGTAAATCATGCTATATGATTACATTATATTTATCAAAGCTATTTTACATAATAAAGAGGCCGTGATGAATATTTCAAGGTTAAAAAAGTAGTATAAGTATTTATTTAAGTCAAATTATCCTAAATTTAGCTGAAAATTGAAGATGGAAATTATATAACTAAGTTGGAAAATAATAAGATAATTACGAGAGGTCAAAAATATCATTATCTACTTGTGGTAATTATACCATAGTTAATTGGTGAGGTTTAAAAAATTATAATTGACCAAAAGTCCTATTTTTAGCGAATGATTAATTAAAATAAATAGACTTTGTGGTCAAAAGTTTTTAGGAAAATTATAGTAAGTGTAAACTTATGATATCAAGTTAAGAAAATTAAATCTTTAAGAGAAATTAAATACAATAAATATTAAGCCCAAAATAAGTAAATTATTAGCTTAAAAGTTGATAGGAAAATTAGGAAAAAGATATAGAAAATTATAAGAAAGTTCGGAGAGCTTAGAAAACCCTTAGGGAAGCGGTGGAAGAAGTTATCATGCTTATATAGACAAATAAGAAATTACTAGGTCAAGAATTTATCAAATAAGACTATAAATTTAACCTTGGATGGGTTACGGTTGAATATAAAGGCTAAGTCTAGATTTTGATTTATTTACCTAATGATTAGACGTCCTTTTTAAATGGATAAGAAGTTATGGCACCAAAAAGAACCCGAGAAAATCCTACATCTGATGATGAGGAAGTAGCTTCAAAACAAACTAGAGCGTCGCACGATGACGAAGCCGGGCCTAGTAGTAGGCCTACGGAGGAGAGTCTTCACGTGCCAGTGCAGCAACAGATGGCCAATCAATCCCAGGTGGGTGTCCCATTATTCAATTAAGTCTTTAATTAGTTTAAGTTCTTTTATAAGTTAGCATTGCATACGTAAGAAGGATAATTGGTTGAAAACGGAAGGTAACTTCCAGAGTGCATTTGTTTATAATATAGGAAAAACTTGTTTGGGTTAAAACTGGTTGAATTAGGAAAGATATGTTTGATCATCCTTAAGACAGCTTGTCTCAAGACACCTCCGACTCCTTTATATAAATTGATGATAATGATTGGCTTTCTAGCCACGGTTAAGTCGGTTACCCCCATGAACGATGAGTTTCTACTCCGTGTCATGTCTTGATGTTTCTACATAAGTTAGGATACCGTTTTTATCCTAGGGGAGCCGCCCGGTTGTATGGGCAACTGGTTTGGTGTATGGCCACCCGGAACCTTGGGTGGGGGTTTATCCACTCCGGATTTGAATAAGGAATGGGTGCCGTTTTTCACCCTTAGGTGGTCTTGAGACAAGAAGAGTACTGGTCATGGTTATTATGGATAGTGTTTTGATTGACAGTACCCTGTCTTAAGTTTAAAGATGTTTGTTTTCTGAAAGAATGCTTTCAATGCTGTCTTCAAGGAATTACTGTGATGGAACGTTAAAAGAAACCATTATTTTAAATGTTAAAACAATGTAATAATAAGATAAATGAATCTTGTGTGAGTGCGGGGTGGTAAGTGGGGATTGACTAAGGTTGTCAATCATGGACGGGTGGACCTGATTAGTCAGGTAACTATCCATCCCTGCGCACTAAAACGTTTAGAAAACTTCTTCACTTGGAAGAGGAGTCCACCAGCGGCTGTGCCCTCACATCTGTTAGGGGGGGGAAAGCGTTGGTTGAGGATACCTTAGCCCAATTGTGGCAGTTATAGGGCCGAAATAGTTTTTTGGACTTTTAATACGTTGTCCCGTTTCCGCTGCGAGACAGGACTAGGTCTTCTTCTAAGGCTATAGACCCAAGCCATTGTCAATGGTAAAGGTCTATTCCTTGGATTTTTCTTGTTTAGAGACTCTGATTTTTATTAGACCTAGAGACCTGTCAAAGGTCCCATCCCGATCTCGGTATATGCGGGTTGGGGACTTTACATATCTCTAGTTTGATCACGTTGATGGTTTGGGGTAGAGGTCGAGCACTTTTCCAACCTATTATCCATTGTGTTATTGAGGTTTTAGTACAAGGTGGTTTGAAGGTTCACCACCTGTCTAAGTTCAATCTATTGAAAGAAGCTATCTCTTTTGTTTGAAGGTGAATGTGTCAATGGAGTGGAGCTACTATGTTTACTAACATGGATGGTTTGGAACAGGGGTCCACCACTTGTCTAACCTAGTTACCATTGCGTTATGGAGGTTATAGCCCAAAGTTGTTTGAAGGTCCATCACTTGTCTAAGCTAGCTCTATTGAATAATCCTATCTCTACTATTATACCATGGATGGTTCTGGGTAGAGGTCAATCACTTGCCCAATTTACTATCCCTTATGTTATAAAGGTTTAGCCCAAGATGGTTTCAAGGTCCACCACCGTCCAAGCTAGATGTATTGCAAGAATCTATCTCTATTATTTGAAGGTCATGTCTAAGCTAGATCTATTGAAAGCATCTATCTCTATTGTTTGAAGATCAATGTGTGAATGGAGTGTCTACTATTTTACTACCATGGATGGTGTTTGGGGGACGAAGCAACAAGCGGCCGTTTCCAGAGAAGGATCATATTTTTATGAGAAGCCATTGTAAAATTCTTTTGTAAGGAAGTATCTCTAAGCCGAGAACTTGTCAAAGGATTTATGATTATTCTTCTGGGAGAAATTGTATATTAGAGAGCCAGTTAGAAGTTTAGGAGCTTTTGCCCGACAAGCCATTTGTTAAGACCTAAACTATAAAGGTCATTTTTTGTAAGTTTGAACATGATCTTTTTGATTGAAAACTAAGAAGACAACGTACGTTTGAGAGCTCCTTCCTGCTCCAACTTGTAATCTTCGCCATTGAGGCTACGGTAATCCAAATTCAGATTTGTTCATTGCATTGTGTTCCTCTTACCTTGCTCTTCCATTCAAGTGTAATCATTCAAGATTCGATGTAGTTTTTCAACTACGAGTTTGAGGCCTTAAATCGCTGTTTTGAGTGTCTATATGCGCGTTCTATGTTGTTTTGACCCTAGGAGGGGCTTTAGGGACCCTAAAACGACCCATTAGGATCATCTGTTCACTGATTTTGCTGACTTTGAGACGAACGATCACGATCTTTGTACCTCTCTAGAATGTTGTGTGACAGTGATAGGATATGTTTCTGATAGTCCCCTCTAGCTTCTCTTCAAGTTTCGTGCGATTCCGACATGATTTGCATGGTAAACGGGCGTGATGACTGTAGAGCTGTGTAGAAGGACATAGGCAGATTACTTGGCTTTAGTGCGTTTGATGTGCTTGTAGAGTAGTAGTTGCATCTCTTCGAGTTCACTTCATTAGGGTTGACATCCTAATGAGTATCCATGCCTCATCCGAGTCGCTTCCCCTGTATCGATAATTGTATGTTGATGCTTGAGAGCTATGCTATGGACGTCCGTCAGGACGACCCGCAAACATTGGCGCCGCTGCAGGGGAATGCACCTTAGGTGATGAGTGACCGAGTGCGCAGTTAGATTCCTTTTATAAAAAAAAGATCAATCCACAAATCCATTTTACACCTCAGTTAGGTTGCTAGACAAGGGTTTCTAGCTTAGTGGAGTCTAGAGCCAGTGGACCGGCTAGATCCTCTCTTAGGATATTTAGGGAGCTGTGAGGTAGAGTGTTAAAGCATTTTTGCTCTTCAATTTCTCTAATTTGATTGAGTACTGAAATCTCACCCAAAATTCGTCGTGTTTGTTTTGTTTGATTCATTTCCTTATGTTTTTCCTTTTCTGTACTTAGGAGTAGGATAAGAAAATCACATTCCAATCAGATTTGGAGAAAAAATTAGAGTCAAGAAACCAGGAAACCATAACTTTGGCCAAAAAAGCCATAAGATTCTGAAGTTTTGAAGATCTGACCAAACTGGGTTGATATTGATTCAAATCACAAAGTGGTAGCACAAAACACCAGGAAACACTTGTCAGAGGGAGCAGAAAAAATTTCATCAGATTTGGCCCAGGTACTACGATCGCGATCGGTGTACCTCAGTGTCTTATTTGTACAAGATTTGACATGTTCCTTCCTGATAAGATTCTAAACAAGTTTGTCTAAAGCAACCACACCCAAAAACATCAAAAATCAAGGAAATCAGGCCACTTGGGTAAAACTAGCCTGACAGACCCAGAAAGTGCAAAATCTTGGCTTTTGGTGATCCAAATGCAAAAAGACTTGGGGGATAGCCTTAAAACATCAGTGTCTACAAGTATGTCAAATTTGGTCTAATTTGGGCTCAGAACTACGATCGCGATCGATGTACCTAAGTGCCAGATTTTGACAAGATTTCATTTGTGGGATCCCCAGGTGTATACAAACATAAAAGTCTAAAGGACCTAGAGCAAGAAACCTTAAAATACCTGTCAAACCATCTGAATACAGATCCAAGTCAAAAACTGCTAAACTGGCTTAGAAATTGACTTTCAGTAGACCAAAACATATCAAAACTGGGAAGGAACCATACAGAGGGATAGCCTGAACACAGGACAACCCCAGATAGCTTCCAAATCCCTAATCAAGCACTAAAATCAGATCAAACTGACAGATTCTGAGAAAGAGACACTTCCAACCAAGAATTGGTAAAAGCTTGACTTTTTAGAGTCTTGTTACAAAGGTATCAGAGAGGTAGCCTGAACACAAGACAACCCAAATAGCTTCCAAATCCCTAATCAAGCACTAAAATCAGATCAAACTGATAGATTCTGAGAAAGAGACACTTCCAACCAAGAACTGGTAAAAGCTTGACTTTTTAGAGTATGGTTACAAAGGTATCAGAGAGGTAGCCTTAAAATAGCCTAGTGAACAAGCTGATAACGTCTACTTGGGGTTATACAAGTATAATAATGGAGAGCAAGATCTCTATTATAGATGCAAGGAACCCTACGTCGGAGAGATGACTGAGCGGAAAAGACTTTATGTCTTCACCTACACAAAGGGAGCGGAAACGAAAATTTCCGCATACGACAAGTATGGAAGATGATATGCAGCAACAATCGATAAAAAAGAGTTGGAAGGATATACGTACTTTGGGGGAACACTTCACCAGTATTATGTCACTCCAAGCCCACTAAGACCAGCACCTACAACTGTCGTGCCAGAACCGGTGACCACAGGTGGAGAGAAGACTCATGTAGCTGATTCTTTCAGACGACCTCATTATTCAATGCCAAGCCCCATGGGAACATTACATTCCAAAGAATCAATGGCTACAAATCGAGGTAGTGCGGTTCCTATCTCTACACATATGGCAGTAGGTCCGACATTTGCAGCCACTCCATCACATTTGCCTCCTAGTAGTAGATTCTGGGCAGGGGAGCCAACGAGAGCGACCCACGACATCCATGATGCCCGAGAACGATTAAGTCGAGAAACGGGAGCAATGAGACTGATTGCAGACCATAGACGCGGATTAGGCCATCCCAAGTAGCGAAGTGCATGCCAAAGAAGTATAGTGAATTGGGGGATCCATATGCCCATGTATCGCTCTTCAAGCAAGTCTTAAGAGCAGAACAGATCACTGATTTCCATACTCAATACGAGGGATTCGGGCTGACCTTGGAAGGGACGGACTTAACATGGTTTCAACCTTTAAATTCTGAAACTTGTCTGAATATTGAACATGTATTGCGCGAGTTCGCAGAGGAATTCTCGAAACGGGGTATAAAGCATAATACTGTATCGCAGATATATGCTTTTAAACAAAGGGAGAATGAAAAAGTGAAGGAAGAAACCTTGAGATTCAAGCAATACATTGAGAGGTGCCCAAGGAAGGAATTACCGCAGGACGAGATATTGTCTGTGCTCTTCGTTGAAGGAGTTAGGAATGAAACCTTGAAAAAGGACCTTCACTTGAAGGCATGTAGCACATTTCAATAGGTCACAAGGGAAGCGTTATATCTTGTCGATAACTTCAAATCATATGGAAAAGTGTTAGAGGATACTGATTCAGTAACTAGTGGCTCTTCATCGATTAAAAGCGAACCCTCTACCAAGAAAGATGCTCAGGCATCCTTGATGCCGACAGCTGACCAAATGATAGAGGAGGTAACAAAGAGAATGCAGCAACATATGAGATCAAATCCGGTGATGAGACAGTCTCTGACGAGGAAGTGTGACATATGTGGGGGGGATCACCCGATGCCGTCGTGCACACAACAGCCGAAAGCACCAGTTGCGAATGGACGAGTTACTGAAATGGTGCACCATAGAGCAAAAATGGTCAAATCATGGCACGGAAGAGTGTTTTTATAACAAAAACTATGTGAGGGAAAGACCGTATGGACCTCCAGCAAGACCACCCCAGCCACCTCCTCCAAGATATCAAGTTGGACCAAATATGAATCTGGTAGCAGGAGCAGACAGACCTCAACCTGTGTTGGGTCAACAATCTCCATTACCACAGGAAAATAGAGCCATGATTAGGTATGCTCAACCTTGTGAAGCATCACCAGGAACAAATAGTACACTTCAAGTTTCTTATTATGAGGAACCGAATGAGCCTTACGCAACAGAACCTGAATCACAAATGTACGCAGACGAAGCCTATCAACCGTGGGGAAATAGCGAGGGTATGGCACCACCAACGTATGTTGCACAACCTTCGAGAGATCAATATTTGATGGACGAAAGAATGCTAATGTCCATTGCAAACCAGAATTACAAACCAAGAGGATATCCTAATAGGGCATGACAACCTATGGGACCACCTCCTCAAAATCAACCACCAATTGGACAGTGCTATAACTGTGGAAGTACGGATCATTGGGAGCGTAACTGCCCTTTCAAAGGCAAAAGAGTGAAAATTTTTGGGTTTTGTGACGGATGTGGTGTGAATCACATATTGCCAGATTGCCCAAAGAATCCGGACAATAAGAAAAAAGAAACTATGAATATTGTGGGGGTGGTACCCAGTGCAAGCAGCGGATCAGAAACCGATCCCATGATTCAAATCAATGCGATAATCAGAGCCCAAGCCAAGGAATTAGGTAAAAACGAGCCCTTGGATGAAAAGGTCGAGTTGCCGATACCCACAAAAAATGAGAGTTTATCTATGAGAACCCAACAAAAATCTTGGAAGGCGAAACGAGACAGGATGAAAACAAGAAGGTTGAAAACCCAAATTGCCATGCAAAACGAATTACATGAAACGAAGGAGCAACTGAAACAAGAGAGAGAGAGAGAGAGAGAGAGAGAGTAAAACTTCTGAGGGTAACAACAAGACGAGGAAAGAGTACTCAGGGGGATCAGTCTTGGTAGAGAAAGTGCTAGAGCCTTTAGATGCTCTATTACAAGCCTACAAAGCAAAGCTAAAAACAAACCAAACCTTAGAGCAGAGATGGTTAACTTATCCTCAACCAGAAGTGGAAATGAAGCATTTGGAAATGTGTAAACACCTCATTGAAACATCCCAGGCGTTGATGGAACCTAAGGTGGTTAGAACCCCAGAACAAGAAGTGTTGATTCACAAAGAGCGAGAAAAACTAAAAATCGATGAATCAAAACAAGTAAACGGGCCCAGGCCTGAAACGATATTGTCATTGAATCACCGAGTGGTGTAGAACACTACTGATGATGCTAAATCAATGACTATAATGCCAATTCCAGAAGTTGAAGAACAATGGGCACAACACTTATGGGAAACCATTAGAAACAGAAAGAACGGAAGCGCGACGTTACAGTCTGCTCCAATTCCTGAGATAAACCTGGATAACGGATTTTATCCAGCCGATATACAATCACTGTATGGGGATGCGGGAATGGAGGTTTCGGTGGAAAGCAAAGCTCAATCCTTGAAAACCCTGCCTTCATTTATAGGTGAACACGAGGCACAATCGGAGATAAGGTTAGTTCTATCCCAGATGAGAACTATTCCACAAATGATTGACTCAAAAATTCTTCAAGAGATGTTGTCGACACCCATAACATGCACAATCACGCTGTCAGAACTCTTGACAGTCAGACCACATTTATGGGACGACCTGGGGAAACATTTGGAGCACAAAGGAGTAAAGGTTCCTCTTCAGAAAAACCCTACGAGAGAAGAAAACAAATGGGAGGGTCAACCCAAAGCCCAACTAGTGCCCATAAACAAGGTCGGAGATTACTGTGAAGGCGAGGAGGGTAATACGACCTTACCTGTTGAATATCAGGATATAAAATGATAGCTATCCTAGACATTGGAGCGGGAGTGGCGATCGCTACAAAGAAAATCTGGGAGAAATGGGGCCTTCTAGCTCTCAGAAAAACAAGAATGAAACTGCAACTCGCGGATGGGTATGTAGAGAGACTTGGGAATCTTGGACCATATAGTTGTAACTTCGTGTGGAATTAACTATGAGCACACCTTTGCTGTGGTGGATTTTGGGAAAACGAACAACTTTGACATTATTTTGGGACGACCTTTTATGCGTCAACTTAAAATGACACAAGATTGGGGGTACAACCAAATTTACCTAAGGCACGAGAGCTAATAACAAAAATCAACATGAAGGATCACAGCTATAGAGACGTTGCAAAAACACCAGTGCAAGAATATAATTCAACCACTGTAAATGAAACATAAATACCTGCATGGATGCAAACGAAAGTGCATGTCTAGATGTGTGGAGGATCTGAGTGTGGAGACATAATCAAAGAGGAATGCGTATTGGAAAGATCCGTAGAAGACGAGGCTTATCTCCCAGAACCTTTCCCTGAACATTTATTTGAGCCATTTGGGTGGACTCAAATATTGTTAACCTTGGACGTATATGTTAACGAATGCATGCCTACAAAATTTTGTGACGAAGAAGGATACGACCTAGTAACGTTGCAAATGGCTAGCGTCATCCTTGAGTCAGGATCGGAGAGCGAGGAAAAAGAAGAACCACCATGTGAGACCGAGTGTAAAAGAATAATTGATGAGATATCTGTGGTGAACGATAGGTAAGAGGTGACTTTCCATCACTGGATGATGAAATCCAAATGATAGAGGCTGATGATGAAAGATCAAGTGGATCAGAGACGAATAGGAAATATAGGTCTAGACAGGATAGGTTTTACGATTTTCCTAACCAAAAACCTAGTCAACAAGAGCGGTATAAATCCAAGAGAACAAGAAAATCAAGGGCGAATAAGCATAATCCAATGCCTCTTGTCAATGATAGAACGGGATATTTAAAGCTTGTCAAAGTTGATGATTGTGTCAAAGACGAGGTCATTGGCCGGTTTATCAAAACTAAACCATGGAAAAACAACAAGAAGAATAGACACGAAAATCGAACGACTAGGTCGCATAAAGGGGGAAAAACAGGGTCTGGAATGACCAAAACAGAGAGGAAAACGGAGTACAATAAGCTCAAGCGAACCCTCAGAGACATATGGATGACTGACTTGGAAACAAATGAGGACACGAATTCTGACAAGATGGATGCACCGTCCCATTATAAGAAGTATACCATACAAGATAGGAAAATCATAGTGCAACAACTAATAAGGGAATTGAAGGAACCGGGTACATCGTACGACGGTCTTGAGAAATCCAAACGAATAGATCTAGCGGAGCCGAGAGAAGATCCAAAACCTGCATATATTGCCACGGGTCTTACTGAAGAAGAGGAAAGGCTTTTGGTAGCTACTCTTAAACAATATAGAGATGTGTTTGCATGGTCATACAAAGATCTTAAGGGGGTGGATTCAAGTATCTGTCAACACACAATACCCCTTAAGAATGACGCCAAACCCAGCAGACAACGTCCCTATACTTACAATGAAACGTTTGCAGAAAAGATCAAGGAGGAGATAGATAAACGTAAAGAGGCAGAGTTTATTTACGAAATTGAGCACACCGATTGGGTTTCACCGATTGTGGTGGTCTCGAAGAAAAATGGAAAGTTAAGAGTGTGCGTCAATCTCAAGAAAGTAAACGCTGCTACAATTCCGGACAACTATCCCCTACCCATTACTGATCATGTAATAGAAAGAGTGGCTGGAAAAGAGGCTTATAGTTTCTTAGATGGATTTTTGGGTTACAACCAACTCGCAATAAAGCCAGAGGATTAGCACAAAACGGCTTTTGCAATTGAATGGGATATTTTTGCATTCTGGGTAATGGCTTTTGGCTTAACAAATGCACCAGACATTTCAGAGGCTAATGGGTCATGCTTTTAAAGAATATCAAAGACAATTCTTAGAAATCTACATGGATGACTTGTGCGTTCACTCTCTTGTAAGATTGGAACACATAGAGCACTTGACCAAGGTGTTCGAAAAATGCAGACTGTATCGGATTTTCTTGAATCCAGAGAAATGTGTCTGCATGGTAAGACAAGGCAAAATATTGAGACATATAGTGTCCAAAAACGGTATTTTGACAGACATGGAGAAGGTCAACGTCATTGTTGATCTACCACGACCAGTAAAGATAAAGGAGGTACAGGCATTTATGGGCCATTGTGGATATTATCATAGATTTATCTACTCATACGCTATAATTGCAAAACCACTTTACGCGCTGATAACTAAATTTGAATGGACGGATGAGTGCAAGAAAGCTTTTCAGACTTTGAAGCAAAGGTTAATTTCCGCTCCAATTTTGAAGGCTCCGGATTGGGAAAAGATATTCCACATCCACGTAGATGCATCAGCGCATGCAATAGGATGCATACTTGCACAACCTGGAGAGAACAACATGGATTTTCCAATAAGTTACTCCAGTAGACAACTGAACAATGCAGAGAAGAATTACACAACAACTGAGAGGGAGGGTTTGGGTATGGTCTATGCGGTGAAAAAGTTTAGACACTACTTACTTTCCAATAAATTTGTATTCTTCGTTGATCACCAAGCATTGTTGTACTTAGTAAACAAACCTTGCAGTACGGGAAGGATTGTTCGATGGTTCATCATACTGCTTGAGTTTGACTTCAAGGTAGTAGTTAAAAAAGGAACTACACACCAAAGAGCGGATCATTTATCTAGAATGATGCATGGAGAAAACCCAGTAGGGGTTGATGATGATTTGCCAGATGCATATCTTTTCAACATAGAAATGGTTCCAAGATGGAGCAAGGATGTAATCCCTTTGATGACTATCGGGTCATTGAATGTTACAAGACGACTATCTACCATTGCAGCATCTACATCATTGGTAATGTTGGCGGGCAGGTTATACAAACTGGGATCGGATCAAATCCTTAGGATTTGTGTTGAATCAAGTGAACGGGAATTGTACCTAAACCAAGCTCATGTACAAACAACGGAGATTCACGATGGGCATGCACAGATGTATCAAAGATTGATGAGAATGGGTGTGTATTGGCCGAAAATTCAACATAGTGTTCATACGCATATCAAATCATACGTTAGATGCACGCTTCAAAATCCAATAGAGCACGTGACTCTATTCTGATTATCTGTAGCACCCCGATGGAGTAACTACATTGTTGAATACCTCACCACCAAGATACTACCTGAAGGAATGAGTAGATCACGTATCAAAACGATCACGAAAGAGGCAAAAAACAACTCCAGACGGAAGCAGCATCATCTCAAAGAACTTCAGGAGTTACTCCGGAGTGGAAATGGCAACCAAAACTGGAGAAAACTAAAGATTCGGCGACAGAGCTCGAAAGGAAACCCAAAACTCAAAACAAGAAGCCTGAACCTCCAAAATGGCAATGGAAACCTGTGAAAACTAAAGTAGAATCTGTAAAGATGCAACAAACTACATACAAATGGGTTCCAAAAATAGTTTCCATCACAACACCAACAATCAGGGAAAGAGCACTTTGACTGCAAGCTCTTATGTTCCATACACAGCTACCCTCGCCATCAAAAGCCACTGAAAACTACATTTAGTCCCTGCATCTTGCACAGCACCTTGTTACCCAACGCATTGTCTCAAACATCAGAATAGGGCCACATTACAAGGCCATGCATAGACACAGATTCCAAAACCCATGCACATGCACCCAACCTTCGTACGGGACGACTCAGACAAGGAAGGGGGAAATAATTGATGAATCTAGCAACAGTCAAGGTCATTAAGGGGTCCAACGTATATATATGTACATAATGTGTGTGTGTTTTCATTATTAAGAGTTCAATTTCGAACATATTCGATCAAAACCTGGCATTTTTAGCGTTTTGTATCATCCGACCAGCATAATAATGAGTTGTAATGACAAAATCCAGAGCATTGGGATGCTTCTAGAGAAAATATATGCTTAGGGGTGACTATAATAATTTTGGCTAATTTTTTCCAGTTAATAAGTATTTTCAATTTATTTTGTTTGATTTTCGTTAATAAAACATTAAAAATTAAAAATATCGCTCATAAGTGTTTTATTAACAAAACGCCGGAATGCCAAACAGTTCGACCCACAGGTGGTATGTAGATTATATCGGGATCAAAGGTGAGGAAAATCAGCCCTATGTCACGAAAATCTCGGGAAGATATAGGTCAATTTCTAGCTCATTGTTCATTTTCACATTTTGAGAGAGAAGAAGAGAGCTTCTTGACCTAGAGCGAGCTGCCACATTTCTACCCCGTACGGACGGTCGGAGCTAGCTTTTCATACCAGATTTCACATGTATGTTCCTTATCAAGTAAAGATCAAGTCTGTTATGCATGCAAAGCGCGAATCATTGCATAAACGGGCGAAGGGATCAAATCAAAGTCGGATCGGGTCAAATAGGCCAAGGGCCCTTAGAGGCATCCAAACAAAACTTTTTCCAGGCGCACAGAACACATCAATGTGCTCCCCACAAGGTCAGGAACAAAGCCATATGATCAAATCACAGTTTGGTGGTGGTACATCGATCGCGCTGACAAAATTTGGGACAGAACATGCAAAACACCTCCCCTCAGCCTCGCCTACAATCTGCAGGTGTCAAAATTAATTTTGGCCTCTGTGGTACGATCGCGATCGGTGCCCCCAGATGCAGGTTTCGCAACTTTTGATTTGGCCCAGGCTTGGAACTCAATTAAAAATAAGCTCTCTTGAATTTTCAAGGAAAATGCACATATTTTACTCATGGAATGGGCCTAATTTGTCAAACACAACGGAAACGGAAATATTTGACCTACAACTACCAAAATCCGGTTAAAAATAATGATGGATAGTTTGAAGGGCATACCTATCCGACTAAGAGTCAGAAGAGTTGTGAAAAACCTTGAATGGATCTCAAAATCTCCTACAAGTACAGATATAATCATTTCAGTCTCGAATGACCACACAAAGAGAGAATTGGGGCCGAACCAATGCCAAAGACCAAAAGGTGACTTAAAGATGCTCAAATATCACATGGGTATCCAAGGAATGCCTGAAAAATGCACAAGTCTGGAAAATCTCCCAAGACGGGGTATAAAGTGCCTGATCAAGTCAACATCAGATAGTGGAGTAGGCTGCTGGTAGCTGCACATCATGGAAGCAGTGGAAGCTCTAAAACTAACTTCAACTAACTCGAGGCTCCAACCAAAGTTCATCAGGAAAACCCAATATGGTTAGACTTAGTAAAATAAGGTCAAACAATGGAAAATTGCTCTAATTTGTTCATTTTAAGTCCAAACTTGGAAGTAAATCATCAGTGGGCTAGGCAGGCATAGGGGTCCATGACCATCTAGTTTTCACCAAAAAATCTCAGGTACTACGATTGCGATCGGTGTACCTCAGCATCATATTTTGACCAAAATCTAACAGATCCCTTGTATACATCTTGTTCAAGTCACCAACCAAGTTTCAAGCCATTTGGACATCAGAAACTCATGAAAAGACAAAGTCTAGTCCAAAACTCCCTTGTAACCCAAATTTGGGACCTATAAACTCAAAAGTGGTTCAAATGAAACACAAAGTGGACCAAAATGACCCTCCAACTATCAGCAATCCACTCATGTGATCAAATCTAATTTTGGCCTCTGTACTACGATCGCGATCAGTGTACCTCAGGTCCAAAATTGGCTCAGATTTTAATCAGTCATAGCTCTAGTCTTCCTAGTCCCACTGGTGAAATATGGACAAGAATGGATGAAATTTGTTCAAGTTATGATCAGTTTTAACTTTTGATCTGTTTTTTACTAAAAGTCTAAATGTGATTGATGGATAAAGGAAAATCGTGACAGCTTGTGATTCTCCTGACACAGAATGACTCACCAAAAGAAAGAAAGGACAGCAGCACCATATGAAGTGGAGGAGCTCGCTACAAATGAAAAGTCTCACATCTCCGATGAAATACTAGCTCAGATCCCTGCCCACATATTCATCTCGAAGTTTAAGGATGCTGATGGTGACATGGTAAAGACAACTATCATGCCACAAGAGATATGGAACCTCCACTGAAGGCCGGAGGTAATGGAGGCAGTGAGGGCTGTGCACTTGGAGCAATTTTTCAGATTATAGCCATGGGGAACAGATTACATGAGGGCCCACGAGCTCATGAGCTCAATACAATATGATGGGTAGGCAATGCTCACGGACATATTGAATCGAAGGTGAAAGTAAAGATCACGAAAGAAATCATCAACGAAGTGTTGCATTTCCTCCCAAGGCAACACGATTTGCTGGCGAAGACAAAGTCACTGGATAATGAGAAGGCATTTGTCAAAGCAAAAGGAAACAAATACAAATACAGTGACATGATATACGGAGAGGTGGAATTGCCGATGAGATTGCTCTCTCAGCATTTCAGAGTACAAAAGCCTCCTCGCTACACCGAGCCAATCCTGCACATTGCTGTGGTCATGGCTCTAGAGACAGCTGAAAATAGAACCATTCGTTGCGACTACGGTTCTTACATTTTGGAAAACTTGGTTGAAGCAAATTTGAAAATCTCGGAAAAAAACAAAAGCTACATGAACGCAGGGCCAATGCTAACCAAAATAGCATACCAAGCTTTGGGAATGATTGAAGATCTGCCAGCTGCCAGTTCTCAAATGGTCCTGATTCAGAAAGCAAAGCTGGTTGCTCATTCAGTAAGGACGACCCCTGGCGCGACATCATCGCGCTCAGCAAAGGCCTCCAACAAAAGCTCTAGTGATGAAGAAAAAACGGAGACAGATGAAGAAGGAAAATCTCAAGAGTCGAAAGACAAAGGGCCATCAGAGTTTGAAGAAAGCGAGGAGGAAGACTCCACAAAGCCGCTCGAGAGAAAAAGAAGGGAGAGAAGTGCAGTACCGCAGTCGGACCTTCAAAAAGCATATGCAGAAGCTCAACAAAGAGTCGAGGAAATAAGAACCAAGTTACGGGCTGACAGACAGGCTAGAGCGGTTGCAACACAACAAACACAAAAAAGAAGATTCAAGAAGGAAAGGCAAGAAAGAATAGAAAATGCAACTCGCATACACGCTGAGAAGCAAAGGTTAGAAGCAGAGCAAAAGGCTGCAGAAGTGGACATTTCTTCGCAGTCCACTGAAGGAACAAAGGAGAAAGATGCGATTGATGAAACAAACCAAGAAGAGCAGCTAAAGAAGATCCAAAGAGAGAGAAATGTGGAAGCGCGACAGGTGGATGCTCTCACCCGTTGTAAGAAACTAGGCAACTAGGCTCTACTGGATACTCCTCCCAACCTCCCTTTATAGGTGGGCTCCTAGCCCCTTGCCCTAGACGGATCCCCTGTCCACACTGCCTAGCCCGGCCCTTGGCAGTAGTCCTTGCCTAGCCTAGTTCTTAGGGTACAGGACTCGTGTCCTGACATTACTCCCCCCTTAAAGAAGAGTTTTCGTCCTTGAAAACAAAAGTGGGAAACTTCTTCTTAAGAACACTAATGTTTTCCCAAGTGGCACCTTCTTCAGGTCGGTCTTTCCACTTGATTAAGGCTTGTTGTCGTACATGATGGCATGTACGCAACTCATGATAATCCATAACACGTTCAGGTTCATGCGGTAACGTAGGAGGTTGAATGTAGTCGACCAAAACCTGTTGGTCAATGATGTTGTCATCCCGCTTTCGTAAACGGCTAACATGAGACACCAGATGAATGCGAGAGTGTGATGGTAGTAGTAGCTTGTAGGCACGATCACCAACTTGCTTGAGTATTTTGAAAGTCCGTTACATGTTCATCCCTAATGAAGGTTACGTGCCAACGTACTCTGTCAGCACACCTGGTAAGTCCTTGACGTATGAAAGTATTGACACAATCTCCAACCCCACCATAAGAGGTGTTCAAAGTCGAAAATTGTACTTAAGCAAATTCTAAAATAGGGAGAAAATCATCTATCTAGAAATGCGTTGTGCTAACGTATGCTCTTAGCAGATCCTTTAACACAAGATTACTCTTTGTAATCTTTGTAATCTGCCTATCCCCTTGGATAACTGACAGTACTGAGGTGTGTTTTTCTCACGGTTTATAGACAGTCGTCCCAGATGACTAGTAAACAGGAAATCATAGTAGTGTTTAACATTGGTGAAGAATCAACAATGTCCGAAATAACCATCGTGGTTAACTTGAAAAAAAATCCACAAACACCCAAACCGAGCCATGACCTCTATTGGTGATTGGTGGATCCAAAAGTAATCTCATAGAGATAGTGCACATAGAGTGCAGAATGCTTCATAAGCAACAATCTGTGGAATATGCATGCCGTTCCAAATCAGCCTGTGCTAAACACTAGGGCCCATAACACCTATTGTGCATGCATTTAGCAAAAACTAACCGAACTTGTATATCCATAATGATGCTTGCCAATACTTATGGCAAATGTGATGTGCCTAGCACGCAATAAAAGGAATGTAAATAGTCCTGAAAAGAAACTAAATACTTTTAGTTTGCAATCTTTTGCAAGCCTTGCTGAAACGTCTGAATCACAATAAAAGGTGAAACATTGGTCACTTCTAGATACAGAGAATGAAACTTTGTCATTAACAACTTATAGCCATGCTATATGTATAAACAACCATCTGTAATGTTGTTTAGCAGTACTTGTACGTTAACAAGTCATCCTAAGTACCCGACAATTTCTGGCCAACGAAATTGGTCCTGATACGTCGTGCTAAAATGGTTTAGAAAACAGATGTGACCAACACCTAGGGACTTTGTCATGACACATATTGAAATAATGGCGCCAGTGTCAGTCCAGAGAGTCATATTCTCCACATATGGAATATGTCTCATGTAAGGATGTGTAAAAAAGAACATCCTTCAAGTACAAGACGTACTTGTGTGTGGAGGTAACTACAGACACTCTACGACGGGAGTGAGAGGGACCCTCATTCATTGCTCCACACTGGCTAAACCGAAATCCTTGAGTTCCTAGACCATGGTGTATCCCATGTGACAACATGTTTCAAATTGAACCCTACAAGTAGGTTCGTAACAGCATAAGGCAGAAAGATAGATTGTATACTTGGCCCAAAATACTTTGTGCCGACATGTCCTTGGCATGACTCTGTAACATTCAAGCATACTTATACGTCTTGAAAAACCAAGCAAAGCATACTAGGAATAACACCAAATGAATAGATGCATACCTGGAGATTTGAACGTAATGTTCACTTACCCGTATTCAAATGGAGAGGAGCCCGTCCCCTACCTGAAAAACAAACAGCATTGCACTGGGAAGCCTGGGTGTTGCCTTTGCAATCCAAGCTCTTGAATTAAAATCTACGTAGTCAAACCCCTTGATAAGACTCTTTGTAGAAACTGCTCAACTAGCAGATAACAGTAACCAACATAGTCAACCATGTACATGTTGATTGGAATCAACTTGACAAGTGTGTCCAACCGCTACCACGTGTGTTAGATTGCGGAATTATTTCCTTGAAAGTATAGCTGGGAGAGATCAACTATGATCTTTAATTCCTATGGGGTGATGTAGCAATAACTCGCCGGGTCTTACCCCAAAAAGTATGTCCATAGACACGCCGTAGTGCTATAGTGAGAGCAAGAAATCCACATAAGTCACATATCTAGCTCGTATTAAAAGCCATGCTGTCTCAACTGTGTGTTGCCTCTAGACTCCATGGTATAGATCAGCTGATGTAAGTGCAAGAGTATCAAAAACTCAACTTGAGCATCGCACTAGAAACATATGGTGCAAAAATGACACCCTAAACATCCGTAATGACAAGACTCTTGCTTGTCCATTAATGTCGATGTGTACTTCCTTGGGTATATCTGGACAACAATTACCCAAAGAATGCCAATAGTTGGGTCTTACCCTTGTCTGGACATCGGCTCTTAGCCTGTTTGGCTCATAGCCCTTAGGCAAAATAGTGTTCAATCGACGAACCGATGAAGACTAATTTAAGTAGCATCTTAGCTACATGCTAGCTATGAGTTAGAGCACCTTGGCTCAAGCTGACTCATGAGCAAAACATGTATCAAAACCTTCTTAGAAGATTAGAGATAGAGAATGAAAAGAAGAACATGCTGGGCTGAGGAACTTGCCTTAAGGTTTTAGAGTGTGTGCCCAAGCTATGTCCTCTTAAACATCTTATGCCTGACTTGCAGCTTATCGTATAATCATTCCACAATCTGTCTATATGACACTCTCATCGAGAGAGGCAATAGAAAACAAAAGTTAAATCTTGACCGTCTACCGTGTAGGGTCGTGACTGTATGAGGATGACTCGAAATGGGCACCTTGCCGGTGAATCAAGACGAAATTGTAGATTCGTTTTAGTATTGGTGAGTGTTGATAGCAACCAACAATCCATCCGTACTCTTCCCTTGACACAGTTTCAAGTGTGTTAGCGGAAGCGTAATCCATGAAGCGGTGGAATTTATGCCACCTGGTTAGCATGCCGTTCCGTAAAGAATGGTAAGCCCTCGCGCAGAGTGATGGCCTCAACCGTGAGAACCAAAACTGTAAGTATCTTGCACAATTGAAACTGGTAGGGATTCTGTGAGCTGAGATCCCTTATTTTGCCAGTTCCCTGAAGCCGTGCTTCCTATAAAATTGCCAAAGCACTTTGCTTTGCAGAATGACAGTAATTGCCAAGTAAAGTGTAAACAGGAAGAAACAGGAAAAACTTCAACTTGGCTAACCTGGTTGTTGTTGCTGCAACCAGTTGTCATGAAAGTTGGGAGAAAAAATCATTCCAAAATAGCCCATAGCCATATCTGCACAGACGCCCTCGTATGTTGTATACACTCGTCTGGTACATAAGGGCATAACCTGCAAAATTGAATTCACTTCCAAACACCTTGCCTATTCTTTCCATATTATGTATGCTCATAGCATATACCAAACGTGGGAAGTCACAATGCAAGATCCCTAAATTGAATCCTTTGAGCCATAAGAATTATCGGCCATGCCGATCCCTGTAAGTATCAGTTTCTTTTACATGGCTTGAATATTGGGTAGTCAAGCCCTGCTCGATGCTGATCTCTCAACCAAACAATGGCTCTTTGCAAACAAAGCAGTGGAAAAAAATTTACTGCATACGAAACTTGTCACAAGATGTGCTCGTGCCTACATGCAAGAGCTACACAGCATGTTTGAAAGCATAATCAAACCAAAACAAAAGCTATTGCACACCTTGGCAATAAAAAGAATTAGTCTAGCCATGGAACATCTGTACCATACCCATTTCAGGCATTGCATGTACTTTCCTGAATGCAATTGAATAACAGTACCAATTGGTAGCAACCTGTGGTGCATCATCCTGCACGGCTACCTTGATTGGACAAGAATAATTCTTGAAGCAAGGAACAACTTGTGCAAATATCTAGAATATCCCCTGCAATTGAGATCATACATAAAACGAGAAAACCTTTAAAACATGAAACCTCAAACCTATGGATTAGTCTGAATCCTTGTGCTCTTGTTGAATCTTGGTCCAGTCTAACCACTAGCACATCTCTTTCATGTGATTGACAGCTTCAGAACACGAGGTTGATTCCATGGTCATGATGTCCTGACATCATTCCGATGGATTCACAAAGTGGCATTAGCCATCGACTTCATGATACTGCAGTCTATACGCATTTACATTCAATGATGTATTTGCTTGCCCTCCATCTTTGAAATGCTGCAGATTCGCCCTCCGTGCTATCCACGTCCTTGCAAAACTGCAACATAGCTCCTGGGCCAACCCCCTTGATTCTAAGCACAATCTTGTAGCCGTAGTATGTAATCGTCTCCTTGAAAACGTCGTAGAAGACTTGATCTTCTCGATCAAACAAGTACTAATAGATACTTAGCCGTCGTAAGTTAACCTTGATCCACTTCGACAATTTCTGCAATTTTGGAGAATCTGCAAAAAATTGATGGGGCCGGTCGAAGAATTTCCTGATCCCTTGTCAATGAAGTTACATCTCACCTTGGCTGACCACCGGGGAAAAATTGCATACTCTGTGCACGGGGTGTGTGCCGGGGTGGGAATTCACCCTTGTCCAAATTATTGTCAAAGGCCCAAAGCCTTAGGGCGTGTACAGGTGGGAAATAAAACTTCTACTGTCGGCTATGGCAGCCAACAACGCCGCGACAGGCTTGGGAGGAGATGGCGGCTCTTGTGATGCCCGCCGCGCTCGGTTGCAGTGACGTGAACTGCGTTGCTGTTCCTCGCGCTCCCGTCGAGCTCCATAGCTTCGGGTTCTGCGCAAGTTGGCCGCTCTCCCCCCTTCACCTCAAGAGGCCGTACGGGCCCACACCCGATTTTTCCTTCCTTGCCACCAGTCAAGAGAGGAGTCCCACAGCGTCGTCCCCGACCTTGAACAGCACAGCTTGCATGCTTATGCAAGACCATGCATGGCACGGCTTGCTGTTGAAAAATGAGGGAGAGGGATTCCGAGAGAGAGAGAGAGCAAACCGTGTTGGAAGGAAGGCCAGGCCTCGGCTGAAGTCGATCGAGAGAGAGATTTTGAAAGAGAGGGAGAAAGAGAGAGATCCCCGCTTGAGAGAGAGCTCGCTCCATGCCTTCTGCTCTGCCATGGCTCCACGTTCCCCCTTCCTCTCCACCTTGCTCTGATACCAGTGTAAGAAACTAGGCAACTAGGCTCTACTAGATCCTCCTCCCAACCTCCCTTTATAGGTGGGCTCCTAGCGCCTTGCCCTAGATGGATCCCCTATCCACACCGCCTAGCCCGACCCTTGGCCGTAGTTCTTGCCTAGCCTAGTTCTTAGGGTAGAGGACTCGTGTCCTGACACCCGCCAAAGAATCATCAAGATTTTAAAAAAAATAAAAGTGGAAGCATCTGCTTCGCAGGGGAAGATGATTCTAAAAAGAGGCATGTACGAGAAGAAGCAAGCCCGCCTCCTCCCTTGCCCAAATCACCACCTCCTCCCTCGCTGAAATCTCCTCCTCCTCCCCCTTCTCCATCGAACAAAAAACATCCACCTCCTCCTCCTTCAACCACGCAAAAGGAGTTTATACCTCCTACAGAAGCAATCGGATACCACGAAGCCTGCCAGGCAGTGTTGCTGGTTTTGATTACAAGAAAACTTTAAAGGAATTAGAAAGACAGTTCCAGTGCCAACACGTGGTGCTGAGTGAAAAGGAAAGGCAGGTACAGGAGGCCCAATAAAAGCAAGCATCTGGGCAAGAGGAGTTAGAGAGCCTGAGGGCGCGTCTAGAACTCACAACGGAGGAAAGAGACCTTGAGCGACAACAGGCTCAGCCTCTGATCAAAGATTTGGTGGACGTCAGGACAGATTTGACCGCCAAAGAAAAGGAATGCCAAGAGTTGACGGCAAGAGTACAGAAAGAAATGGAGCAGCTTGCTTACGAGAGCGCAAGATTTCAGAGACTTAGCAGTTCATACAACACTGTCAAAAGAACTCTGACAATCTTGATGGTGAATCAGGAACCTGCTAGAGCATTGGTCTCCACATCTGACAATGCCACAGCAGTGAACACTATAGCGGCACTGAAATCGGAGCTAGAGCAAGAAAAGCTTCAAAGACAGTTACTTGTATCGGGAATGGTGGCCCAAACGGCGGCAAATGAGCGATAGCTAAAAGAACTAGAGCAACAACTAGCTCAAACAAGCACCGAATTACAGACTCAGAAGCAGATCGGTGACACGCTGCTAAAGGAAAAAGAAGATTTGATTTTTCAACAAAAAATCAGAGCAGACAAAGCACAGAGTCAACCACAACTGCTACCCGGACAACAAGTGTCTGATTTGCCTAAAACATCACACCAAGGGCAACAGGAGCATGAATTTTTTGAGCTAGATTTGGATATTAGAGATGAGCTCAATGAGAACATTAAGGACATGCCAGAGGGGCCAGCAAAGGAGTACATGCTCTATGAAAAGAAGATAATGGAATCAGCGGCCCTGGCCTACTTACAGCCAGAAGAGCAGGTGGAAGGGTTTGGCCATGAATACCTCACATTTCCTCTGCTATGCCATGAAGCAATTCTGTGGAAAGAAAAGATGCGGCCAGACCTGCCACGAAACAAAGATGGGGGTTACAAAGGCATTGCACTAACAACGGAAGAAGCCCAGATGCTTGTCGAGTGACGACCACCCAAAGTGGAGGCGGAAGTGGTTGGACAAACGGCCACAGGATCTAACTAACTACCACATTGCTCCTCACCATATACAAATAGATCCTACTATCTGCCCAGTCCCTAGAAGATGCACATGGAAGGATTTCGCCACATGGAAAGGCTCGAGGTTGCAAAAACTGAATTACCCGGTCTTGACAGCTCAGCAGCCCCCTACAGTTGCCTACATGATCAACACACTGTATTTCTATAGTCACCTCGCTGCGGGATGTCCCCGACGTGGCGTGTCAAATGCTAGTAAAGATAGCCCGGATGATCGTCACTTGCATTAAGGCGACGATCATTCGTGGAATCTGTTCTTGGAAGGGCATAGGGGGATCTATTGGAATCTCCAGGATTCACCACCACGACACATTTTGATGGCAATGTACTCGAGGCTAATGTACTTGCCCTCACACTATTTGCATACATTCAAAGAGGTCTTCGTCACAGGATTCTTTGAAATTGACTCAAGGATTTTCCATCCTATGGCGAAGGACCTCAGGGCACGATATGTAGCATACCAACACACGTTGACTGAAAATCCATTCAGACAGCTTCAAGAAGCCCTGGAAGCTATCCTTCGAACAAGAAGCTTTTCAGACACACTTGCTTCATTGGAGCCACATCAACAACCAAAGCACTGAACATGCACGAGGGCGTGCAAGGATAAGGAAGGGGGGAGTGTTTGGCGGACGAAGCAACAAGCGGCCGTTTCCAAAGAAGGATCATATTTTTATGAGAAACCATTGTAAAATTATTTTGTAAGGAAGCATCTCTAAGCCGAGCACTTTTCAAAGGATTTATGATTATTCTTCTGGGAGCAATTGTATATTAGAGAGCCAGTTACAAGTTTCGGAGCTTTTGGCCGGACAAGCCATTTGTTAAGACCTAAACTATAAAGGTCATTTTTTGTAAGTTTGAACGTGATCTTTTTGATTGAAAACTAAGAAGACAACGTACGTTTGAGAGCTCCTTCCTGCTCCAACTTGTAATCTTCGCCATTGAGGCTACGGTAATCCAAATTCAGATTTGTTCATTGCATTGTGTTCCTCTTACCTTGCTCTTCCATTCAAGTGTAATCATTCAAGATTCGATGTAGTTTTTCAACTACGAGTTTGAGGCCTTAAATCGCTGTTTTGAGTGTCTATATGCGCGTTCTATGTTGTTTTGACCCTAGGAGGGGCTTTAGGGACCCTAAAACGACCCATTAGGATCATCTGTTCACTGATTTTGCTGACTTTGAGACGAACGATCACGATCTTTGTACCTCTCTAGAATGTTGTGTGACAGTGATAGGATATGTTTCTGATAGTCCCCTCTAGCTTCTCTTCAAGTTTCGTGCGATTCCTATATGATTTGCATGGTAAACGGGCGTGATGACTGTAGAGATGTGTAGAAGGACATAGGCAAATTACTTGGCTTTAGTGCGTTTGGTGTGCTTGTAGAGTAGTAGTTGCATCTCTTCAAGTTCACTTCATTAGGGTTGACATCCTAATGAGTTTCCATGGCCTGTATCGATAATTGTATGGTAATGCTTGAGAACTATGCTATGGGCATCCGTCGTGGCGACCCGCAAACAGATGGTTTGGGGCAGAGGTCCCCCACTTGTCCAACCTACTAACCATTGTGCTATTCAGGTCTTAGCCCAATGTTGTTTGAAGGTCCACCACCTGTACAAGCTAGCTCTTTTTAAAGAAGCTATCTCTATTGTTTGAAGATCAATGTGTGCATGGAGTGTAGCTACTATGTTTACTACCATGGATGGTTTTGAGCATAGGTCGATCACATGTCCATCCTACTAACCATTGTGTTATGGATGTTTTAACCCAAGGTGGTTTTAAGGTCCACCACCTGTCCAAGCTAGCTCTATTGAATAGAGTGAATAGAGTGTAGCTACTATGTTTAGAGCTCCACCATTTGTCCAACCTTGTAGCCATTGTCTTATGGAGGTTTTAGCCCAAGGTTGTTTGAAGGTCCACCACATGTCCAAGCTCTTTTGAAAAAATCTAATGGGCTATTGTTTGAAGGTCAAAAGGTGAATGGATTCTAGCTACTATGTTTACTACCATGGAGAGTTTGGGACAGAGGTCCATCACTTGTCCAACCTACTAACCACTGTGTTATGGACGTTTTATCCCAAGGTGGTTGTAAGGTCCACCACTTGTCCAAGCTAGATCTATTGAATAATGCTATCTCTACTCTGATAGCGTGGATGGTTCTGGGTAGAGGTGAATCACTTGTCCAATTTACTATCCCTTGAGTTATAAATGTTTAGCCCAAGATGGTTTGAAGGTCCACCACCTGTCCAAGCTAGATGTATTGCAAGAAGCTATCTCTATTGTTTGAAGGTCATGTCCAAGCTAGATCTATTGAAAGGAGCTATCTCTATTGTTTGAAGATCAATGTGTGAATGGAGTGTCTACTCTATTTACTACCAGGGGTGGTTTGGGGCAGAGGTTCACCACTTGTCCAACCTACTGAACATTGTGTTATGAGGGTTTTAGCCCAACGTTGTTTGAAGATCCACCACTTGTACAAGCTAGCTCCTTTTAAAGAAGCTATCTCTATTGTTTGAAGATCAATATGTACATAGAGTGTAGCTACTATGTTTACTACCATGGATGGTTTGGGACATAGGTCCATCCTACTAACCACTGTGTTATGGAGGTTTTAGCCCAAGGTGGTTTGAAGGTCCACCACCTATCCAAGCTATCTCTAGTGAATAGTCGTATCTCTACTTTGAAAGCGTGGATGGTTTGGAGTAGAGGTCCAACACTGGTCCAATCCACTATCCATTGTGTTATTGAGGTTTTAGACCAAGGTGATTGGAAGGTCCACCACCGATCAAATCTAGATCTATTGAAAGAATCTATCTCTATTGTTTAAAGCTCAATTTCTGAATGGAATGTAGCTACTATGTTTAATACCATGGATGGTTTGGGGTTCAGGGTAACCACTTTTCCAACCTACTTATCATTGTGTTACAGAGATTTTAGCCAAAGGTTGTTTAAAGGAGTGATAAAGGTTGTTTTCAATTGATCTTCCAATGTGATACCTATTTGAAAGTAACCCGAGTAGCCATCACACACAGTGTACTTTTCATGACCAGCTACCTCATTTAGTATCTCATCCTGAAATGGGAGGGGAAAGTGATCTCTTTTTGTTGCCTCATTAAGTGGACGGTAATCCACACACACCCTCCACTTGTCGTTTTTCGAGTCTTACCAAGCACCGAGCAAACTTTATCGAGCAAACACAAAACCGAGCGATATCTTGGTGAAACACACACACACACACACACACACACACACACACACACACACACACACACACACACACACACACACACACATACACGCACACACACAGATCATAGGAGAAAGAATTATTTTTTGCATATGGACATACATGTGGAGGATCTGATGTCCTCTGTGGATTGTGGATCTCTCTCTCTCTCTCTATCTCTCTCTCTCTCTCTCTCTCTCTCTCTCTCTCTCTCTCTCTCTCTCTCTCTCTCTCTCTCTCTCTCTCTCTCTCTCTCCTCTCTCTATCTCCCTCTTCACAATCTCTCGATTAAGCTATTAGGCACTCCATTTGGAGTTAATTTATCCTCGCAATCAATAGTGAGAGATTAAAACATTTTGGACATTCACTGTGTGCTAATTGCTTCAATTTAGCATCTATTTTATGTGAATTTTGGGCTTGATTATCTAATTGATTGTTTTAATTTCTTATGTCTATGTGCTAAAAGCCCTCATGTCAAGCTTTGTTTCAAGTTTTTATGCTCTCAAAATAAAGGTGATTAGTCTTGTTTTTTTATAACTCTCTTAATTGTGTGTGTGTGTGTGTGTGTGTGTGTGTGTGTGTGTGTGTGTGTGTGTGTGTGTGTGTGTGTGTGTGTGTGTGTGTGTGTGTGTGATAGACTATCTATGTGTGGCTATAAGCACAAAAGAAGGTGAGACCCCAACACAAGACAAGGGCTAAAGATATGATTGTGACTCGATTGCACCTTCAACTACACTCAACACAGACAATAGTAGTGTATAGCTTTGCCCATGGGTAGGGACTCCCAACCTTGCCCACCTTCAACAGTTTGTGACTCTATCCCTAAGTTAAAATACTTGCTACTCCAAGCCCATTCAATAGCTCACACCATAACTGCATCCCTTAACAAAAAAAAATCACCTAGAGTATCGCTAATCAACTGGCTTAATCATCTCATGGCTGTCTGGCAGCTTTTCTCAGCCAAGCAATGAGCCTCCACTTGCACCCCTATCTCTTCACAAATTATCACCGCCCTCTTTGCAGAATCGGTGCCCACTACACTAGCCTAAAGTAGCCTCAATATTCTCCTTAACCTTGTGTGCAGACTATTGATGGCTTCTTTTCTTCTCTGCATCTACCTGATCATCACCCCTATCTACCCATGCTATTCGCCTCTGCCGTTCTCCTCGCATGACATTCTGCCAAATCACATCGTCAAGATAGAAAAATCAGTGTGCCTGCGTGCCCAGTTGCAACCTCATTGATACCTACATTGGCTTGTCAAGCAGCCATGTATAAAAGATACTTTTAATTTAAGCTATTTTTTTAAAGGAAACACTCCCAAACCATTCCGTGTCGGCACGGAACCCATTAGGATATAGTCCCAATTAAGGTTCCCACATATTCTCTTCTCAATCCGTTCATTTCAATCTAAACACGGCCCTTAAGCATTCTGCATCGGCGTGGACACTATTAATATAGGGTCCGCTTGTCATCCTATAGTGTGAATATTCTCTTCTTTGTGGTGTGAGCCTTCCAGATCTTCCTCGATCGACATGGCTTGTATTGTTGCAAGAGGTAATCTTGGTCGATCCCCAGTGCAGACGCTCACCATTTGCATGATTGTCACGGGAGGTTTCATCGGCGAATAACACCTCTATGAGAAGCTCATGTCAAAGAGGGAGCACACTTCACTGCTGCCAAAAAGCTTGAAACTTCTAAAGTGAGTCTATAGACTTTAAGAAAGGGCATGGCAAAAGCTCTCTCTCTCTCTCTCTCTCTCTCTCTCTCTCTCTCTCTCTCTCTCTCTCTCTCTCTCTCTCTCTCTCTCTCTCTCTCTCTCTCTCTCTCTCTCTCTCTCTCTCTCTCTCTCTCTCTCTCTCTCTCTCTAATGGTGCAAGACACGTCATGCAGGTTGTCCACGTTTATGACAACTTGCAGGATGTAGTGTGTGTCTTTGCGTGTATAAGGGAGCATCCGCACGACGGGGGTAGAACCCCCGCTCCGCGTAAGCTATTTTGGAGCGTAATGGTTTATGAGGCTGCGTGCGTGAGCTGCACAGAATTTCAAAAGTGGGGGTAGAAGAGGGCGTTTGCCAACTTTGCCAAAATCGACAGAGTGGGGAGATGCAGGCAGCGTTCGCTGAGGTCAGCCAGCTGGGGTTCTACTCCGGCCTATGTGAACTACCCTAATATCCATTGCCTTTTCTCTCTATCCGAACATGGGCCTTCAGCATACCGCGTCGGCGCGGAACCAGTTAAGAAAAGAATCCAAGTACGAAGGCACTATCCGGACACAGCCCTTCAGCATACCGCGTCGGAGTGGAACCAGTTAAGGAAAGAACCCAAGTAGGGAAGCATGATCCAGACACAGCCCTTCAGCATACCGCGTCGATGAGGAACCAGTTACGAAATGAACCCAAGTAGGAAGGCACGATCCGGACACGACCCTACAGCATACCATGTCGGCGCGGAACTAGTTCAGGAACGAACCCAACTAGTAGGGGGGCCTAAGGATAACAGATTCTCCTTACCTTTTTCTTTGCTTTCTCCATTTTCAATTGCATGTGATTGCAATATGGCAATCCAAGCCATTGAGTGCATCTCTGTACAGGAGGCAATAGCCGACACGGACCGTCTCTCTCTCTCTCTCTGCACCTGCGCGTCCTCTCGTTTGCGCTAGATACTGTCTACGATCGCCATGTGGCCAAACGAAACGAGAGGTAGTGCCTGTCAGGGTGCATGCTCTCTCTCTCTCTCTCTCTCTCTCTCTCTCTCTCTCTCTGATTGCTGTGTTTGTGTCTACAGGCTGTGACCACCTTGTGATCAAAGGGAAAGAGAGTGAGAGACCGTGATCAGGGTGCACAGGCTTGTGCCTACAGGCTTCGAATTCCTTTTCACTAGAGGGAAGAGAGTGATAGACAATAAGGGTGTCTCAACAACGTGAAGCACGTATGTGGGCCTCGTAAGAAATGGTACATGCAGCTGCTTCTCTCGGAGCAAGGGCGTGGACAATAGGAATCCAGATGAGGCTCGGTTGGCAGCTTGCAGGTAGGGCGGACAAGGACGTGCCAAGCGGCAAGCATTGAGTCACTTGGGTGACATCAAGGAGGTGTCGAGGCTATAGACAATATATCGTTGAGTCACTTGCAAGATACCCTTGCCACTCCACGTGGTGGACATGAGACAACGAGGAGTTGGAGCAGGAGTAGTAGACGAGGGTTTGAGATTTTGTTTTTGCTTAGAACGCCCTACAGGGAGCTATGTATGAAGCTAGCTTGAGTGGTTACACAAGGTGCAATTGAGCCATTCATTTTCTTGGAGAAACTTAAGAGGAAAGGGAGCAAGGGAATATGTGAAGATTACACTAAATAAAACGAAAGAGTAGTAGTAGGACCCGGCAATTGTGGGACCAATGAGAAAACAAGAGTTTATTCTTTCACAGTAGACCATAAATTACATGAACCATCCCTCTTTTACTCTGCAGTGCTCCAATCGAAAAGGATTAAGCATTCTATACTGTGTTTTGAAGAGCAAATATTTTTTGTCTTTTTTTAATTTCTATAGAATCATCTTAAGTGACCTTTTTGTGAGTAAGTTTCTCACCCAGGCCCCCCTTACCTTGCACAACCTCGCCCTCCAATCCCTTTCTATATTCAATGTCTAACAACAAAAAAATTCGGACTCTACCCTAAACTATCACATGTTGACGCGGGATCGAGCAGTTAGGGAAATGTCCATGAAGTTTTTGTGACATTTGAAAGCAGCAAAAAAGGCACCTATTCTGGTGGGAGGATGTCACTTTGGAGGCATGTTTTGGTGTCCCTTTGAAAGATCCTATCAATAGGCAAAAGTCTATTGATGAGAAAATGGAGCCAGTGGAAGCCAAGGACAAAGTTTAAGACTAGAATCTCTCTTGTTTGCTTCAAGACTCACCTTGGCATGGATGTTTTCCAGATCTATGCGTTTACCCTATCTAGAAAAGCTTACAAATTTCATAAGTCTAGCATTCTCTCTTGGGCTGATCTTTTTTTAGAAGGCAGAATCAAGGATGAGGAGACACTGCAAGTTCAATTCAACCCGAGCCAAAGTGATGCCGCCTGGTGCCTAGCCAGGCTAAAGACTTCATTGTCATCATTACATCTCCATTCAAGAGCAGATACTCATAATGCTCAGCTCACAAGGGTTGCCAGAGATATATATCACTCTTTCAGACTCAAAGATGGGGTTGAAGAAGGGCTTAAAAGGCAGCTGAACATCAAATGGAAGCAACAGTGGCTTTGCAAGCAACGGACATATATATAAACATTTATTTGGGCTTACCCCATGGCAAAGAAGCAGAGCATTCTACTTTGACTGATTCTGCATTAAGGTATTTGGTGTGGGCACAAAGCCCTGAGGATTGGAGTGAGTATTCAGCTTTTTGAGCTAAGGTTTACAGTCCTCTATGGATTAGCTATTTTTTTGGATTCCAGCTTGCACTTTCCATTGCAAATTGGGTGCCTATTATACTTGATAGCTTATGTTACTTAATCAATTAGGAATTTATTTTGTCACAATGATCACCTTCTTTTGATTGACCATTTTGTTAGACTGCCTACACTTGACATTATGGTAGGGCTTAATACAACAAAGCTTTTTGTGTTAAAATTCTCTTTATTTTCGCTCGAAAAAATTCCACGCTCGGTTTTTTCCGCTCGGTGCATGGATTTCCTCCCGTTTTTCTTAGGAGTGACAACAACGGGAGAGACCCACTCTGAATTCTCCACTGGATAAATGAAACCTGCTCTGCTAGAAGCTTTCCTACCTCTTTGAGTAGAGCCTGCTCCTTGATGACTCCTAGCCTTCATAGCTTTTGAGCTTTAGGTTTGGCCTCTGGATTTAGTTCAATCTTGTGTTGAACGTCATCTACTCCACGCACGTCGGTGTAGTCTTTAGCAAAAAGCTTAGGAAATTTCCTTAACACACCTTTAAACTCCTCTCTTTCATCCTTTGTAAGGGTTGTAGACAACATACCTTCTAACATTCCTTCATCTTCCACATTTTGGTTCTCTTGGGAACCTACCTCCTCCAAACCTTGACAAGAGGTCTCTTGGTTGGTTGGCTTAAACCTTACCCCCATGACTTCGATGGAAGAATCCTCTTCAGTAATGCTGCCGCTACTTTCTCCTTCTGAAGTGCTATCAGTCCTACCTTCCTCCATCTCACTTTGAGATGATTCTTCATGGAGCTCCTCTTGGGGTTGCTCCTTCATGTCAAAGACAACCTTATTATGATTGTCATTCCTAGAAATTAGCTTTCCACTCTCCCAATCCTGCAAAGCTCGCATTTTCATTCACCATGGTCTTCCTAGGATAAATGGGTAACCATTTCCTTTGGTAGACATGACATAGAAATCCACTGCCTTCTTAATACCAAAGGCCTCCACAAAAACATTTTTACAAATACCTATGCACCTAGCCTTGCTATTGTTTGCCATCTTGGCTTTAATTTCAGGTGTCTCATGGATGTGCATGCCTAGTCTTTGCATGAGCCCCTCTATCATCATGCAAATTTGTGCACCCCCATCCACTAGACCTTTCCTAACCAGTCTTCCCTTGATGTAACAATCTAGCACATGTGTAATATCCTCATTCATTTCAGCTTGTGCAATTTTTACAATAGGCACACTCTCTTTTACCTTTCTCCTTGTGCTAACTGCCTTTGTTAAATCCCTCCTAACTTATGGACATAATGCAAGAAACTGAGGCCATGAGATATCAAGACCCTTACCTCTCATGTCTTCCAACAAGTTGTATGGAGCCATTCCATGTCCAAGAGGGAAGTCTTGGAGGTTGATACGACGTCGAGTCCTCTTAGCTTCCTTGGTCTCCTTTGCCTTCTTTTCTCGTCCATGGTCACTTTGTGATGTAACTCCTTCTTTCTCCTTACCTTTCCCTCAGCCACGCTTAATGCCATTTTCTTCCATGTCAACATCTCTTGAATTTTTCACCTCTACCACATGCACATTTGGGTCTGGCAAAGGTGGAACTCCTTCTACCCCTTGTGGAGGTGGTCTTGGTCCATTTGGTCTTTGTAGAAGCCTTGGTTGTTGACCAGTTCCTTCACCTGTGTTCATCACTGGGTAATTCAAGTTAGGTCTCCCTGGCTCCCCACGGGGCCAAGGACAATTATACATCCCATGTCCAGACTCTCCGCATTCCAACATTGCAAGACTCTCCTAGGTCGTGGATCTCGCTCTTCAGATTTCTTTGCTTGTCCCTTTGGACCTACAGCTTGTGCAAGGTGAATTGACAGGCTGCTTAAAGATTCATTTAACTTCTCAATCACTTCCGCCGTTACCTCAGGAATCTCCCTAGATGTTGAATCTTGTGACTTACCTTTGGGTCTAAGACCTTCTATTGGAACCTCCCCCCTTAAGCACTTGAGCGTCCTATATTTCTCAGCAGCCCTAGTTTCAGCTGCATCAAAGGTAGCAGGTGCACCCGCCTCAACTTTTACCTTAAGGTCAGGCAAGAGTCCGGCTATGAACCTCTCCTTCTTTAGGAACTCTGCACCATCACCAGGGTTAGCAACATTTCTCACCCATACAGACCAAAGACGTAGAAACTCTTGCTTGTACAAGTAGTAGTCATCTAAGTCTTTTTGCTTATGAGAAACAATGTCTTGCCATAGTTTTTGAGTGTTTTGGGGATCAAAGAAGTATTTCTTGAAACGATTCACTTCCGTGAAATTCCCCTTAACTTCCTCAGGCAAAGAGTCAAACCAAGTGCTAGCATCTTTCCTAAGGACCACCTCAAACATTTCTACACGTTCTTGATCAGTTACTATCCTCTTGATACGGCAAGACATCTTGAAATTCGCCAAAAATAATTATGCATCCTCTCCAGGCTCTCCAAAGAAAAAAGGATATCCACACATTTGGCGTTGGCTCTCCATCGAATTGATTCCAAAGTGATGCACGTTTTTGTTTTTTCAATAATATTTTCTAAATTGCAATCTATTCTACAACAAAATAAAAATATTCACATCAAATGACGTATGATAATCAATTAGAGGTAGGATGACAGGGTTTGGTGATGCGAGAATTTCTCCTACTCTTTGGGCACCAAACATGAACACCATACGTTGTTGAAAATGGATTTTTCTACTAATTGCAATGTTTACTCTAATGTGTGGAGTGAAATGGAAGGGGAAAACCTTTATTCTTGGGCCATTATCCATGGTCTATGCATGACCTAATTCTTAAAATAAAACAAAAATATAGACGTCCAAACTAAGGTCGTACCTAATAAGAGGCAAAATAAAAGGATTTACTGAAGCGTTTATCTCAGCCAACCTACGAGGGCCCAAAATTCTACGAATTACTCGTTGAAATTGTAACTTAGTACTAACAATTATGTGCACCTTTTGCCTTGCAATGGGAATAAAAGGATCATACAAATTCTCGTGATTCATGCAAGCTACTTGATTATGCTAAAGGTTGAGCCTACACAAAACATACACAAGCCGACCTCCGTGGGGGCACCAAAATTGAGGCGGTCTGGGGCGGGCAACAAGAGAGGCAACCTCTAAACATCCCTCAAGGCTCCCGTGCTACTCAATTGGGGCTGGGGCAACCACAAGCACAACACAACAACCAACCCACAACCAAACCCAAACAAGATAGGGGCACCACCTAGTTAGAGAGCGAACTAGGACGCAAAAGAGGAGAATCCCTTAGCAATACAAGCGAGAAGGAAGGGTACACTATCACTAATTTAAATGCTACAAATACACACACCAAACACACACACAAAAGAGAGAGATCTTTTGTGCAAGAATTTAGCTTCAATTTTAATGATTGACGTGGGTGTATGAACAGCTTGGAGGAGAGTCAAGAGACACGATTAAGTTTGATGATGTTGCAATCTACACATTATCTTAGGGTTATGGGAGACCTCTCACCATACAACCCTCTTATAATGTTTTCCCAAGAAACCAAAACAAACACAAGAGCTCTTGAGTCACATACAAACAGATACTACAAAAGAATTTCAAAATGAAAACGCGTCACCTTAAACCAAACGAGATGAGGTTGCCAAGCGTGAATTGGAGAGATTCAAGAGAGTTTTGACCCACGATTTGCACCCAACTTATTGATTAAATTGATGCACAAGAGTAGGTACAACTTTGATTGGAAGTTATGAATCACTCACTCCCTTGCAATGTTACAACTAGCTCAAAGAAGCTTTCCTATACACCACATGTAATGGTGCATAGAGAGCTCACTCTCACTCCCTAAAACTAAGATGGTGAATGGCACGCTCAAAGTAGTGAGCAATAGTGTAGGGATCCTGCTCTTTACAAAGGGAGGAGGGCTCTATTTATAGGTGAGGAGAGCCCTAATTAGGATTATACCTAATCAACATTTTCATAGAAAATCATGTTTATGAAATTTTTTATATGTTCTTATGAGAGTGGGGCTCTCTTGTCTCTTGAGTCACATGGATGTGGGCTCAAGTGGAGAGAATTATTGAGGTGAAATAGAGAAGATTCTAGAGAGGTGAGTGATTTTTTGTGTGAGGTTGTCTATTCCACGGTAGAGTAGAGTGGGTGCAAAAAACGGGTTAGCAGTTAGTGTTAGTAGTTTGAAGTTAGTAGGATGGGGTAAAATTACATGGAATATGCACTCAAGGTGCATTATATGATTTATACAATGATAAAAAGTAAGAGAAGGATGAGAATATACACAATTTGGTGGAAACCACAAGATGTGAATGAAATTTTCCACCTTCTCCTCCAGTGAATGAAGCGGTTGTAGAACTTTGTCGGTGCAGTTCTTGTGACCGTGGGGAAGTTGAATTCTCCATGCTCAAAATCCTCCTTTTGCAGGGCTTGAGCTTGGTTATTTGCTGATTTTTTCTCTTTTTATGAAAAGATGAAGAGGTTATGGTAATATGAATTTGATTCTAGAGAGAAAAATTGAGCTATATGTGTGTAGAGATGATAATCTTTTGAGCTATGGAGTAAGGAGAGATGGAAATGGTGAAGAAGATGAAGTAAGCCATAAAAGTTGTAGGTTTGAGTGAGGGATGGAGATGAATGAGTATATGTGTGTGGAAGTGGGAAAGGAGGTGAGAGAAGACTATGGGTTACTTTGTGAGAAAAGTGGGCAGACTGGAGTCCACTCAAAAAATCATAGCTCACCAGTGGTTGCTCCAAAAACCACCAAAATTTTTGAGGTGATTATTCAGATTTTGTTCCACATTTTCTCTTTTGACCACCACTCCAAATTCGGAGTGGAGATGGGTGCCAAAAATCTCACCAAAAAGCCTGTTTTTTATGCCTGCAAAAGTTTTTTAGTGGCCCCCTCCTTTGTTGAATTTGTACAATGCATCGAAGAGTGAGCCCCTCCTTTGTCATATCATAATACAAAGCATCCAAGTTTCCCTTTACACATGCATGGAGGAGGATTATTGGTGAATAAAGCAATATATATGGTGGGACTAGTGTATGGACTATTCATAGATTTTAGCTCATAGTTTTGTTGTGCGGGGTATATAGTTTTGTTGTTTTTGTACATAGAAGTGTCGAGACCTCAAAGTGTGAGTTAGTGCTTTAAAAATATGAATAAAATCTGAACTTTTATCAGCTTGGGATCGTGAGTGAGGAGGGATATTCAGCTATGAAGAAGAAACTATGTGTTGCTGCAGCCTGCGGTGAAGGGTGGGGGTTTTGGTGTAGAGGTGCCCCTCTTGCCTTGCGAGAGCCTGGTGTGGTGAGTTGAGAGTGTGTCTCTCCTCAATGGTCTGATGAAAGTGGGTGCTTAGCTCTGCATATTGACCTCTCTTCATCTTGGTTTGAGGTATGGCAGCCATGTTGTTTGTAGTTCCCTTTGGTGCAGCTAGTCGAGGGTAGACTATGCGCTGCAATTCCTTGCTTGTACATACGCAAAAGGGCAAGGTTTTTCTCAAGTTTTCCATCACTTTTTCTGAGATTTTTTGTTGAACTTTGTGGTTTTTCAAAGTGAGTTTGATTTGGATGGGTTTTGGTCAAGCTATGTGTATGTATGGGAGCGCCTATGGAGTCTCTACTAGCACATGGAAGGGCGTTTGAAAAGAAGTGAAGCTCTTGGTTTTATGAGGAAAAGTGCAGATATTTCCATTTTTTTTCTTTACTTTTTTACTTTGGTTTTCTTGGTTCCCTTTCTTCCTTTGGTGCATCCAAGTATAGTGGGCGTTGTAGCGGTGTAGAGGGAAGCTAGTTGAAGCTAGTCGAGGCTGCATGCGAGTGAGGCTGTCAAAATTCGTGAGAGAAGATCAGCCCATATTATCTTGAGAGAGCTATACTCTTCATCCTCTTTTCTTGGTGTTGGTTTGAGGTGTTGTAGAGGCCAGCCCCCCAATCCTTCACAACGTGACTAAGAGAGTAGAAATCAATTTTTTTGTTTTCGCGAGGGTGAGGATGAAAATGTCGGGGTGGTTTGTATAAAAGAAAAATATGAGGTTAGAGTATGTACACATTGGCAAAAAATACACTTATGGTGCAAGAGGATGAAAGAAGGCATACATAAGTTTAATAAAACACACACATAGGTATAAATATTTAAATAAAATATCAAAATAATTATAAAAATCTCTATATTTAGGCCATATGTACAATGCAATATTTACACACAAATGGGCCATAATATATTTTATTTTTTTGATTTTATTTATTTATTTTGGCTCAACTAGACTAGCTAGCTGAGGGTTTTAAGAAGATATGGGAAAAGCCCCCTAACTCACACACGCCTATGTACAATGAAAAGCTAAAAATAGCCACAGAGTTTAAGTGTTTTTGATAGGGTGGAGTAACTCACTATGGCAATTACGGAGAGCCGAAAAACGGCTATCAGCCCGGTTTGCAGGTCTACCACTTATCCAAGCTACATCTATTGAAACAATCTATCTCTATTGTTCAAATGTCAAATGTGTGAATAGGGTGTAGCTACTATGTTTACTACCATGAATGTTTTGGGGTAGAGCTCCACCATTTGTCAAACCTAGTAGCCATTGTGTTATGGAAGTTTCAGCCCAAGGTTTTTGGAAGGTCCACCACATGTCCAAGTTAGCTCTATTGGAAGAAGCTAATGGGCTATTGCTTGAAGGTCAAAAGGTGAATGGAGTCTAGATACTATGTTTACTACCATGGAGGGTTTGGGACAGAGGTCCATCACTTGTCCAACGTACTAATCATTGTGTTATGGAGGTTTTAGCCCAAGATGGTTTCAAGGTCCACCACCTATCCAAGCTAGCTCTATTGAATAATCCTATCTCTGCTCTGATAGCATGGAAGGTTCTAGGTAGAGGTAAATCACTTGTCCAATTTACTATTTCTTGTGTTATAAAGGTATTAGCCCAAGGTGGTTTGAAGGTCCACCACTTGTCCAAGCTAGATGTATTGAAACAAGCTATCTGTATTGTTTGCAGGTCATGTCCAAGATAGATCTATTGAAAGCAGCAATTATTATTATTCAAAGTTCACTCTATGAAAGGAGTTTCTACTATGTTTACTACCAAGGATGGTTTGGGGAAGAGGTCCACCACTTGTCGAGCCTACTAACCATTGTGTTATGAAGGTTTTAGCCGAAGGTTGTTTGAAGGTCCACCACCTGTACAAGATAGCTCTATTGAAAGAAGCTATCTCTATTGTTTGAAAGTCAATGTGTGAATGGAGTGTAGATTTTATGTTTAGTACCATGGATGGATTGGGTAGAGTACCATCACCTGTCCAACCTACTAGCCATTGTATTATGCAGGTTTTAGCCCTATGTGGTTTGAAGGTCAACCACCTGTCCAAGCTCTCTCCATTCAAATGTCCTATCTCTACTCTAATAGCGTGGATGGTTTTGGCTAGAGGTCCAACACTTCTCCAACCTACTATTCATTGTGATATGGAGGTTTTTTCCCAAGGCGGTTTCCAGGTCCACCACCTATCCAAGCTAGATCTATTGAAGAATCTATCTCTATTGTTTGAAGGTCAATGTGTGAATGGAGTGTTGCTACTATGTTTACTACCATGGATGGTTTGGGGTAGAGATCCACCACTTGTCCAACCTACTAACCATTGTGTTATGTAGGTTTTATTCCAAGGTTGGTTGAAGGTTCACCACCTGTACAAGATAGCTCTATTGAAGGATGTTTACTATGGAGTGTTGCTACTATGTTTACTACCATGGATGGTTTGGAGCAAGGGTCCACCAACCTTCCACCCTACTATCCATTGTGTTATGGAGGTTTTGAAGTCAATGTGTGAATGAAGTATAGCTACTTTGTTTACTACTATGGATGGTTTGGGGCAAGGGTCCACCAACCTTCCACCATACTATCCATTGTGTTATGGAGGTTTTAGCCCAAGTTTGTTTAAAGGTCCACCATTGGTTCAAGCTAGCTCCATTGAAATAAGTTATCTCTATTCTTTGAAGGTAATTGTGTGAATGGATTGTAACCACTATGTTTATTACCATGGATAGTATGGGGCAGAGGTCCACCACTTGTCCAACCTACTATCCATTATGTTATGGAGGTTTTAGCCCAGGGTGGTGTGAAGGTGGCCCACCTACTCAAGCTATCTCTACTATTTCAAGGTCAATTGTAAATGGAGTGTAACTACGATCCCTATTACCATGGATGGTTTGGGAAATAGGTCCACCACTTGTCCAACATACCATCCCTTGTGTTATGGTGGGTTTAGCCAAATGGGTTTGAAGGTCCACCACCTGTCCAAGGTAGCACTATTCAATAGTCCTATGTCTATTGTTTGAAGATCAATGCATGAATGGAGTGTAGATACTATCTTTACTACCATGCCTGGTCTCGGGCATACGTCCACCACTTGTTCAACCTAGTACCCCTTGTGATATAAAGTTTTTAGCCCAAGGTGGTTTGAAGCTCCACCAGCTGTCCAAGCTAGCCCTATGGAAAGACGCTATCTCTATTGTTTGAAGTTCAATGTGTGAATGGAGTGTATCTACTATGTGTACTACCATGGATGGTTTGCGGTAGATGTCCACCGCTTGTCCAACCTACTATCCATTGTGTTATGGAGATTTTAGCCCTAGGTGGTTTGAAGGTCAATCTGTGAATGGAGTGTAGCTACTATGTTTACTACCATGGATGGTTTGGGACAGAGTTCCACAACTTGTGTAACCTACTAACCATTTTTTTATGGAGGTTTAGCCCAAGGAGGTTTGAAAATCCACCACCTGTCCAAGCTGCTCTATTGAATAGTCCTATCTCTAGTTTGATCACGTTGATGGTTTGGGGTAGAGATCTAGCACTATTCCAACCTACCATCCATTGTGTTATTGAGGTTTCAGCCCAAGGTGGTTTGAAGTTTCACCACCTGTCCAAGTTCGATCTATTGAAAGAAGCTATCTCTTTTGTTTAAAGGTCAATGTGTGAATGGAGTGGAGCTACTATGTTTACTACCATCAATGGTTTGGGATAGAGGTCAACCACTTGTCCAACCTAGTAACACCCATTGCGTTATGGAGATGATAGCCCAAAGTTTTTTGAAGGTCCACTACCTATCCAAGCTAGCTCTATCGAAAGAATCTATCGCTATTGTTTGAAGGTCAATGTTTGAATGGAGTGTAACTACTATGTTTACTACAATGGATGGTTTGGGGTAGAGGTCCATCACTTATCAAACCAACTAACCAATGTGTTATGGAGGTTTTAGCCCAAGGTGGTTTGAAGGCCAACCACTTGTCCAAGCTAGCTTTATTGAATAGTCCATCTCTACTCCAATAGCATGGATGGTTTGGGGATGAGGTCCAACACTTGTCCAACCTACTATTCATTGTGTAGATGATGTTTTAGCTCAAGGTGGTTTGAAAGAATTTATCTCTATTGTTTGAAGGTCAAAGTGTGAATGGAGTGTAGCTACTATGTTTACTACCATGGATTGTTTGGGCAAAGGTGCATCACTTGTCCATCCTACTAGCCATTGTGTTATGGAGGTTTTAGCCCAAGGCGGTTTGAAGGTCCACCACCTGTCCAAGCTAGCTCTATTCCATAGTCCTATCTCTACTTTGATAGCATGGATGGTTTTGGGTAGAGGTCCAACACTTGTCCAACCTAGTATCCATTTTGTTATGGTGTTTTTAGCCCAAGGAGGTTTATAGGTCTACCACTTATCCAAGATAAATCTATTGAAAGAAGCTATCTCTATTTTTGAAAGGTCAATGTGTGAATAGAGTGTAGCTACTATGTTTACTACCACGATTGTTTTGGGGTAGAGCTCCACCATTTGTCGAACCTAATAGCCATTGTGTTAAAGAGGTTTCAGCCCAAGGTTGTTTGAAGGTCCACCACATGTCCACGCTAGCTCTTTTGAAAAAAGCTAATGGGCTATTGTTTGAAGGTCAAAATGTGAATGGAGTCTTGCTACTATGTTTACTACCATGGAGGGTTTGGGATAGAGGTCCATCACTTGTACATCCTACTAACCATTGTGTTATGGAGGTTTTAGACCAAGGTGGTTTTAAGGTCCACCACCTGTCCAAGCTAGCTCTATTGAATAATCCTATCTCTACAATGATAGCATGGATTGTTCTAGATAGAGGTCAATGACATGTCCAATTTACTATCCATTGTGTTATAAAGGTGTAGACCAAGTTGGTTTGAAGGTCCAGCACCTATCCAAGCTATATATATTGCAAGAATCTATCTCAATTGTTTGAAGGTCATGTCCAAGCTGGATCTATTGAAAGCAGCTATCTCTATTTTTTGAAGATTAATGTGCGAATGGAGGGTCTACTATGTTTACTACCAGGGGTGGTTTGGGGCAGAGGTCCACCACTTGTCCAACCTACTAACCAATGTGTTATGCAGGCTTTAGCCTAAAGTTTTGTGAAGCTCCACCACCTGTACAAGCTAGCTCTTTTTAAAAAATCTATCTCTATTGTTTGAATATCAATGTGTGCATGGAGCGTAGCTACTATGTTTACTACCATGGATGGTTTGGGGAATAGGTCCATCACTTGTCCAACCTACTAACCATTGTGTTATGGAGGTTTCAGGCCAAGGTGGTTTGAAGGTCCACCACCTATCCAGGCTATCTCTATTGAATAGTCCTATCTCTACTCTGATAACGTGGATGGTTTGGGGTAGAGGCTTAATACTCGTCCAACCCACTATCCATTGTGTTATCGAGGTTTTAGACCAAGATGGTTGGAATGTCCACCACCTATCAAAGTGAGATCTATTGAAAGAATTTATCTATATTTTTTGAAGGTCAATTTCTGAATGGAGTGTAGCTACTATGTTTAATACCATGGATGGTTTGGGGTTGAGGTTCACCACTTGTCCAACCTTCTTACCATTTTTTTACAGAGGTTCTAGCCCAAGGTTGTTTGAAGGTACACCATCTGGCCAAGCTAGACCTATTGAAAGAAGCTATTTCTATTGTTTGAAGGTCAATGTGTGAATGAGGTGTACCTACTATGCTTACTACCATGTATGGTTTGGGGTAGAGGTCCACCACTTGTCCAACCTACTAACCATTGTGTTATGGAGGTTTTAGCCCAAGGTGGTTTGGGGGTCCACCACCTGTCCAACATACCTCTATTGAATAGTCCTATCTCTACTATGATAGCATGGATGGGTTCATGTAGAGGTCCCACACTTGTCCAACCTACTATCCATTGTGTTATGGAGGTCTTAGCCCAATGTTGTTTGAAGGTACACCATCAGTCCAAGCTAGCTCTATTGAATATTCCTATCACTATTGTTTGTAGGTGAATGTGTGAATGGAGTGTAGCTTCTATGTTTACTACTAGGGATGGTCTAGGCAGAGGTCCACCACTTGTCCATCCTACTAACCATTGTGTTATGGACAAGTTTTAGCCCAAGGTGGTTTTAAGGTGCACCACTTGTCCAAGCTAGCTCTATTGAATAGTCTTATTTCTATTGTCATAGCATGGATGGTTTTGGGTAGACGCCCAACACTTTTCAAACCTACTATCAGTTATGTAGTTGAGGTTTTAGCCCAAGGTGGTTTGAAAGAAATTATCTTTATTGTTTGAAGGTCAAAGTGTGAATGAAGTGTAGCTACTATGTTTACTACCATGGATGGTTTGGGTAGAGGTCCATCACTTGTCCAACCTACTAACCATTGTGTGAATGAAGTGTAGCTACTATGTTTACTACCATGGATGGTTTGGGTAGAGGTCCATCACTTGTCCAACCTACTAACCATTGTGTTATGGAGGTTTTAGCCCAAGGTGGTTTGAAGGTCCACCATCTGTCCAAGCTAGATCTATTGCATAGTCCTATCTCTACTTTGATAGCATGGATTGTTTTGGATAGAGGTCCAACACTTGTCCAACCTACTATCCATTGTGTTATGGAGGTTTTAGCCTAATACGGTGTGCAGGTCTACCACTTATCCAAGATATATCTATTGAAAGTATCTATCTCTATTGTTTAAAGGCCAAATGTGTGAATACAGAGTAGCTACCATGTCTACTACTATAAATATTTTGGGGTAGAGCTCCACCATTTGAACAACCTAGTAGCCATTGTGTTATGGAAGTTTCAGCCCAAGGTTGTTTGAAGGTCCACCACCTATCCAAGTTAGCTCTATTGAAAGAAGCTAACGGGCTATTGTTTGAAGGTCCAAAGGTGAATGGATTCTAGCTACTATGTTTAATACCATGGAGGGTTTGGGACAAAGGTCCATCACTAGTCCAAACTACTAACCATTGTGCTAGTGGAGGTTTTAGCCCAAGATGGTTCGAAGGTCCACCACATGTCCAAGCTATCTCTATTGAATAATCCTATCTCTACTCTGATAGCATGGAAGGTTTTGGGTAAAGGTCAATCTCTTGTCCAATTTACTATTTCTTGTGCTATAAAGGTTTTAGCCCAAGGTGGTTTGAAGGTCCATCACTTGTCCAAGCTAGATGTATTGAAACAAGCTATCTCTATTGTTTGAAGGTCATGTCCAAGATAGATCTATTGAAAGTAGTTATCTCTATTGTTTGAAGGTCACTCTGTGAATGGAGTGTCTACTATGTTTACTACCAGGGATGGTTTGGGGTAGAGGTCCACCATTTGTCTAGCCTACTAACCATTATGTTATGCAGGTTTTAGTCCAAGGTTGTTTGAAGGTCCACCACCTGTACAAGCTAGCTCTATTGAAAGAAGACCTCTCTATTGTTTGAAGGTCAACATGTGAATGGAGTGTAGCTACTATGTTTAGTACCATGGATGGCTTGGGTAGAGGACCATCACTTGTCCTACCTAATAGCCATTGTATTATGCAGGTTTTAGCTCTATGTGGTTTGAAGGTCAACCACCTATCCAAGCTCTCTCCACTGAATAGTCCTATCTCTACTCTAATAGCGTGGATGGTTTCGGCTAGAGGTCCAACACTTGTCCAACCTACTATCCATTGTTTTATGGAGGTTTTATCCCAAAGCCGTCTGAAGGTCCACCACCTATCCAACCTAGATCTATTGAAAGAATCTATCTCTATTGTTTGAAGATCAATGTGTGAATGGAGTGTAGCTACTATTTTTACTACCATGGATGGTTTGGGGTAAAGATCCACCACTTGTCCGACCTAGTATCCATTGTGTTATGGAGGTTTAGGTTCAAGATGGTTTGAAGCTCCACTACCTGTCCAAGCTAGCTCTATTGAAAAAATCTATCTCTATTGTTTGAAAATCAATTTGTGAATGGACTGTAGCTACTATGTTTACTAACATGGATGGTTTGGGGCATAGGTCCACCACTTGTCCAACCTACGTTTCATTGTGTTCTGGAGATTTTAGCACAGGTTGGTTTGAAGGTCCACCACCTATCCAAGCTAGATCTATTGAACAAAGTTATCTCTATTGTTTTGAATTTTGTGTGTGAATGGAGTGTAGCTACTTTGTTTAGTGCCATGGATGGTTCGAGGCAAAGGTCCACCACTTTTCCAACTTACTATCCATTGTGTTATGGAGGTTTTAGCACAAGATTGTTTGAAGGTCCATTATCTGTCCAAGCTATCTTTATTGAATAGTCCTATCTCTATTGTTTGAAGTTCAAAGTGTAAATGGAGTGTAGCTAGGTTTTTTACTACCATCGATGGTTTGGGGTATAGGTCCACCACCTCTCCAACCTACTATCCCTTGTGTTATGGTGGGTTTAGCCAAATGTGGTTTGAAGGTCCACCACCTGTCTAAGCTAGCACTATTCAAGAGTCCTATCTCTAGTATTTGAAGATCAATGCGTGAATGGAGTGTAGCTACTATGTTTACTACCATGGCACGTCTGGGTTACAGATCCACCACTTGTCCAACCTACTATCCCTTGTGTTATAAAGTTTTTAGCCTAAGGTGGTTTGAAGGTCTACCACCTGTCCAAGCTAGCCCTACTGAAAGAAGCTATCTCTATTGTTTGAAGGTCAATGTGTGAATGGAGTGTATCTACTATGTGTACTACCATGGATGGTTTGGGGTAGATGTCCACCGCTTGTCCAACCTACTATCCATTGTGTATGGAGGTTTTAGCCCTAGGTGGTTTGATGGTCAGTCTGTGAATGGAGTGTAACTACTATATTTACTACCACGGATGGTTTGGGACAGAGGTCCACAACTTCTCCAACCTATTAACCACGTTTTTATGGAGGTTTTAGCCCAAGGTGGTTTGAAGGTCCACCACTTGTCCAAGCTATACTATCCATTCTGTTATTGAGGTTTTAGCCCAAGGTGGTTTGAAGGTTCACCATTTGTCCAAGTGCAATCTATTGAAAGAAGCTATATCTTTTGTTTGAAGGTGAATGTGTGAATGGAGTGGAGCTACTATGTTTACTACCATGGATGATTTGGGACAAAGGTCCAACCTAGTAACCATTGTGTTATGGAGGTTATAGCCCAAAGTTGTTTGAAGGTCCAACACCTATCCAAGCTAGCTCTATTGAAAGAATCTATCGCTATTGTTTGAAGTTCAATGTTTGAATGGATTGTAACTACAATGTTTACTAACATGGATGGTTTGGGGTAGAGGTCTATCACTTGTCAAACCTACTAAACATTGTGTTATGGAGGTTTTAGCCCAAGGTGGTTTGAAGGCCGACCACTTGTCCAAGCTAGATTTATTAAATAGTCATATCTCTACTCTGATAGCGTGGATGGTTTGGGGTAGAAGTCCAACATTGGTCCAACCTACTATCCATTGTGTAGTTGAGGTTTTAGCTCAAGGTGGTTTTAAAGAATTTATCTCTAGTGTTTAAAGGTCAAAGTGTGAATGGAGTGTAGCTACTATGTTTACTACCATGCGTGGTTTGGGTAGAGATCCATTACTTGTTCAACCTACTAACCATTGTGTTATGGAGGTTCTAGCCCAAGGTGGTTTCAAGGTCCACCACATGTCCAAGCTAGCTGTATTGCATAGTCCTATCTCTACTTTGATAGTCTAGATGTTTTTGGGTAGAGGTCCAACACTTGTCCAAACTACTATCCATTGTGTTATGGAGTTTTTAGCCCAAGGTGGTTTGTAGGTATACCACTTATCGGGTGTGTTAGTTCAACGAGCTAAAACACCCGAGCTGGAAATAACGAGCTTTGAAATAATCATGTTGTCTAGTTATATATTTCTATTAGAAATACAGATGTTAGGAGAGGAAACTATGACGTTTGAACTAACATATGTTTGAACTGGCAGGCATGTTGAAAGAGCTCCACAAGCCCATTCTAGTGTTAATCCCATAGCGGTGCATCGAACATGCAAGTGTTAAGCCCATAGCGGTGCCAGTTATTCGCTAGCAACAAAGCATGTATGCAATGCCGATGCTTGTAAAACACTTTAACTACATTCTTTCTAGAGGTGATATTTGTTCTCTCTTTGGGGTCTCTTGTGTGATCAATGGTAACTCTCTCGGACTGTCTTGGATATAAATATCTTCAAGAACCTCTTCCTGAGTCAAGGCAGGTTTATGCCTAAACAAGTTCTGTTGATGATGTTAAATATAGTGGGCAGCAAAGCTCTTTTCTTTTGAATTGAAGAGGCTACGTTTGGGGCAGTTTGCACCCGTTACTTTTGTCGATAGATATCAACCGTTGATATCCGAAGGTATGATAAGAACCCTTGATGTCACCTCGTCGTGTCCTTGTGTCTTGGTAACACCTGAGCGATGGCTTTGCGGCTTTGCCAAGTCAGTGTTCAGGTTTTTATGGGTAATCAAAAGGCTCAATTAAACGTCTAAGTATTATGCTCAACTGCTGAAGAGATAATAAACTTCCAGGATAAGGTTCGATAGGTTTTTGCACACAGGAGTGATAACAGGCTTCTACACACGGAGTCGTGTTCTCCATTTCAACCAATTACACCTTTGTTTTGTGCATTTTCAAGAGAAACCTAAGGTCCAACAAGATGTGTAGCAAAAGCCAAGAAGTGTTCGATTGAATGGCAATGAAAGTGGGTATATTTTCAAGAGGCATGCACATTTGTCTGAAAACAACTGGTCAATGCTATCATTCCGCTCTTTCTTCAACGTTGAACCCCATCATTTGTTACTGTTGTTGTTGACACAGAAGGCCAATTGTAACAATGTGTATACTAATGATTTCTGTGCAAGAAAGGTGGATCTCCTTGACACTTTTTTCATTCAGACGACGTCCCGAAGGTTTCTGCTACATACACTGCATCACTTTAGTTGCTTATTGTACGGTAGCAATTTTTTTTTATGTGTGTGTACAAGATGAGTACTTGACCATTTTTGCCCTTTCCTCTTTGAGACCATCATCTCGGCAAAAATTTCACATATGGAGACCATGAAGAACTAATTTTTCTCTTCCCCATATTGAAATGCTTGAACAAGCAAGATACGTATTCAACTTTGAGACAAATCAGGCAGCTTCTTGCTCTATTCGTCGGCTAAATTTGAAAACTGGTTTATTAGTGCACATGGATAGGCATTGCTTGAGCACACTTAAAAGGGACCCGAATTGCATCTAATTTGTCACAAAAGACTATTTGAATAATACCAAGATTCATCGTTTTTTACAGTTCAGCTTTAATGCTCTACTCTTTAAAATTTACTGCATGATGGATCGTCAGGCATATCATGGATCTTTAGGCGTCTCCGATGCCTGAAGATCCATTAGTCTCCAATGCCTGAAGATCCATTAGACTCCCATTGCTCTACTATTCTCTCCAAATTGCTGTTTTCCAGCCATGTTCATAAATAATACATCCAACAAGCTGAAACCCATAATGCGGCAATATGTCCAAATTTGACGCATAATACAAAAATATAATGTCAAATCAAACCATAATGTCTAATACCAAGATATTAGCAATACAAAACATAGAGCTATAAATCTTCGCTACTCGTAGCATCATCACAATGCAAAGCAAGGTCATCAATAAAAATCGGTCGTGTCCTTCGCTTCTCCACCAATGGCCGATCAAAATGGTCATCTCTTTGGCACATGAAGCTTGCCATATCTGCAGCATAACATGGCAAAGACCTATTTCTAAGGTTATATCTCAACCATATAAAGAATTATTAAGAAGACTTCAATGAGTTTTTGATAAAACCTTACCAATCTGTGGGCACTTGAAAGTCAAAGATCTCTATATCATCATCCTCTACTGGTATGTATGAGGAGGAGGCTCCCACATCCACAAAGTGAGAAGCTATCAAAGGTCGAAGATGATTCTCAATAATAGAATGGTCATTCTCCATTCCAAGACAGCACCTTCCTGTATGTAGACATGCTCTCAAAATTGGTCCTGTCCCTGATCCAAGCTCCAAGACAGTGCTATTTGACGCAGTTAGAAACTCCACAAACATGAGCATGAAAACAAGACTTTTCTCAATTCCTCCTCGCCAACTTCCAAGATTGCCTGCTTGTTTGGAGCGTTGTGATGATGGAAGAAAATGTTTAAGAATATAAGAGTCCAAACTTTGTTGGAGCTCTTTTCCTATTGCATTGCCTTCTTCAACATGAAGCAATGGTGTGCAGCCACGTCTTTTTAAAAGAAGCACATGAAATGCATTCTCCTAAAAAAATTTAAAAAAATAAATATCATTTAATATATAATACATCAAATATCAATTGATCATGTTACATTATGTAATTCTTATTGAGACTTACGTGCACCACAAAATCACTCTTTCCTGCATAAGCATATGGCTCTGTAGTCTCAGCCAGCCATCGAAGATGAACCTCCATCCGAACTTTTGAGACCATACGCTCAACAATGGGGAGAGAGGATGTGGAGCACAAAACAAGAGTCCATCCACCGTCATCCATAAAAGCTACCGCAATGCCCAATGAGTAGAGTACATGATCATCAGAGATATCATTCCAAGAAGGCATAGTCTCGTATCCTACAATTAAGAAACACATCAAGAAAGCATACTAATATTAATCAACTTTGCAATTTAGTACTTCCTAAAAAAAATAACATTACCTGGAACCATTGATCCAGTTGGTAAGTCAACAACACATAAATCAACACTCCAAGCGCAAGTCTTCTTGTGTCGTTGCCTTCTCTCACCACCAGCTTTTAAAAAAAATGATCGTATCTTTTCAAATTCCCCACCAAACTTCCCCGCAAGTATGTCTTTACCCAAGATGATGTAGTTAGATTCAAGAACTGCCACACTCTCCTTAGATGCACGATGAGAGAGTCGAGAGAAAGATTGAATTGGCAAGTATATCATGTCATTGGTGACGCTCTTCTTTCTTTTCTCAACATGTGTAATATCGACATCAACACACTCATTCCCTTCAAGTATTACAAAACAAAGCATGATCAAATTTTAAACTATTATGCAATGAAAAACAAAAAATATGCATGCAAGATCATGCTCTTTACCTTGTGTGTCAGCAACAGTAATCTTTGGTCTACCTGTCTTTGCAGGGAGCTTTTCCAATTGGAGTTTCTCAGCTTCTAAAATATTTCTTTGTTGTTCTTGCACCAGCCTCAATGTATCTTCATTCATATTTCCAATTGACCCTGAGTCAGATCTGCACTCTCCTTTTTGATGCCTTTCAAATGCCTCATTTTCCTCCTCAATACAACATCCTTTTTTCATATCAACCCACCATGGACAATGCTTTCTCTCCCAATCACTAAGAAGAAATACACCCGAGGACTTTCTATCCTCTCGGAAAATAGTAGAAGTATACATGCAAAATGATGGAGGTGAAAGCATTGGCCATGCTTTACAAATATGAGGGAGAGTGTTTATCTTCTTGCTACTCAACAATGATAGAAGAAACCTTCACAATAGATTGTTAAACTTGAAATTAGACAAGGTCTCCCAAAGTACCACATAACATTAAAAAAGAGATCAATTTAGATACCTGTAAACAACTCTTCGAGCTGCATTTGGTAGATCAACTTGCTTTATGGCTGGACTAGCCACGGTCATTTCCTTTGAAAGAGGCTCAAAAAGGGTATCTCTATACCGAAATAGAATATCATTGAAGTACTCGCCCAATGTCGGATGCTCTGGCAAAGTCAATTGCTCTCCTCCAATATTTTTCTCCACCACTTGAGAAAGCATTCTAGAGGCGCCAGTCAAAAGCTGCTCCATCCATACCTCTTTTGCACACCATCTTATGTACTCATGGTCACCTCCAAGAATACCATAAGAGCTTTTCAAATTATCATCTGCACCAAGCAAAGCAAGCATAGAAATCTTCTTCTCATGAGAGCATGCTGCAATTGAAATTTGATATAGTTTATCCAATGTGATTTTCCGAGAGCCATCAAACATTGGCAATCCCCAAAGCACATCAAACCAAGTCTTTCCCAAGATTGGATTGATGATACACAACATCTGCAAGTACGAGATTAACTTCAATTAATAAAAGAGTACTACTCTATGCAAAGTAGTCCCGTAAAAAACTCACTCTATGAATCTTTCGCACAAAAGTTTTGGTCACAGCTTTTCTTATCAACATGAGTTTGTGCTCGCGCTCTTTTTTAGGGAGACCACTTGGGATCTTCTTCTCGTCTTTGTCCATGTTCTTTTTGTAGTTTTCCTAAGAGGTTAAGAGCAAATATATTGGAACACAATAAAAAGATTTTGATGTTACATGCTTATCAAATGAAGTTGTAGACACACTCACAGAGAAAACCATCCGAGCAAGCAAGGATTGCGTAAGAGGATACCAAACTTTACGACCTCCCGAAGCCTCTTTCACACGTGCTCTTTCAATAGCCATTTTTTCTACAAGTGTAAAATCCTCCATAAAATCATCCACATCACAAGAGCAAAGGGTGCTTGTGTATTGCAAATAGTCCCGTAAGCTTGTGAAAGCAATGGCATTCTCATTCATTCTGCCAAAAGAATTAACAAATATAAAATAGAACAAAAGGATTCAAAGGTTTCACATATTACTTTATAAAACAAAGTAGAACTTACAGCTTGAATCTCTGAAGAGCGGCCAAGAGTTTGACTTCATGTTTTGGCTCGGGATCAATAAACTCGGCTCTGATTCTAACATGTCTTTCTTTATCTCTTGACCATACTTCCTTAATTGCTTCCATCCAAGATGCAGTTCTATGATTGCCTTCCCAAACAAAAAACATCTTTCTGAATAAACATGACCAAACTGGGTCTTCCACAATCTCTCTCTCAAATTCCTCATTGATAGCCACCCAATGCTTGTCCCATGTGGATTGGATCTTGGCATCCACTAGTTTAGTTGTGCCATCAGGTAGATGTAGAGATAGAATAAACAGACCTTTGATGGGAACATACCCTTCGTGGATAAAAGCTCTTTTTAGATTTGAGAGGTCCAGTCTCAACTCTCGAACCCTGGTGTTAATTAAACAACGACACCAGGGTACTTCAGGAACTGCCTTACCCCTATGTATTGTAAGAGCTTTTAAGATATCAGATCCCAATGGTTTATCAATGATAGCAGGCACACGCTCATCAATTTCTTGCTCAAGATCATCATCCACAATCTGAAGCTCATGATCAGCATCCTGAACAATATGCTCCACTTCTTGTATCTCACCCTCAAGCTCCATAGGAGTCACCTCTTCCACTTCTTGTGGCTCATTCTCGGAACATTTTGTTGCCTTCTTAGACTTCGGCTGAGAACTTGAACCAGCAACCCGCTTTGCCTTTTTTTGGCCACCTGCACGTGTCATTCTATTGACCAACAAAGTGAAGTTAGAATATATACAAAGTCAAGCTGCAAACCACATACTTTTACCGCAAACTTTGTGCAAACAAGTCATGCCATCTCATGTGTTTATAAGAGACACTCCAGTGTATATACGACAAGACAATTACTGTATGTGTGTGAGGAAAGCTTTACGTTTAAGGGTGGTTATGTTTGTTTCCAGGTATTTCGCCAGCGAAATAGAGAGGCAATGTGTAATCAGTTAATCGGGTGTGTAATCAGGTAATCAGGGTAATCAGGTATTTCGCCAGCGAAATAGAGAGGCAATGTGTATTTCGCCAGCAAAATAGTGAGGCAACGTGAGTATTTAAAATCTTAAGCAGTGAAAGTCTCTCTCTCTCTCTCTCTCTCTCTCTCTCTCTCTCTCTCTCTCTCTCTCTCTCTCTCTCTCTCTCTCTCTCTCTCTCTCTCTCTCTCTCTCTCTCTCTCTCTCTCTCTCTCTCTCTCTCTCTCTCTCTCTCTCTCTCTCTCTCTCTCTCTCTCTCTCTCTCTCTCTCTCTCTCTCTCTCTCTCTCTCTCTCTCTCTCTCTCTCTCCCTATTTCGCCAGCGAAATAGGGAGGCCATCCTTGTCTCAAACGAGCGGCCAATGGTGATTGCACCAGCAGCGAAATTGTACCATGACAGTACAGCTTGAGGCTTGTGAATCAAGTCCACGCGCAGACAACAACATGAGACTTGGCCAAGAAACCACAGAATAGTTAGGCATTTAAAACATAGCGCGACTAGAGCTACCTGTGGGAGAATTTTCGTGCACGAGCAGCGAAATTGTACATGGCTCTCTGAGAAGACCCGATCCACCTGGTCATATGCCAGAGGAGTAAACAGCACTCATAAAAATTCAGCAAGCATTCATATGCTCACCGTGTACACTCTCATGTGCACTCTCATATGGACTTACATGTACTTTCTTGGACATGTGCACATGTGGGCATGGTTCCGAGGTTAAGATTATCATATGGACTTACATTGGGTTGAAGATTATGTCCTTCTCGAATGTCAAAAGTTTGAATTTAGATACAATTCAGATCTTGGAAGTCTGAACTTTAAGGTGAGCTTGTCATTCTACTCACTCGGGATGTGGACATTCTACTCACTCGGGAGCACAGACATTTGGTAAGTTGTTGGGGTCCTGCACATTAAGTTCGCTTTTGCCAATGGTGAGCATAGTCATATTAGACGACATGGACTTTTAGTGCAGGGGAGAGTTATGTATGTCACTCTGCAATTTGGGGACTATTAGTGCAGGGGAGAGCTATGTAGGTGGCTGGACAGATTCTATGTTGGAGATATTGGACTGAGACTTCACTCTCTAATCACATGCCAATTTTGATGTGAGGAAAGTTTTACAGGTATTTGGCCAGCGAAATAGGGAAGCAATGTGAGAATGTGAGAATGGTACCAGTTAAGGGATTGACTCAGTTAAGGTATTTCGCCAGCGAAATAGGGATATGAGGGATTGACTCTATTAAGTGCCTCAAGGACCACTGGTCCACATTGATTGAATGTTACACCTACTCTTGGCCATTGTTCATGCACCAATCGTATGTGACACCAATCGTATGTGACTCAGAAGATTAAACCTGTATAGTTGCATTGATTGTGATATGAGGCTTCTTTTGTCCTAGAGTCAAAATCTGTACACTAGAAGAAATCCTTGAATGTCTATCTTAGCAACCCTATGGTCATGCAATAAGTACAAGCAATGGTCATTAAATCTATGTGAATTTATTGAGGACAGAAACTTCTTCCGTCTTTGAAAACCGTGACAAGCTCTATTCCTGTCCTTAAGAAGCTCTCAAAAGAAATGATACTTTCCATTGCTAGGCTTTGGATTCCACACTTGCTTTATTGCACTCTAATAGTCACATTGCGTACTTGCTAAGCTCTCTATGTAGGTGGGTGGACAGGTTCTATGTTGGAGATATTGGACTGAGACTTCCAATTTTGATGTGATGAAAGCTTTACAAGTATTTCGCCAACGAAATAGGGAAGCAAGTGAGAATGTGAGAATGGTACCAGTTAAGAGATTGACTCAGTTAATGTATTTTGCCAGCGAAATAGGGATATGAGGGATTGACTCAGTTAAGTGCCTCATCATCATAAGGGGCTTTCAAGGACGACTCGTCCATATTGACTGAATGTTACACCAACACAACCTGGTGGCCCTTGCCCCCAACCTCAGCTATCAGACGGCCGACCGCACCTAGCCAGGCGTATGGGACCAAAGAGCCCACAATAGGTTACAATGTTGACATAATCCAGTCTCAACTAGCCAAGAATGTCTCAATTAATGACAACTAGTGTAATGACAACTTCATATAATTCTTGTCCAAGAATGCTCAATTATTTAATGAAATTTGAACTAAGTTTCTTTAACATATTGTTGACCAATGGATTAACCAAAAGACTCATCACAAAGTGATGAATAGCATCGGTGTCTTGAGAATAGCTAGAGACAAACCATCCCACAGAGAGTGAGAATTCCGCAGATTATATGTGTTTGTTGTTGAATTCCCTGGTTTGTGCATAGTCAATACATATCTAGGGACTAACAATACTAGTATTTTACATCTGTACCTATTCATGAAAATGGCCAATGATCTACCGTATAAGCTGCCATGTTAACTTCTCCATGATCTTTAGAGATCATTCGGATGCTAGCAAACACACATACATATATATATATATATATGTATATGTATATGTATATATCATTTATAACAAGTATGTACATGAAAATAGGAGGGAACCTTGCTGGGAGCAAGAGCGAGCTAAGTTTAAAATTATGAGAACCTTCAGTTGGGGGAGGTTTGCCAGTGGGGGTTTGGCCCATTATATGTATATTGATTGAGCTTTGGAGGATACAAAGGAGACCAAAAGGCTGTTGAGATACACAAAGAAACTGTCTTCTATTTGTAGAGCCATACCCAGCTTTTACCTCTTCTTCCTAGGATACTAATTGAGCACCAGCATAACTACATCTTCAAAGTTATTACAGAGGAGCTGAATAGAAAATGCCAGATATTTACCATATTACCATATATGCACAAAACTCTACACTTTTAATAACAACCCTAAGTCCCTATTTCGCCACACTCGGCCTTTCCAGTTTTGACCCTTTCCAGCCTTTCTCAATCTTTCTCACACTCTGTCCCTTTCCAGCCTTTCTCACCCTCTGTCCCTATTTCGCAAGCGAAATAGGGAGTGTCCAGCCTTTTTCATAACCCTCTGTAGGGAGTTAGCTATTGAGGTCGGCAGTTCCTGCCTCCTGCCACACCTAGAGAAGCTCATGCGTTGCCTCGCCTAGAGAAGCTCATGCGGCACTTCCCTTGCCACCGAAAGATGCACAACTGGAATAGCCAACTCCCTTGATAGATGAGGTGAGAATTGGAACAGTCAAGCAGAGAGAGAACTTACCTTGCCACCATATTTCGCTGGCGAAATAGTAGGGGGAGAGAGAGCGAGAGAGCATCACGGATATCATTGAGACAGAGAGAAAGAACATGTACCTGCAGTGCTGAGGCGCCAAGAGGAACAGATATGGTGAGAACTGGAACACCTGCTCCAAACCAAGCAGGAAAGAACTTCGCTGGCAAGAGAGAGAGAGAGAGAGAGAGAGAGAGAACTTCACATTTCTGCCATATTTCGCTGGCGAAATAGTAGGGTGGAGAGAGAGAGAGAGAGAGAGGGCGTCCACTTCACACGTCCTTTTTTGTAGACGGGTGCAGCCCCATTACACGGCTACTCATTACCTTGATAATTTATTCTTGTACATAATTGCTTATAGCGGATTCTTGGTAATTTATTCTTGTAAATAATGTATTTTTGTATCGGTAATTAAACAATACTTACTTGCGAGTATTTTAGATAAATAATGTAGCTTCCTATTTCGCTGGCGAAATAGGGGGAGAGAGAGAGAGAGAGAGAGAGAGAGAGAGAGAGAGAGAGAGAGAGAGAGAGAGAGAGAGAGAGAGAGAGAGAGAGAGAGAGAGAGAGAGAGAGAGCAACACGGACACACACACACACACACACACACACACACACACAGAGAGAGAGAGAGAGAGAGAGAGAGCAACCTGTATGTGGATGGGCAATTTTTGAAAGCTAGGATTTTAAGAATTTAAAACCTGGATATCGGATCAATCATAATAATCATTTTAAAATTAATCATTTTTTTAAATTAACCATTTTCTACAAGAAACGTGGAATTGTGTAAACGTTTCATAATTGAAAGAATCATTTTAGATATTGACCCAATATTTGCCTCTTCATATAATAATTACCTAAAATAACTATGCATATAATTACTTTGTTTTCGACACTTTGAAGTCATTCAATCTTTTATAATTAACTTATTCACTTTAATAATAAATTTATTAATTTTAAAGTCATTCAATTTTTAATAATCAATATTAACTTTAATAATTAACCTATTTAACTTAGAGTAGTTTACTTATCCACATGTTCACGACACTGCCTTGCAGCATTTCTAACTCTGCAAAATGGCTGATGATCTTCAAATGGCCACTATAGAAGATTCCACGGGCACAATACTTAACATAGAATGCACTAATGGGGTATGGAAACAAAGTTCAGTGGACATGTGTGGAGTGAAGATGTAACATCACGAGTTTCAGGCTTTAAAGGGATAGTTAGGATAAGAAAATGTGCAGGCCATCTGTTGTGTGAGAATGGACTATGTCCTTATATTCAAAGGACACGTACAAAGAATGATTGCCATTGGAAAGGTCGTGTACAGAAGGTCCCAAATGTTGGCGATACCACAAATGGATCTTTGAAGTGTCTGCATTGCAACTGTCCTCCATTTTGTATTGCCTTGTGTGTCTACAAGATGTACTTATGTCTCCCACATGATAGTGACATGGAGCCAATAACCCGGTGTGTAATTCATTTAGGATATCATATACATAGGGTTGGTGATGGATCATCAAAAAAGGAATTTGATTATATAAAGCAGAAGGTGCAAAACATAGTTCAGCAAGGAACAAGTTCAGGACCTAAAAGTTTACAAAAGCAAGTGGCAGAGGACTTGGTGCTAGAGGCCATCATATCTGGAGAAAACAACATTCAGCTTACAGACATTGAGCTTAATGCTTTGTTTGAGAGACTCTTGCCAGTGTTATCATCGAAAAGGTAAATTGGGACTTAACGAGCATCTATATACCTGAATTAGTGTTTGAAAAAATCTTCTTTTTTCCATATCATTAATTTACTCATAATTTTCCTGTTTCCTTTTCTTTTAGGATTGCTAGATGGAAGAGGAATGATAGGGATCTTAATGATGGATTGGAGAGAATCTTGAACCTAAAATCAAAAAGCAGATGCAATTTATTCATGGAGTAATTTTCCCAGGTCAACTATCATCCACAAGCTACTCCAGATGTCACGTGTTTAAGATGACAACCAAGGGTTCAGGCTCAGGTGTAGATCTTGTGAACAAAATGCGACCATCAGGAGAATTACGAAATTGTTGGGTTTGCTTTGATCACGTCAAGAGGATACGAGATTGGCACTCCATGGCCTGTCATGTGTATAATCCCTTTATGCAAGAACTCCAAACCATTGCTATAGGGGAGTTCAAAAGTGAAGACACAGAAGCTCAAGTGCTATTTTGGAATTTGTTGAATGAGGTCATGGAAAAGGAGGGTTTTAGTGCTGCTGAGTTCCATGGTTTCATGGCTGATGAGGCTCAACAAAATTGGTTGGCTGTGAGGACAGTTTTTAATGGAGGTCCTGAAAATGTTATGGAAGGTAAGGAAAGAACCTACTTGTGGCATTGGGAGGATAACTTGGAGAAGCATTCTAGAAAGTGCATTTCGCCAGAGAATCGGGAGGAATTCAAAATTAGATGCAGAGCTTGGAAAAATTCACCTACTGCTGAGAGTGCAAAAAATGAACTAAATTCTCTATGTGAGTGATTGGAAATGGGTAATGCCAGACCCAGCAATGAAAGGATGCTTGAAACTTGGATTTCATGGTGGCATGCAAGGGTTTATCATTGGGGAGAGTACATTTTAAAGGTACATACTTTCTTTTCTCAAATAGCACATTCACACATGATTGCTTCTTGTTGTCACTAACAATGTGATTATTTTTTTAGGTAATGGAAGAAGATGATAGATATTTGGTTCCTCGGAGTAACCTATCAGAGTCCATTCATGGGAGTTGGTTGGCTACCAACAATGGGGTCAAATACATGTCTCTATAAAATGCATGTCTCTCAGACCTCATAGCGTCTTGTTTGCAAGGGGCAAGCATGCTGCATTTTTGAAGGGGCAACACATAGGATCTGGACCAAGCCTTTGTAAGCTGCAACAAAGAGATGCAATGTGGACAAAAAGATCATACTCACAAAGGAAAATAATAGATCTCACAAATGAAGTTGCAGAGGAAATTGGAGTTGCATCAGAGGCAAGCTTTGGATATGAGAATACAGCAACAGTAAGAAAAAAAAGGCCGAGATCAATTGCATTGCCAATTCATGAGTTTGATTCCCACCGACCAGAGTTTCAAAAGATCATCAAGCCAGAGCCACGAAGACACTCTTTTGCCTTTGCGAGTGCTAGTCAAAATGAAGTCACTACACATATAGCAGAGGTGGATGTTAGTCCAATAGTGTGGGCTATACGACGGACCAATCCCGGAAGCATGGTGCGATGTCAAGGATATCTTAGAACCATAAAAGCAAAGTGTCAAAAATACATAGATTCAAAGGGGCGTGCTGGTAACCCTGCTCCTTCTTTCTATGGAAGAATTCATATCTCAAATGATGAATCAAATATTCAACCACAAATGCTATGGTTTTGTGGTGATTCTGTGGAGCACACTTGGGAACCTACAACTGCAATTTATGGATTGCTATCAACTGCACCTGCAAAATGGCGTGTGGCAACTGGAACACGTCTCAATCCTAATGAGATTCTTTGTCTTCAAAATGCAGGATTTATTTTGGAAGATGTAACACAGACAGGTGTTGTTAAATCACCTACAGGTCCTCAACAAAACATTGCAAACAAGGGAACACGGCCAGAATACAGAGAGGGTCAAAAAGTCATCTATAGAAGAGCAATTAGTAAGGAAATGCAAACAAGAATTGATGCTGCAATGTCTATGGAATATCAAGTACTGCATACAAATGTGGTTCAGCAACGAGAATATGTTGAGTTCATTTTGACTACACAAGGATCAAAGAGAAAAGGAGTTCCATACAATGTTACAATTTGCGTGTTTCCATCATGTACATGTGATGACTTTGTGCGTCGATCATGCACACTAGAACAAACATGCCATGCAAACACATCTATTGTGTCTTCTTGCACTACTTGAAACTTGAGTTAGAAACCAATAAGCTAGTCCACCAATCTGCTTTAACTAAAGACGAGCTTCGTACTGCCCTCGCAGTGTGACGTGTGGACACCTACAAATTTTTGTATTTTGTACGCTACTTATGGTTTTTGTACTCCATATTTTGATGTTTTTAAGATGACACTATGGCATTGCATATGAATCAATTTTTGTTCTAAGTTGTGAGGGTTTTTGTACAATGTTACAATTTGCGTGTTTCCATCATGTACATGTGATGACTTTGTGCGTCGATCATGCACAGCAGAATGCTACATGCCATGCAAACACATCTACTGTGTCTTCTTGCACTACTTGAAACTTGAGTTAGAAACCAATAAGCTAGTCCACCAATCTGTTTTAACTAAAGACGAGCTTCGTACTGCCCTCGCAGTGTGACGTGTGGACACCTACATATTTTTGTATTTTGTATGCTACTTATGTCTTTTGTACTCCATATTTTGATGTATTTAAGATGACACTATGGCGTTGCATATGAATCAGTTCTTGTTCTAAGTTGTGAGGGTTTTTGTACAATGTTACAATTTGCGTGTTTCCATCATGTACATGTGATGACTTTGTGCGTCGATCATGCACAGCAGAATGCTACATGCCATGCAAACACATCTACTGTGTCTTCTTGCACTACTTGAAACTTGAGTTAGAAACCAATAAGCTAGTCCACCAATCTGTTTTAACTAAAGACGAGCTTCGTACTGCCCTCGCAGTGTGACGTGTAGACACCTACATATTTTTGTATTTTGTATGCTACTTATGTCTTTTGTACTCCATATTTTGATGTTTTTAAGATGACACTATGGCGTTGCATATGAATCAGTTCTTGTTCTAAGTTGTGAGGGTTTTTACACAATGTTACAATTTGTGTGTTCTTGTCATGTACATGTGATGACTTTGTGCGTCGATCATGCACAGTAGAACAAACATGCCATGCAAACACATCTACTGTGTCTTCTTGCACCAATTGAAACTTGCGTTAAAAACCAATAAGCTAATCCACCAACTTGTATTTTATGAGCATTGCTAGCTTTTTTCTAGTGAGCTACTTATGTTTTTTGTACTTCATATTTTTATTTTATAAGATGAAACTATGGCATTGCATATGAATAAGTTTTTGTTCTAAGTTGTGAGAGTGGTTTATTGCTGCCAATCATTTTAGTTTTCTTACATACATCATGAAGAATTAAATTATAATAAAGCTAAAAGTTATCAAATGATAATTTCACTTCGAAATATAGTAGGCAAAACTAGAAATTTTGACCACATGTTTGGATACTAAGCTCGTAGCTCGTGGGTTTTGGCTCATAAAATGGCAACCCCCCGATGCAACACATGAGTTACACGAACATTCAGCTACCTCAGAAGATTCGGGTCAGAAAAAGAACATGTGAGAGCTAAGCTACTCTTGAAAGGAGGGGAGGAAAAGTTTTTTGACTTTCCTAACCAGAAATCGAGAAGACAAAAATGGTATAGACGAAAAAAAGACACCAGAAACGTGAAAACACGACCTATGCCATCAGTCTCCAGTAGAACACAATTCTTGATGCAGATAGAGATACATGATTGTGTCAAGGACAAAATCAGTGGCAGATATCCTTCAAACGAAAATCTAGAAATGTTAAAAACATCAAAAAAAACAAGGAAGGATACTCAAGCAAAGCCAAACAAACTAGATAAGGACCCAACCATGACACGACTTGAGCAGAAAAAGAAATATCAAGAGTTGAAGAAAGCTCTAAAGGAGATATATACGACCGAAATGGAAACCACGGAAGAGGATGGTAAGGATGTAATGAGTGTTCCCTCCCATTACAAAAAGTATACTCTCCAAGATCAAAAAATCATAGTCAAACAACCTGTTAGGAAATTACAGAAACAAGGCGAGTCCTACGAAGGGCCTGAGAACGCAAAAAAGGTAGACTTGGCTGAACCAGGGGAAGAACCTAGGCCTGCCTACATCGCAAACGACCTAACAGAGGAAGAAGAAGATCTTTTGCTAAGCTTGCTAAAAGAATATCGAGATATCTTCGCTTGGTCTTACAAGGATCTCAAGGGTGTTGATCCAGAAATTTGTCAACATACCATACCCATGAGAGATGATGCAAAACCAAGTAGACAAAGTCCATACATATATAATGAAACATTCGCCAAGGAAATCAAAAAACAGATTGAGAAACTAAAGGAAGCCGAATTCATTTACGAAATTAAACACACAAATTGGGTGTTGTGGTAGTACCCAAGAAGAATGGAAAATTACGAGTGTGTGTCAATCTCAAAAAAGTGAATGCAGCTACCATTAGAGACAACTTTCCTCTCCCAATCACTGAGCATGTTTTAGAACGAGTTGCAAGAAAAGAAGCTTACAGGTTCTTAGATAGCTTTTTGGGATACAATCAACTTTTGGTTGACCCAAAAGATCAGCATAAAACTGCTTTTGCAACGGAATGGGGTATTTTTGCCTATCGGATTATGCCTTTTGGGTTAACTAATGCTCCAGCCACCTTTCAAAGATTGATGAGCCATGCTTTTGAAGAATATCTGAGAAAATTCTTGGAAGTTTATATGGATGATCTATGCGTACATTCATCAATCCAAGTTGATCATTTTGAACACGTCAAAAAGGTATTCGAAAAATATAGACTTTGTAAGATTTGCTTAAATCCTGAAAAGTGCACATTCATGGGTAGACAAGGAAAAATTATTGGACATATTGTGTCTAAAAATGGCATAGCTACTGATATTGAAAAATTCATGTCTTGCTGATTGACTAGACGAACAACGGTTAAGGGGGTTCAAGCCTTCATGGGGCATTGTGGATATTGTAGACGGTTCATTTACATGTACGCTATAATTGCAAAACCCATGTATAGCTTGATTACACACTTTGAATGGACCGAGGCATGTGAAGAATCCTTCATGAAGCGTAAGCAAGCTCTCACCTCAGCTCCAATATTGAAAGCACCAGGTTGGAATAAGATATTCCATATACATGTAGATGCTTCCAATTTTTCCATAGGTTGTATACTAACTCAACCAGGAGACGAGAAAATTGACTTTTCTATTTCTTATGCTAGTCGACAGTTGAACATGGCAGAAAAGAATTACACTACCACTGAAAGAAGGGCTAGGAATGATCTATGCCGTTAAAAAGTATAGACATTACCTATTAGCCAGCAAGTTTGTGTTCTTTGTGACCACCAAGATTTGTTATATTTGGTCAACAAACCATGTAGCACAAGAAGAATAGTGAGATGGTTCATCATTCTTCTGGAATTTGATTTCATTGTGGTTGTAAAAAAGGGCACTACACATCAAAGAGCATATCATTTGTCAAGGATTGTTTCAGGAGAATCACCTAAAGGGATAGACGATGATCTACCAGATGCCTACTTGTTCTCCGTGGAAATGATACCTTGATGGTCGGAAAACATGGTAACATTGATGACAATAGCTCAAGTGGACTCACAAATACCACTTCCTATTACAACTAGATTAATCGAGAAATCGGCTATGTATCAATTACTAGCTGGTAGGCTATACAAAAGAAATCGATATGGAATTTTGCTCTTATGCATTAATCCTGAGAAGCAAATCAGTACCTAAGTCAAGCACATATTACCATAGAACACATATTTAGGAATTTTGGGAAAAATGCAATATTGGGACAAATCTTTGTTAACCAAGCTCTTGAGTGATGGTTGTAATGTACTAGGTTGCACTATTATGAACCATTGGTGTCAATTTCTAGAGTGCAATTTGGATTGTATTAGGATGCCTTGTTGTAACACATTGGTGTCGACTTCTAGACCATATGTTGCATTGTTGTCAAAGATTGGGTGTCAAGTTCTACTGAGACTTGGAGAAGTTGCATTGTGATAGGGACGAAGAGTGTAAAAAGAACTTGTACAAATTTAATTAAAACTTCATGTTTAAATTGGGATCAAAAGTATACAAAGAACTTGGGAAATAGTGATGCCTAAAGTGTAAAGAGATCATAGCTTTGCCTTGCTCTAGAAGTAGAAGTAGAGCTTGAAGAAACTTCGAGGGACTTGGATGGTTAAGTGTGGGGCCTACCATGCTCAATGCCACTTCTTTCAAAGCTTGGGTTAGTTGTCTTACAAAACTCAAGTTTGGAATGTGGTAGTTTGTGATACAGAAATCATTTCTATTTTAGACTGAAAGAATAGGGATTTTTTTAATTTTGAGGTCCCAAAAGGCATGCTTTTTTGCCAAGCACAGACGTCAAAACTTGATTTTGCTCAAGCTAAAATGTTGAAACTTGAGCTAGCTAGAACACTCACTACAACAATAAACAACCCAAAAACAAAAGGCAAGTTGCATGTACAAGTTGACAAGAGGTTGCAAACATTTGTATGTAGGAAAGACGATACTCTCTCTCATGATTTTCCACATTAAGAACTTCTTGTGAGAGGCCACATATTGGAAACTGACCCCCCATGATCTCCGAGGCTATGCATCCCAATATCACCTACTTAATTTCTATAAACAAGAATTTTTCTCGTGCTCACAATGAGCCACGAGCTTCAGTTACAACCAACAATGATATATAAGATCCCAAACAGAACCAAGAAAATACGAAAAAAGACCAAATGCGGACTGCCATCCCGATGCAAGGGTAGCCTCAAGATGAAAACACCAATAGATAAAATAGATACTGACAATACCAAAATCCATACCAAGAGAAGAGAAAAATTCAGAACAACAGGGTAGAGTCCATTGCCTCTATTATCTCGCAGTAGTAATCCAAAGAAGAGCAACCACGAAACCAAAAAAAGGCACATGAACCACCACATCATTAAACCACCAAGCATAGTGATGACGGACTTGCACGGAGCCACCATGCAGTCAAAGACTTCCACCCTTTAGCAACATGCCAGAGCAGAGCCGACGCCGACCACAATGCTCACCACATTCAACAAAGAGATCAGACCCCTAAAGGTGGGGCAAGCCCCATACACCTCACCAGGGGCTGTCATGATAGAAATCAACCCTGCCACCATTAGCAATTGTCTCACCAAACTGCTAAAGGTGGGACATGCACCATACACCTCGAGTGGGACTGTCACGATAGAAACCAACCTCCCAATGTTATCAACTGTCTCTTAGGCATGAATCAGCATGTTTCTAAATGGATGCCACCCTTTAGCAACATGTTGCAATAGAGCCGATGGTTGAGCAAGAAGCAACCTACTGTGGCCACTTCTAGTTGTGAGGCTGAGTACAGGGCAGTCTTCATAGCTACGATTGAGTGTGTATGGCTCAGACACCTTATGGCTGATTTGGGTGTTGGACAGGACACTGCCAACACTATCGACACTGACAGTCAGAGCGCATTGGCAGTTGCGAGGAATCGAGTTTTTCATGCTCGCACAAAGCACATTGAGGTGCATTACTACTATGGCAGGGAGAGGCTCTCAACAGGAGAGATCAACTTGGCTTATGTGCTAACACAAGACAACCTTGCAGATATTTTCACAAAGGCATTGTCTCGTGAGAAGTTTGAAGCTTTCCGCAAAGCTTTGGGCTTACTCCCCTTTGTGGACTGATCATGTCCTCAGGGTATGGCACTTCCCTATACTCTATGTGCCAGCTCTCGTTCACCGCATCACTCCCAGGGGGGATTTGTTACCATATACATGTGGTAGTGATGTGTGTGAACACACTTAGGACCACCGGGGCATTTTTTCCCCCTTTAGGAGGTTTTTTCCCCCATGCATTGTATATACACCCATCACTCTAGGGCTATCTACCTTTCATTGCACACTAAGTAATACACTCTGTGTGTGTGTGCCTTGAGCTTCCTTTGTCTTCTCCAAGCTGTGTGTGTTTTACTGCAACCCTAATTCTAACACATTGCTTATGCCTGCCATCATCCATAGACCACCTATTATAGTGTCCCATACCACTAGAATAAGCAGTATATGTCATACCCTGATGAATCAGGATATCAATGGTCACACACATCATTCAATAAATCAATTCTCATCAGTGTCAAGCTCAATTTCATAAATATTGTCACGACAAAAAATCATCATATACCCATTCCAAATCTAATTCCAATTCCAAACTCAAATATTTTCCAACATGTACCCGGGTAACAAAATCATATTAAGGACAGTGGTGGCCAGCCACTACATCATGATTCTGTGATTGGTGTTGCATAAATCGGCAAATCTACGCCAATAAGACGTGCTACCTAAATCGGTGAATGTGCATGTGGCATTGTTTAAAATTCATGAATTTGTAGTTTGTTGTGGTGTTTCCTAAATCGGCGAATCTGCACTCGTGCTGTCTATATCGAAGGATTTGCACGGAGAAGTGGTGTTGTCTAAATCGGAAAATCTACACCGGGATGAGTGTTTACACACTGCCTAAATCGGCGAATCTGTGTGCATGTGACCAATGGACCAGACCACATAAAAGAGAAAAATCTTTATTAATTGTTGGACACCACATTGGAGTATAGAAAATCACTTACAAACTGTTTGTTCGTTAATGCAAAGTAGTGTAGCTCGTGGGAGTAGCTTAATGGCAAATGTTCTCAGTAAAAACTCCATTTAGTGCGGCATTCAAGCCACCATATGAAAAATAGCTAGGTGCATAGCTTGAAAGATAAGAAAGCAAGGAGGTATTGGATGTACGTACATGAATGCTATATTGCATTGGAAAATAGATATACCAGTGTGTGTGTGTGTGTGTGTGTGTGTGTGTGTGTGTGTGTGTGTGTGTGTGTGTGTGTGTGTGTGTGTGTGTGTGTGTGTGTGTGTGTGTGTGTGTGTGTGTGTGTGTGTGTGTGTGTGTGTGTGGAGAGAGGCACCAGTAGGAGAAAGCTGCAACTATCAAACTTACAACAAAATATAGTTAACAAATCCGAAATGTGTTAATTTTGTGGTAATAATTGACTCCTTGAGTCAGCAAACGCAAGTTAACTTTAAATTAAGTTGGAGAAAAAACGAAAAGTGATCCATAACTGTGTTAAAATTGAATCATTCAACAACTTAGCGGGAAGAAAAACTGTGTAGTTTTAACTTAATAGCATAGGTCAACTAGAGTCACAAACAAGCATAAAATGTAGGAACGAGATCCGATTTGATTGTATAGCTCAATGTGAGAGACAATTACAGACATCTACTATGATTAGCCTTGGATCGATTAGAGAGTGACATGGAATTAATATATTGTCGATTGTGTTTGTTTGAATAAATGGAGCAGTCCTCTTGATATTGCAAGCCATTGACTCTAAAATGCTTAATATTGTAAAAATTATGTTTTTTAATTGTTTGAAGGCATTTGAGTAGTGTGTAGGCATGAAATCAGGAGCATACATCTTGTATATTCGTAAAGATGAAACTACAAATAGTAGATTGGCTCAACACATGAAAAACAACACAGAATTAATTCGATCTTAGCTGTTCTTTCCTAGAAGCCTCCATTTATGACATGTATTTTCAATTAGACATAAAATTACGTAATAGAATCTAGGTTGTTTTGTGGATCAAGAAAATGCCTTGCAAAACCACATACTTAAGCTTCTCTTTCAAACTTGTAGTAGGTAGTATGGGAGGCTGTAGCTTGTACAAATTACGTAAACTAGGCTAAATAATTCCTTGAAAGTCAGATAATGCAGACCACACGAGGTAGAGCCTTGTTAAGCAAAATTAAGGGAAGTAAATGTGTAGTTAGTTGGAGTAGAAGAATAAGGATCGTGCAAGTAGGGATGCCATTTTGTGCATTAACGAGACATTCAAATTGTGTGTGTGTGTGTGTGTGTGTGTGTGTGTGTGTGTGTGTGTGTGTGTGTGTGTGTGTGTGTACATCATCGGAATTGACAAGTGAGTGTGTGTGGGTGTAATGCCCTCAACAGTCTGTAGGTCTACACACCAATACGTACATCATTGGAATTGACAAGTGAGTGTGTGTGGGTGTAATGCCCTCAACAGTCTGTAGGTCTACACACCAATGGAACATTATATTGTTATGCCCCTACACTCTGCATAAAACCCATATTACTTGAATCGTATGTAGCCCCAATACCAAATACAACTACCATCAATTCTTCAAATGTGAATCGATTATAAACGAGAGCAATTGTAAACAGGAGTAATATCATGCAAGACGTTCCCCCATTTCATTGTATGTAGGTAAAGCTTACCATCGGTTTTTAGTTGTAGAAAGCCACAAAAATAAAAATAAAATATAAAAAAATATGAGAAGCATTCTTAGTTATAGTGTTCTTATTTCCAATATATATAACTCAATTATAGAAGAGTTTTAATGAGACTCTAAGAAAATTCGAAGAGATGTCGCCCTAGTAATAACCTATTGCGAGTTGATAGGTGGCATTGGTTGCAGGTGTGTGTGCACGAATCGCAGATGAGGTGGTAAGAGAGAGAGAGAGAGAGAGAGAGAGAGAGAGAAATGAAATGAAATGTTATATTAACAGTCTTCAAAATGCCAAAATTTCTTATGAGACCAATCTGATACAATCCTTGTGGATCTAATACAATGTCTCAGTACAAAATAAAATCAGGTAAAGTGAAAAACTAAAACTAAAAAAGCTAAGGATGTTAGACGAGAATCGTCATCATCGTTGGAAACTCCCGTGAAGGCCCCACATTGGTTGTTTGGCTGAGGAGATATGGCAGTGGTTGCTGCAAAGTGTCATCAATGTTTTACTCTGTAGGTCGTCGGACTGGGAGAGAGGGAGAGAGAAAGACTCTATGGGACCCGTTGTTGTTGAAGAGTTGCATCAATTTTCGCCTCTGTCTAAGGTAGTCGTCCAATGAGGAAGGGAGGGAGAGGCTATGCAGGAGGCTGCAGCTGATGTTGTTGAAAGGTGAGGGTAGAGACAAGAGTCGTGAGCAGAACAAGAAGAGACACTCCTAAGCATTGCCCACCTCATGCTATTGGAGTAGTATGCATCGACGATGCAAGGCACAAAAGAACAATTTCTTCCTTGTTAACGTAGTCTTGTAATGTAACAATAGGAAGTCTCCACTTTGATGGATTTTAGGTTTAATGGCCATGTGGCCGACCGCCCATCACTAACTGCTACTAACCCTAAGTGCACAGCTATACACTTGTGGCCACTAACACTAAGTACAATGTGTATTGTGCCTTAGTGCATAAGATAAAAAAGAAAGAAAGGGGGCACACATCATGTGTTGGCTCTCCCCCTCCAACCTATGTGTGTGGCTATGGTGGTGTGTGTGTGAGTGTGTGTGTGTGTGTGTGTGATTCATCTTCCTCTTCCGTTGTGCTCCCGGCTCCTCTCCTTCATCTAGTATCAGAGTGGATTCATTCCCGAAATTGCTTCCGTGCGTGCGCACTTTCAAGAGTGCAAACAGGGTTCCAACTTTCGCATCAACAAATTCAGCATTCCGATAGAATTTCCACTAGGTGTCCTTCGGTTTTACCCCCCTCTCAGAGCCATTCGTGCCATTAGAAACTATTCGAGGACGGCTTAGGAGTTGCATTTTTCAGCTCTCTTTTGGTAGTTTGTGTTGCACAACTTCCATAGCCATTACAGGTACCATTGTTGCAGTCTCTTCCATCTATGAGAGCCCACGGCTCATTCGGGAGTGTGTAGCCTCTTTTGGAGTGGCCTCATACATACACATAGAGTGGGAGTTTGACAGCATTGTCTTCTTCGACTATAGGTACAGATACAGGTACAGCTACATGTACATGTACATAGACCGGCTTGGTTATCTTCCTCTGTTCTTCTTGGCCTCAATTTTGGCTTTGGTTGCGGCATCGGCATCGACATCGGCATCAACTCACAGGTCACAGGTTTTAGTGCTTGCGATATTCTGGTTCTAGTGGAAGCAATGTTTTTGTGCGTACATGCATATGTTGGCACTTTTGACAGTGTTTGAGCTCTTTTGAGAGCAGTTTGACTCCCTACAGGGATATTTCTTTGCATGCACATGCTTTTGGCGCATGTCTGAGCCTCGTGATATACTTGTACGTCTTTGTGGATACTGCCATTGTACGCTTTTGTGGAGCCATCTTTTGGCTAGTACGGCAGTCCCGGCCATTGCTGAGACTTGGTCTGGATGATAGTCATTTCTGAGACTTGGCTATACATTTTGCTACTGCATAACCTACATTGTTGAGGGTCGATAGCGTGAGGTTTTCATTGAGCTGGGGTATTCTCAAATGTGGAGATACCTTCGATGATACAGGTAGGTGGAGCATCCCTTACGAGGCCTCGCCATAGGACATGTATAGAGTGGTATAGGTGCTTTTGATGCCGAGTTGGCGGTCTATGGTCAGTTTGACAGTTTATGCACCTCAGTTGGTCTCTATACAGTGTGCTTTTGAGAGGCATTTCCCTCTTTTATGCTTTGTGAGTGACATACTTGGTCATTTTGTCTCGTATTTTGGTTGACATAGTCCCAAATACAAAGGAGACTCGAAATTTTTCCATAATCTTTTGGTAGTTTTGTCATCATGTCTACTACCAAAGACCGTGACATTTATGACATAAAGAAGTTTGATGGCACTAATTTTCACCTTTAGAAGAACCAAATGCATGATGTGCTTGTCCAAAAGAAGCAAAAGTTGGCTACAGCCTATGCGGCTAGAACTGAAGATATGCACATAACTCACTTTCAGTGGGAGGAGCTTGATGAGCTATGCAGGTCTACGATTAGAGTGCACCTTGGTGAGTCGGTGTAATTTTCAGTGTTAGAATGCGAGACTGCTCATGCTTTATGGGAAAAATTATGTGACACTTAGGAAAAGGATATGGCTAGCGATAAGGTTTTCCTGATGCGAAAACTTTTCAACCTTCATATGAAGAAGTCAACTAGTGTTGCCGGCCATATCAATGATTTTGATTCTCTTTTTGCCCAGATTCGTGCACAACGCATGACCATTGATGATGAGATGAAAGAAATCTTTTTGCTTTGTTCGTTGCCACCCTCTTGGGATATCTTTTGCACAACTGTTAGTAACTTTGCTCCTAATGGTACACTAAAATACGATGATATTACTAGTGCACTTTTGTCAAAGGAGATGCGTTGAAAGACGATGACTAGCTCGCATTATGGCAAAGCTCATTATGTGCAAAGGGATGATAAGCAACGTAAGGGCCATTCTTCGCAACATGAGTCCAAGAAAGAGGGCAATAGAGATGCACCAAAGGGTAGATCAAAGTCTCATGGTCACCGCAATGTTCAATGCCATTATTGTGATAGTTTGGTCACATAAAGAAGGATTGTTATGCTTGGAAGCGTGACAAAGAGAAAGACAGAGGTAAAGGCAAAGATTATGATGATAAAGAGGAGAACCCAAAAAGTTCGGTTAAGATTGAAGAACTGAACATAGTTCAGGATGACAGTGATGCACAAGACATTAATATGTTGACTGAAAATAATGATGTCTTTCATGATGCACAAAAAACTCTATCTTTGGAGAGTTCTATGCCAACTAAACTCCTTGTTAGAGGTGAAGTATCCAATACATGGATTCTTGATTTGGGTGCTTTGTTGCATGTTAAACCTCATAGGCATTAGTTTACTACATAGGAGGAAACAATTGGCTCTGTTACACATGGTGACAATTACTCTTGTGACATTGTTGGCATAGGTGATATTGCCATGGTTATGGAAAATGGAGTAAAGTTTATCATCCATAATGTGTGTCATGTTCCAACCTTGACACACCATCGGATTTCGGTTGGACGTCTTGATGACTTGGGTTACAAAGTTACTCTTCATCAGCAGTCTTGGCGTGTTGCAAAGGGTCATCTAGTTATAGCCCATGGTTCTAAAGTTGGTTCACTTTATCCTCTTTATGTATCTAATAAAAACAGTTTTCTTTCCGTAACCGAGTTGCCAACCATTGCTTTGTGGCATAGCCGGTTAGGACATATGTCAAAGAAGGGAATGGAGACACTCTCTTGTTTGGGCTACTTACAGTCTTTGTCATTTTTTTACACATTCTTTTGGTAAAAGAAAAAAAACCCTTAGAGCTTGTTCATAGTGTTATGTGGGCCTATGCTTTCTAAATCCCATGGTGGTGCGTCCTATTATGTTACATTCATTGACGATGCAACACGGCATGTTTGGGTCTACGCCATGAAGTCTAAAGATGAGACTTTTTCTTGCTTCAAGAAGTTCTTATCTAGTGTTGAAACTCAGTTTGAACATAAGTTGAAAGCTTTGCGCTCAGACAATGGTGGAGAACATGTCTCCAAAGAGTTTACAAACTTCTATTCAAGTAAGGGAATTAAGCGTGAGTTTACAGCTCCTTATACCCCTGCACAAAATGGTATTGCGAAATGAATGAATAGGACCATCCAAGAGCGGATTATGTCTATGCTATCACAAGCTAATTTACTGTAATCATTTTGGGTTGAAGCATCATACACAGCTGTGTACTTGATCAATAGATCACCACATGCCTCATTACAATTTCGTGTACCTTTGGAGTTATGGTCAGGACATAAATTGTCTTATGAAAAACTCCGCACATTTGGTTGTGAATCTTATGCACATGTACCCAAGGAGTTGTGTGCTAAGCTAGACCCTAAGTCCAAGAAATGCATCTTCATTGGCTATGCTGTAGATAGTCAATTTGGCTATAGTTTATGGGATCCAAAAGGTCGATCAGTGATCTATAGCAACGATGTTGTCTTTAATGAGACTAAGATGCATAGACAACCAGTGAAAGAGGTTGAATGCCAGAAACTGACATTTTTTTATGTATCACCTCCTGTCCAAACAGCTCCTGAGCCACTTACTACACAGGCTAGTATTAGTTTTGATCAGTCGTGGAGATCTCAAAGAGTTTCACATCCGCCAGAACGTTTTCTTCTAGGCATGGATTTTGTTTTGCTGACAGATAGTGGTGAGCCTTCTTGTTACAAAGAGGCTATGCTAGCCAATGATAAGGTTCAATGGTGGGAACATGCTATGAAGAAGGAGCTGTCCAGTATTGCAAAGAACAAAACATGGGAACTTTTTTCGTTGCCAAAAGGTAGGAAAGCATTGCCTTGTAAATGGGTTTACAAGAAGAAGATTGACAATTACAAAGCTCGTTTAGTAGCCAAAGGTTTCAAGCAAGAATATGGTGTCAATTTCCAGGAAATCTTTTCTCCAGTGGTCAAGATGACCACACTGAGAATGTTGCTTGCTTTGGTTGCCACTGAAGATATGGAGCTTGATCAAATGGATGTCATTACAGTTTTCTTACATGGTGACCTCAAGGAAGAGATTTATATGCAGCAACCTGAAGGGTTTGTGCTAAAGGGCAACGAACATCTGGTATGTAAGCTTCTGCAAAGTCTCTATGGCTTGAAGCAATCATCCAGACAATGGTATCAAAACTTTGATGCATTCATGCGTTCCCTAGGCTTTAAGCGCAGTAATGAGGATCCATGTCTTTAAAACCCAATGGGACAATTTATTATTCTTATCCTTTACGTAGATGACATGCTTATCACTGGTCATTCTAAGAAGGACATTGCTGACTTGAAAACCAAGCTAAAAAGTCAATTTGACATGAAAGATTTGGGTGAAGCCAATCACATTTTGGGTATGCGCATTAATCGTGACCGTAAGAAGAGTTTGTTGTACCTTTCTCAAAAGGAGTATGTGCACAAGGTTCTTGATCGTTTCAACATGTAGAAGGGGAAGGCTTTGAGTACTCCATTGCCTGCATATTTGAAACTTAGCAAGAACGACTGTCCCAAATCTATTGAGGAAAAAGCTGTAATGGCTAAGGTTCCTTATGCTTCAGCTTGTGGTAGTGATAGCCATTTTTTGGCTCTCCATATTTTCCATAGTAAGCCACCTCACCGAATAAAAATCACTTTAACACTATGGTTATTCTCACTTTTTCACTGTACATAGGCGTGTGCGACTTAGGGGAATTTCCCCATATCTCCTTAAAAACCCTCAATTAGCTAGTCACTAGGCTAGTTGAGCCATAAAATAAATAAAAAATAAAAAGATAAAAATATATTATGGCCTTTTTGTATGTAAATACCTCATTGTATATAGACCTAAATATTTGGGTTTTTTATAATTATTTTGATATTTATTTTAATATTTTATCTAGGTGTGCATTACTTACCTAAGTATGTTATGCACATTACCATAGTTTTCTTACCATTGTGCATAATATTTATAGATATATCTTTTTATTTAATCCTCTCTAATTTTTGGTGAGAATCCACTCCAAGAAAAAATCACAAAAATACCTTTCACCTAGTCATTCCTTTTTACTAAATTAGTATTTTTTATATTTTTTTTTCTACTTCTTGTAAATAAAACCATATCAATAAAACCAAATGAGGGTCCCCTCATTTGATTCCCTGTATTTTCATATATTTTATTTTTTATATTTATATACATGTGACCTTATTCTAGATTCCATGAATTATTTATAAATTAACTTGTTTTTTTCTATCATATCCATATATCATAATTGTGAATAATCCACAGTCATGCATGTTTCCAAACCCATAATAATCCATTAGGTCATGCTCTCATGCAAGGAGGGGCTCACCCTTGGAGCCATATGCAAATTCAACAAAAGGGGGGCCATTGGAAGACTCTTGTAAGCATAAAGAATAGGTATTCTTGTGAGATTTTTGGCGCCCATCTCCACTCAGAATTTGAGGAAGTGGTCAAAAGAAAAAATATATCCCACAAGATAAAAAATCACCTCAAATTTTTGTAGAAGTTTTGGAGCTACCATCCGTGAGTTATAGATTTTTTGGTGGACCCTAGTCTGCCCACTTTTTCTCGCAAGTCATCCTAGTCTTCTCACACCTTCTTTCACACTTCTACACACACACACATACACACTCCTTCCTCTCTAACCCTCACTCAAACCTGCACATCCCATGGATTTTCTCAGCCCCATCACCATTAACCTCCCCTCTCATCTCCATAGATCTCCTATGAACTCTACTGATGCATATGCCCTCTCTACGCCTCTCTCTATCACCTCTCAATTACCATTCCTTGTTACCTCTTCTCTATGAAGATAAAATTCAGCATATAAACCATGCTTAATCTCTACTAATTGGAGATTCTCATCAACCAACATCCTCATTTTCATCGTGGTGTTCAACCTTGGCGGCAATGGCATAAGAAGAGAAGAAGAAGAAGAGGATCGACATTCATTTTTGAGATCTACACAAGGGTGAGTTCAACTTCTTCAAAGCTTCACCATCACAAGGATTCTCTCACTTCATTCACCCATATTCCTTCAACCATCCAACTCATTCTACCCATTGTAAATGTATCATTAACTTTTTAGTGATTGCTAATACTAACTACTAACCTACTAATGTAAACACCCATTGACCTAATCATAACAAGCACATCACCTCAAAACATGGACATATAGTAAAACTCTCTCTCTTTCCCTCCCTCTCTCCCTTAACTCTCTAATTTCACCCTATCTACCATCAATAATTCCTTTCTCTTGAGCCCACATACATGATTCAAGCAGACAAAGAAGGCCCACTATGTTTTGATATTCAAAAAATCATAATCTTGATTTGATTAGCTTGTAAAATAGGTTTACCAACAATAACCTTAATGAGGGGTCTCAAACCTATAAATAGGCCCCTCTTCTTCTTGTAAAAAAACACACAACTCAAAGCGCTAAGCCTTAGCCTCGATCTCTCGCATAGCACACCAATCCTTTATGCGTGAAGAGAGACCTAAGTGTAGCAACCACTTTGTGAGCTTCACCCTTTGGTTTGAGAGAAGATTTCAAGCTACACATTTGCAAGTGAGAGAGTGTGGGTGCCATATCTCAAACTACTATTGTACATGCTCCTTCATTCTCAATAAGTTGAGGTTTTGGTGCTTCAAAGGCATACTTTGGCGTTAGTATCTTGGTTTTCCACTTGTGCAATACATTTTGATGGATTCAAGGTGATTTGTATCTTTTAAGTTCTCTCATTTGAGCTTGTTTTTTGAGAAAGTGTTAGTGTGTTTTCATTGCCAACCTCTTGTCCATTGTAAGAGGGTATTGTGGTGAGAGGTTTCCCGCACCCTAAGACAGTGTGTGTATTGGTAGTGTTTAGCATTGGTTTAGTTTCGTACAAGCTCTATGATAGCATCTTAATAAATAACGTCATTTTGCTCCATCTCTCCCTTGCTCTATATTATTCTTTCTCCACGTAATGTGTGTCTTTGAGTGAGATTGTTTGTGTGTTATTTGTTGCACCTTCTCTTGGTCGTCACAAGAACCCTCTTGCGTCCTAGTTCGCATCCATAACTAGGTGGTGTCCCTTTTCTTTTGTTGGGTTTGGCTGTGGGTTTGTTGTTTTCTTGTGTGCTTGTAGTTATCCCAACCCCAATTGAGCAACACGGGAGCCTTGAGGAGTGCTTGGAGGTCGCTTCTCTTGTTGCCCACCCCGGAGCGCCTTAGTGTAGTCTCATGTATGCCATGGTGGCTACAATACCTGACATTGCACATGCAGTGGGAGTTGTCATTAGATTTATGTCTAACCCTGGTAAAAATCATTGGGATACTGTCAAGTCGATTCTCAGATACTTGAGTGGCACTACTGATAGACAGTTATGCTATGGTTGTGGAGAGTCATCCATTCAAGGATTTGTAGACAGTGATTATGCAGGCTGTGTTGACAGTCATAAATCAACAACAGGTTGGATTTACACATTTTTTGGTTCTGCTATTTCTTGGAGATCCATTCTTCAAGACTGTACATCCATTTCTACCATAGAGGCAGAGTATGTTGCATTGAGTGAGGCATGCAAAGAAGCTATTTGGCTTGCTCGCTTAGTGAAAGATCTTGGATTGGAGCAGTGTACACCAATTCTTCATTGTGACAGTCAGAGTGCTATTGCCTTGGCTAACAATCCTATGTTTCATTCCAGAACGAAACACATTGATGTGCGTTATCACTTCAGTCGTGAATGCCTCGCAAACAAGAGTCTTGATTTAGTGAAGATTCCTACATCAGAAAACACAGCGGATGCCCTCACTAAAAGTCTCTCCAGTCATCAGTATTACAGCACTGTTGTGAGTTGATGGGCATTGGGTGAAGAGTGGTTCTCTTCCATTCTTGTGGTCTCCCACAATGGCCATCAAGTGGGAGAATGTTAGGTTTAATGGCCATGTGGCCGACCGCCCATCACTAACTGCTACTAACCCTAAGTGTACAACTATACACTTGTGGCCACTAACACTAAGTACAATTTGTATTGTGCCTTAGTGCATAAGATAAAAAAGAAAGGAAGGGGGCACACAGCGTGTGTTGGCTCTCCCCCTCCAACCTGTGTGTGTATGTGTGTGCGTGCGATTCATCTTCCTCTTCCACTGTGCTCCCGGATCCTCTCTTTCAATGGAGTCTCTTACACGTGCAAAACCCTAGATCACTCATGAGATCACATCAGCATCAATCGACAAGAGGGTCCTTTCTTCGTGTCACCTTCGTCCAAATTGATCATCAAGTTCCTCACCATCATGCTACATTGGGAAGTTTGAGCTTGTGAATGACCATAGAGTTGGGAAAATTGTTGTGGAGTTGAATGGGAGGTCGAATAAGTGTGAAGTGAGTAGTCCCCATTCTGATGTAGCATTTGGTGAGCTGGAGGCCATGAATCATGATGAAGTGCGAATGAGAAAAGTCTGTGGGCTTGGCAAGGATCATTAAATTTTGTTTGGCGACGTCGATGGTCTCTGAGAAAAGTATTGCACAGGTCGCTGCAGACCTTTGTCCACATTTTGCTTATATATGGAGTCGGGGGCGTCAGTCGGTGAAGAGTTGCGTCGACAGTTGTTGACAGGCCAACCTTTCAACAATGCTTCCACAAAGATTCCATGAAGATTCCTCAAATATTCTCTAAATATTCCATATGAAGATGATGATGAAGTGATGAAGATGAAGATGGATGCTATAATGTGAAGATACAAGCTCATGGACATCATCGAATATCCCATTATTATCATTTTGAGCCATTACGGCCACTTTTGTAATGTTTACAGGAACTTCATATTTTAAGTCGGCAATTGTATTTTGGCCACAGATGCTTGTTGGATGAGCAAAGCCAACTCACGGTGTTGTAATTAAGCTCTATAGAAGCCTAGGGACAAATTAGGTCATTTTGGCCAAACATTAGGTTTTCTCCCTTGAGTTTCGTGAAGTTTTGAGGTCGTTTGATGGGCTTTTGGCTTGCGGTAGCATTAGGAGACTCTCACATTCACAGAACCAATGGCATGTAGATTTGATATCTCTTTAGGAAGTAGTCATTAGTCAGTCAAGTAGAGGTTGACACCCTTTGCTTGCTTCCACGCACCTGCGGGTCGAGCTCCGTCCTTAGTTGACATTATATGTTAGGTGAGTTCTCGCTATGCTGACGTCCGTCATGGCGTATCCGCCAACATTGGCGTTGTTGCCGGGGATGAGGGCCCTAAGTAGGTGACCGAGACTAGTCCTTGAGGATAGAGGTCCCTCTGGCCTACCAGAGTATATTCATTCTTTTAGATAGGATCGGAGAGTGGTGGACTCTTTTGGTCTTAGAGGGAGTCTAGGGAGCATGTGTCTGGCCTAGATCCTTCGACTTAGGTAGTATTAGGTAAGAGGATAGGCTGTGGTGAGAAGAGTGGAGTTGGAGTGGTAGATGCGGTGAGAGGTTAGCTTGAGAGTCCGTGCGAGGCCAGGGAGCAACTTAGACACCCAAAATCACCATCCCATATGATGAGTAGGAGTAGAGTAAGTAGGACGTACTGATTTTGATCTTGAGCATATCATGCATGTCATATTTGCTACTAGGCTCATCAAAGTTGTGAAAACATAAAATCAAGAAAAAAGTAAAATTGCATTTGGATGCTTGCTTGATGATTGTCACAAGTCTTGTGCACCGCACCAGCACAACAAGACAAAGCCAAACACACCAAATTGCACAAACAAGGAATACGTTGGAAGTACCAGCTTAGCACAACTTCAAAAAGAACTAGCTCGGTCTCAAGAGCTACTTAACAAAGCACAACAAGTCATATCATCAGGCAATAACCAAAGGCCATTATCAGATATGGAACCCTCTCAGATGGGGGGAGTTCAAACACAACAAAGAGACCCTATCTCTTCAAGAGTGGGATTAAGAAGTCCAGTTTTACAAGAAGCAGTGTCCTTTTCAGGAGCCCAAGTGGAATTTCAAGAAGCATTGGAAGATGCCGAGTCGGAGAAGAGACCACCGGAAATTCACAATGCCAAATGTAGAAGGTCAGGTGAGCTATATATGGTTGACTTAGATCAAGAGGATGTGAGATTATACAAATTTTGGAATTCTGAGACTAAGTCTACCACATACTACATATGCTTAGATCCCAAACGTGGAGAATTAAGTAAAATGAAAAAGTTATATTGGTTTAAATCTGTGAACCCAACAGGTCAAGATGTCATTGTGGTCGACAAATACGGTAGGCACTATGAAATAGCCGATGTGAAAAATATGGATGAGTTTAGCATTTATGGGCAACCTGTAAGTCACATACTTGGACCCCGTCCAAAAGCACCATCCAGGGAAAGGGAAAACAAAGATTTGGTTCAATCTTCACCCTCAGTGCAAACCTCGCCAAAATCAACTCGGAAACATAGCCCTAAGGCTATGCAGAAGCCCCACGTCAAAGACCACATGCTGATGGAAGAATTATCATTACAACTGCTAGAAAGCATGGATAGTGATTTGATCTTGTATGCAAGCAATAATGGAAGCTATTTTCAGCTTCTCAAGGACAAGATGATGGAGGATAAAGAGATGAAGCTAGTGGATACACCTAAGTCGGCCGTAATCTACAGGTTCATGCATGCAAAGAAGAGGTCATATCTATATCTAGATACCACAGGAAACCATTATTAGCAGTATTATGGAGAGCTGCCTCGTCCAAAGGGTGCACATGTTGAGATAGCGACATATTGCAACCAATGTGCCATTGGTCATTTAGTGAAGGACTGCCCAGCAAAGCTCTACATGGAAAAGAAGAGGCAACAAGCCAAAAGCAAAGTTCAGACAGTGACAACAAGGGAACGGAAGCAAGAATCCCCAATGAGATCTCTGAAAAAGAAGCAGATCTTGTCACAGAGCACAAAAGATAGGCTCAAGAGACAGTTGCTTGAAGTCAAGGGTGTCAACGACATTATCATAGAGAATCAAGCTTTCAAAAAAGATCAATTGAATCAGCTAATTCAAGATCGCTTAAAGAACCTCAGTGAGGACAAGTCAAAGCATCCACAAGGTGATGAAGATGAAGCTCGCAGTTCAAGGTTCGAGAGCAAAAGAAGCCAAGATTCTGAAGATGGTAAGTCAACCCAAGAAGAGGTGGCAGAGGTAACATCAAATCTTACTGCCACATCACAAGCGAAAGGCATGCAAGAAAAGTCAACGAATGAAGATGAAATTCCACAAGGAAATTCCTCTACTTTGGAATCTGCAGTGGTGGTTAAAGAAATCAAAGACCAGTAGAAGCTAAAAGACGATGTAGTTGAAGTCTTAGAACCCACCGAAGAACAGGAAATGACCGACTCCAAGATTGACTACCAAGGACAAGAAATGCAGGATATGAATGAATATTTTCAAACAGAGACTCTACAAGAACCCATGGAGCAATGCGAACCAAAGACCACGGCGACCATTGCATCAGAAGAAGAGAGTCAACCTCAACATCCTGCTACACAAGCTTCAAAAGATTTCCAAGAAGAAAAGTCACCATTGAATGACCTTCAAGTGCTAGAAGAAGTAAATAGTGACAGAGAGCTTCTGAAATCAAGAGTCAAGGTGTCACAGTCAAAAACTGGCAATGAAGACCAACAAGCAGCTCAGGCTATAGACCTTCCCCAAAGCTATAGATCAGAAGATAGTAAGCACTTGGGACATGCTACAACCAGTCAAATGACAAAGAAGTTCAACATACAAGAGGATGACAAAAGCTTCCAAGGCACAAAAGTCCAAGACAAGTACCAAAAGCAAAGAGGACATCAATTACTTGGCAGCCAATAAGAAGATTAAATTCTCATTGGATGTGCATGAGAAACTAAAATTCAATTTTACAGCAGAGATAGACTGCACTGCCACGACTAATGTCATGTCTTATGGGCTGTGGTTACTTCTAGATAAGCCAAAACTGTATGAAATTCAGGTATAGGTATCCCTATCAAATGGAGTTAAGGTCACACGTTTGGGGATTGCAGAAGCTACCCTTAAACTACGGTCAAAGATAGTTAAAGACAAATTCCTAGTAGTGGATGATTCCAAAATGAGTACACATTTGATTTTGTCCAAGCTATGGGCAAAAACACTTGAAGAAGAATCTGAATCTTCAATGATGGTCATCACGACTAAAGAAAGCCAGCCTACTATCGCTCCAAGATTATCGGCTGCCGACAAAGGCAAAGCCAAAATGAGCCCACAAATGTCCTACCAACAGAAGCATCCCCTTAAATCAGAGTCTTCAATCCAACCCAGAAAAGTTCAAGACAGAGCTTCTATATCAACTGACCACATGCTTACACATAAAAGGCAGACTCCAAAGAAAATCTTTCAACCGAAATACCCTACACTGCAAGATCACCGCCGCCAAAGGTTTTCAAAGGTCTACATTAAAGCTGAGGAAATAAAGGTCAAGGACCCAATATGGGTAAATGATCCTAGCCAATTGACGAAAGGTAAACACATGGGATGGATAGCCTCCCCCTACAGCTTAGCAGAGCAAGGCTATTATGAGGGTCAAAAGAAACTTTGGTTACCAAAACCACAGACCTCGGCTTATGCGGTGGATAAAGGTTTCAAAAAGCGTCCCCAAAAGCAAAAAAGCTCATATTTATACGCCAAAGGAGACCAACCAACAAGGCTTGCCAAAGGTACACAGGAAATTTCAAATCCAGTTGGCCTTCATACCAACATAGGACTTCATTGGTAAATGATCCCAAAAATGGCACTCTTGTACATCTCAATACGACATAAAAAACATCATGGGAAGTGTCATCTACAATTCTTCAAGCACAAGGTTACTATCAAGGCAATCGGAGAATCTGGCTACCAAAGATGCCAAGTAAACATTCTTCAATCAGACGACCTCAACTTGAAAATAATCGCAATTTCACGGAAGGCAAAATCAAGGACAATGTCACAGTCAAGGCAAAGGATATCTGCAAAGACACGCTAATCACACGATGCAGACACAAATGGGTGCCAAAAGAACAACACATGCCAAACAAGATTGAAGACATCTCTAGCTCTCAAGAAATCTCAAGACATGATAGACAAAGTGTTACAGAGAATGGAGCGAGCCAATCTTCTCAACCAAGGGACCAACAACAACAAAAAGAAATTTTGACAACCAATGTCACCCAGGTATGGCAAAAGAAACCAATATTGCCAGTATGGTCCTTCACAAATCCTCCCTTTGAGGATGGGAGTTTTGAATTTCAAAACCTATTCTTGGTCGAAAGCTCCCGAGAGTAAGTCAAGTCGCCATAAAAATCATGGCATAAGAGTCAAGAGTCGGGCAGCTGAGCCACTAAATGAGCAAGCTTCAGACCCAAGCTTCATGTCTTAATAGTTTTTGCGGTCTATGAGTCTAGATATTTAGAGTATAGCTCAAGCTAGAAGAGTTGAGCATATTGTAAAATTGAGTCGCTCATACTCGATAGGTGAGTAGAAGAGTCAAATAATTTTATTTGGTGGAGAGGCAGAGTAATCCACAAAACACTCACGCACATGTACACAGTGAGGAGAGTGAAAAAATCTCGAGCATCAACAACCCTTCTTGTGAGTAACCGCAGCTCTTGAAGTCAAATATATTTTTGCTTCTCTAGCTACGTTCACTCCTGGAAGCACCCATTCAAACTCTTCTCGCACAACCTATTGTTTCCCATGCATCTATCTATGCAAGCATATATAATGTCCCATCATTGGACATTTGCATTTGACACGACTTGTGTTCCACCAATGCACTTACACGACAAAATGACGATGACGAAGCAGTAACATGTTTCATAAGCATTTGCTCAATAACAACGACTCTGACTTCAAGCTACTAACACTTATCCAATGTATATCCAATCAATAATAGTAGCCATACGGCCATAAGTACTTTAACTCAACAAAACTCGGTTACGTCAAAACATAAGTACATATAGCCTTACATTTAATTGTGACTAAAGGTATTTTTTTCCAACTGGGTTTTTTCCTTTAGTCCTATCCAAGTATCCAAGACCTTCATTTTGTAATATACGCCACATTTTAATTTTTATATAAACACAAAAAAGCAGACCAAAGACATCCCCAAACAACTACATGCTCATCAACTAGAAAATAAAACAGGAGCGGCCCAGAAAAAATTCAAAAAGGCTTCAAGTTTACAGGTACACATGCAGGATGACACCCAAAGAACAAACAATACAGAGCTGCCAAGATAAAGACTTGTTGCAACAACAAACCTCACTCAACCTATTCACGATACAACAACCAATCGGAGGGGGAGAGCTATGCCTTCAACTACACTATATGTACAAGAAAAAGGTAAGCATCTAGTAGAAGCAACTGCAACAACAAAAGCTTCAACCAACACCAAAACATGAAGCATTCGTCAAAGCCACTGCAGACATAGGGTCTTGTCGGGGACGACAAGAATTCGGAAGGGGAGAGTGTTGGCAGGCCAACATTTCAACAACGCTTCCACAAAGATTCCATGAAGATTCTTCAAAGATTCTCTAAAGATTCCATATGAAGATGATGTTGAAGTGATGAAAATGAAGATGGATGCTGTAATGTGAAGATACAAGCTCATGGAAATCATCGAATATCCCGTTATTATCATTTTGAGCCATTACGACCACTTTTGTAATGTTTACAGGAACTTCATATTTTAAGGCGGCAATTGTATTTTGGCCGCAGATGCTTGTTGGATGAGAAAAGCCAACTCACGGTGTTGTAATTAAGCTCTATAGAAGCCTAGGGACAAATCAGGTCATTTTGGCCGTACATTAGGTTTTCTAAGGCTTGGTATATAAACCAAAACCTAAAGCGTTGTAAAGGGACTTCTAATAATCTTATCTTCTGTGTCGTCTGGGAGATTACGAGAGAGTGAGAGAGTGTGTGTGTGTGTGTGTGTGTGTGTGTGTGTGTGTGCTACAAGAGCTACGGTGGTCAGAATCGCAAACAGAGAGCAGCAGCATGTTGCCCACGAGGAGAGGTACAGATTGATGCTTACCTCACGCGCATTTGTCTGTGTTTTGGCAGATTCACCCGCGAGCTACTTTTGGAGTTTCGGTGAGTAAATGTTATTTGTTTTTGCATTTCAGCATATCCACACGATCAGAGCGAGTAGAGCTACGCATTAGGCATGTTAGATTTTAGAAACAGTGACCTGTAAAATCCGACCAGACATACTACGCATTTTCTGCACGGAGGGTATTGGGTTAGGATTTGTGGTCAGAGACCTTAGGGATAGCGGCCTTCCAGTGTGTGTAGGACTTCCCTTGAGTTTCGTGAAGTTTCGAGATCGTTTGATGGGCTTTTGGATTGCGGTAGCATCATAGGAGACTCTCACATTCACAGAATCGATGGCATGTAGATTTGATAACTCTGTAGGAAGTAGTCATTAGTCGGTCGAGTAGAGGTTGACACCCTTTGCTTGCTTCCATGCACCTGCGGGGTCGAGCTCCGTCGTTAGTTGACATTATATGTTAGGTGAGTTCTCGCTATGCTAACGTCCTTCACGGCGTATCCGCCAACAACAGTGTCTGCCGCTGCTATAGATAGTCACACACACACACACACACACACACACACACACACACACACACACACACACACACACACACACAGAGAGAAGACTGTCAGTGCTGCATGGTGGTTGTGGGGGGTTGTTTGCATGGCAAAGCACTGGTTAGCATTGGTTGGGAGGGGCAGTTGTCCGCCAGTTGGGCCGCTCAAACAGGTGGTTGGCATAATGAGGGGGAAAGGTCTGCCACTACTAGTTGCATGATAGTTAGGAAGAGAAGAGGGTGGCTATAGGTTGGTGAGAGAGAGGTGCTTCACCAAATGTATAGAGAGAGAGAGAGAGAGAGAGAGAGAGACAGTGTGTGTATTGTAGGGAGATAGAGAAATAGAAGGCATGGAGGAAGAGAGTGAAAAAGCCACTGCATAGGATTGGTCGGCAACCGCAAAAGCATCCAACATGCACAGAGAGAGGGTGTGTGTGTGAGTGTGGGTGTTCGTGGAGGGTAGCTGCATGAAGGGAACGATGGGTAGGCTGCAGGGAATCGAGTGTATGTGGGTGTGCATGGCACATGAAAAGTAGCGATCTATGTCGCTCGACGTTAATGTAACGAGCCACTGCTAATTGCAACCCACACACATTGAGTGGTGATCGTGTAGCATGCAAGTCGTTACCTATTGTGTGTGGTCACCATCGCTACTGCATGCAGCCCGGATCCATTGTCGTCAGATAGCGTAGGATGTTGTCGGCTTGAGCTCCACCACCCCATAGTGATCAAACCCCATTGTCTATTTTGGGAGGAGCACTCTCTAGGCAGCGAGCTAGCCACGTGATCTCACAAGCTTCCTTTAGCTTTCATTTAAGCTTAAGCTCACCTCCATACACCCGATTCACATTCATTTTGCAGTTCTATGAATCTCCCTTTAAAGCTAATTATAGATCTACTTTTAATTTATCAAAGCGATTTGAAGTGAGTTCGCATAGCCATCAAAATTCCTCTTTTTGATGGCCTCCCCCGCCTTTCTTTAAGTCCATGATTCTTTTCGGATTGGTCCCACAAAGTTGAATTCAATCATTCTTGCAACATTTATCGCATTCACTCCTAGAGCTATTGGTTGTGAGTTTTAAGACTCGTCACCACGTAGGTTATGGGACCGATGGAGGTTACTCCTAATTCTCTTGTGCCAAATTCCCTAATGCATTTCTTATCAATAAATGAATAATTAAAATATAATAATACTATATCGAACTCCTCTAACTAAAATCTCATTGGTCAATTATAAACTTCTCACCCTTCACCCTATGATGGAGATCGAGACCGAGCCTTCATATTGTGAAGGAAGGTCTATATTTTTGTAACCCCATACCTAACTATTCCCTTCTCATTATTGAGTATTTATGGGGTATTTACATAAAGTTGAGTTTGATCTGTTCTATTATTATGCTTAGTTATCATAATTAAACGAGTAATCACTATGGCATGTTAATAAGGTAGAAATTATCTTTAATTCCAAAGATCACTAACTGTATCATGCAATCAATACTAATTGAAGCAATTAATGCAATCTACAAACATAAAATTAAAAAAATTTTAAAATACTTAGCTGTTGCTTATCAAATTCTTTAGTCTTGGAGCGTAGCCTAGGCTCTGATACCACTACTACAAACGAAGGCCCGGCGTCCCTGCAAAATACCAAAATAATATGCTGCAAGCCATAAAACGCACAAATCTGCATATCTGACACATCCACGAACTCATGATCAAAGCTATACGCGAATAGCAAGAGACGAAACGTAGAAGAGAGTGAGAGAGAGCACATGCAGACGCACCTCCTAGAGCGGAGTGATACGCCAGCACGACAAGAGAGAAGAGAGGAGAGGAAAGATGAATACATAGACACTGGGTGCAATCTTTCCCCGTGCAAGAGTGAGCATTTCCCTCTTGCACGTATTTACTTTATAGATATCTTAAATGCCCAAAGTGAGTACAAACATTTTATGGCCAGCCGGTCATAAAATGGCCAAGGCTCATAAAAAAAACTTGAATAATAAGAATGTACATAAAATATATATCTCATGCCATAGTCCATAGCTTGGTTAGCTTTTTCCACCTGTCAACTGCAATAAATAGTCAACTATCAATTCCATTACACTCTCTCCCTCCCTCCCTCCATAGTGGGGCATTTTTCAAAAAAGTCCCTCTAATGAAATACTTATGAAAATTTTGACCTTTCGTACGAAAGAAAAAGTAATTCCTTTGTAGACACTTCTTGGATGCATGTGCTCGATAGAACTATGTGTAATGACTCCAAATTTTAACCTTTCATATGAAAGAAAAGTAAGGCTTTAGTAGACACGTCTTGGATGCATGTGCTCACCCCTCTACTCCTTCTCACATATAGGCTATTCCATATATTGTGATACTTACTCATATATGGGCTAATCAACATGCACTGGGGGATATATAAATGCGTTTTTTTTTTTTCATTTTATACAACTACAATATATAGGAGGTCAATATAAAGGAATACACTCTATTATCTAATATTGGTGTTGGGCAAGACGATTTTGCATGCAAGGTGGCTCCCATGTGCCACCTACACAATCAAAATTGTCACCTTTGCTCATTATTGTCACCATATTGAGTTTTGGAGCACCTAATACCCCATATAGAGTACTACACAAAGATGGTTGATTTTTTCAATCAAGCAAGAATAAGAGTACTTCTATTATAACAAGTATAGTGTTGTCAAGATTGCTAATTCTGTAGGCAAATTGTGTGAGCTTTGTAGCTGATAACAATATCTAATCATAAAATTCAAATTTCTATGTATATTGAGCATTTTCTATGGGACTCTAGAGGTCATAATGTGGAGCCTAGTTTTTTCATGTTTGCTAATTTTTAGTACTTAATTCATCATTGTGCCCAAGATTCTCCTTGGTAGGAGATTTATTATGGTTTTCACATGCTCCATGGATTCTCATGAATGGAAAGGTCCAAAGGGACCTACCAAAACATGTATATGGTGACAATAATGAGCATGCCTATATAAACTTTGATGAGAGCATATCAGAATGGCAAAAACGCTAACTTTTTGTACCTAATTCTAATGTCCAAAAAAAGTGAGGCTAAAACAATCATATGTTTTGATTACCAAACCATTAAAGTCAATGGAAAAATTTATCTCGTGGTCTATAAAAATTATAGTCTTCTCAATATGCAATCGATCGTAAGAAATGGATGGTTTGAGCAAAATGCATTGGTACATCAACTTGGAGGCTTGTTGTGACCAAAACGTGCTAAATTTCACTAGTTTCTCATTTTTCCCTTATGTAGTGATTCTTGAACTATAAGCTCAAAATAGGATTCTCCAAAAAGAGCGGATCTCCTATAGTATTGGAATTTTTTTTCAAAACCCTGAAAAGACACTTTTATGTCTTGTTATTAACCAACCTAGTGTTAAAGGCTCAATAATGGAAATGACCGTCCTTATAACAAGAGTGGTCAATTGATTGTTTCTTTTGAAGGCTATCTAACCATCTAAAATATACCTTTAGGTATGAACAAAAATTAAAGTCCTAGGAAATATCAACCTAACAAACTCTCTTTTGATCCAAACTAGGTTGTACAATGCTAATAGCTTAGGGTGTGATGACTAAGTTGAGTTCATACAAAAAAGGATGCTTAAAACATGGATCATCCCAAATGTAGAAAACTCATAGCTAGATGCAAAAAAAAAGGTATACTAGTCCTAGTTTACGATGGCCAAAAAGCACTAGATATGTAGACTAAAGAGAAAAAACTTTGTAAAGAGAAACCCTTGCGCTCAAAAATCCTTGATTCTATCCATTTCACAAAAGTTAGCAGCATCTAATGACGTGATTTCTTCACAAATAGCTTTGACCAAGCAAAATTTTTGGGCCTTTTTCTTTGCAAAGCATTACTCCTCGAGATTTCCCTCGTTGTACAAGGTGCATTTGAAGTTCTTTTTGGACTTTGATGAGGAAGGAGTTCCTATTTTGACATAGCATGCTCCTTTAATAACATGATCATTCTTCTTTGTGAGTCTATGCAATGAAGCTTCTATCTCTCAAAGTTTAGATGTTGGTATCTTCTTTATAATCTGAGATAGTCATCAAGATTTAATTATTCTTTTCAAAAGTATGGCAATTCCGATGTCATCCTCTATTTCCTTGCTAGTCCCAGCAAGTTGTGTGAGTAGACTTTTGAAAATTTTTACGTGATTTTTCATTGAAGTGTGAGGACGCTTTTTGAGAAATTGGTATAAAGTGAAGAGTATGGATGTCTATCTTTCTCATCTTCTTGAAGAGCTACAATAGTTGTGGATAGGCATAGAAATGGTAGACATGAGCCAACGTGCAGGTCAGTGCAATGCCCTCATTAGAGGCATTCTAATGTGGACAATGGATGAATATCTCACCTATGGACAATGTTGAGGTAAGTTTCCAATACCCCCTACATGTTATGCAAACAACGAACTTTCCTTGTGCTAGTGTAGTTTGTGTCTAGGGCTTCAAATGAGTGTCCACATGCATGTATTACATTTAGCCCAAAGCTATGCGTGCGTCATTTGCTAGCACTGAGAAAGCCGATCTATGAAGGTCATCACAAGCACATCTTCTACGAAAACATGATCTACAAGAGGGGTTCTTGATAAGGATCTAGTAAGGACATTTTCTCAGGAGTGGTTGAAGCAAAAGGAGAGGTAGTAAGATGAGTGCCTTCCCCTAGGGATAAATAGGTTTAAAATATGGTTTGAATTGACCTATTGGATATGATTAAAATTCAACCACCTTCTAAATCCAATTAACATATCACAAATGTGGGAAGATTATTGTGGGACCATCGTAGGTGGTTTGCATATTTGAAACACACTTTCTTGCCACCATGGTTACCATTCGAGTGCATCTCCTAGTGCAAATAGTTGAAAAGGGAAAAATAACGGGGACCGGAGATTCGAGATGGATGTTCTACCTAGAGTACTTCATGAAAACACAAAGGGGTTTGTGCACCGTGCCCATAAGGAAAGATGGCTGAGAGTTGGCTGGTTTCAGAGTCATTAGTGGACATTGGAGAGTGGCTCTATAGGGTTTCTTGTGGAGATGGCATACTTTGGTGGACAATTTTTTATGAGCAACTAATTGGAGTTTTGATGGTGGGCCCAAGTTTGTAGAGGGGGAAATGAGCATAGACTTGGAGGCAAAGATCAATTAATTCTACATGATTCACATTCCAACCATGAAAAAGTGTCTTTCTTGATACAAGGCCACAAAGCAAGAGGGAGAAGCTATGAGACATGCCGTTGGAAGGGGGAAACAACCACCAATGCATTATCCTGCAAATCTTGAGACATTTCCACCTTTCATGAGTCTAGCATGGTTGCACGCTAGTATGGTCATGACCCAAAAACAAGGTGACCGGGTTACAAATGAGGAGTGGGAGTTTTTGTGAGGTTGTAGCCCTTAGGTAAATATTTGATATGTACCTCTTCTTCCTATTCGGTGTGGCTACTTGGTTGACACAGTTGTTCGTAGCATAAGTTGTACACAACAGCTTCGTGGAGCGATTGCCACTTCAGGGTAGAGGCATTTCACACAAGAGGGGGAACGTTTGATTTTGGGATCATGGATAACTTTGAGCACACAAGTTGATGATGATTGTTGGATGCAGATCCGATAGAGAAAATTTTGAGGGTGGATTACAGAGGGTTTGACATGGAGACATTCCATGTGTAATGGTTTAAGGTGAACATGAAGGACTGTGCTACAACATTTCCTAGAGGAGAGTTGGCCCTTCTTAATGTGGAATCAAAGAAACAATGGAATCAATTTTAAGACATAGGCATCTTTCCCAAGCATTATGAATAAGTACTCCATTATAAATTACTGAAGCTAACCATGGAAATTTTACACACATTATCTCATATGCCTTCATTTCTCTTTGCAAGTGACTTTCTATCCCAAGACTTTGAAGCTGAGGTGGCGGTATGTCATTGAGGTAGCCCCCTAGACTATATGAGTCTACGAGAGCTACAATCTCCTAGTAATAGAAAACATAGAGGAAGTTATGAATCGGACATTGCAATGAATATTAACACGGTAGAAAAAAGGAGAAGTGCTACCATAGACATGTGGTAGTGATGTGTGTGAACACACATAGGACCGCCGGGGCATTTTTTCCGTCTTTAGGAGGTTTTTCCCCCGTGCATTGTATATACGCCCACTCACTCTAGGGCTATCTATCTTTCCATTGCACACTAAGTAATACACTCTTGTTGTGTGCCTTGAGCTTCCTTCGTCTTCTCCAAGCTGTGTGTGTTGTCTTGAAACCCTAATTCCAACAATTGGTATCATAGCAGGTTGCGTCCTCCCGAGCTTAGTTGCGAGTAGCTCCAGCACACGCCTGCTCACTTTCTTTAATTTTTATGAGCTTTGGCAAGCATCATATTTTTCATTTGGACTCATTTCGGCCTCCGTTTCCACTATAAGCAGTGCTGCACAGGCCATTTTGTCATTTTGTGCAAAATTTCTGTTAGTGTCATTTTCTGCATAACAGGTCCCTTATAGCCTTCTATGGTTTGTGCTATACAGGCACGTGTTGTTCCGGCTTCGTCTCTCCTCTTTTTGAGCAGTTTTCACATTAGGTGCAGCATTCGCCATGGCTGACAACAACACAGATGTTTGCTGTTGAGGACAGATTGGATGGGAACAATTACCCAATGTGGGCTTATATGATGCAACATGTTCTTGTGTCAACGGGCATTTGGAACATTGTGCAGGGCATTGATGTAGGTCGTGGTTCTGAGGATGTAGGCGATGTTGAGGATGTTGCATGTCTTGTAGCAAGGATTGCTGTTGTCAGAGTTGTTTTGCCTATGGCTGAGCAATCTCGTTGGGATGTAAAAGATGCGCATGCTCATGCATTGATTGCGTTGTCTATAAAGTGCACCATTATTCCTCCCATTCGTTCAACAAAATCTACAAAACAGGCTTGGGATATTCTGGCTGGTCTTTATGCAAGTCGCAACAAGACAAAAATTGCTTTGTTGCATAAAGAGCTGGAATCGAAGGTTATGCATGAGGAAGATGAGATAGACACTTTCATACTGGTGTTAAGCATATAAATGAGCAACTTATTTCTGTAGGTGAAGTCATTTTTGACACCCCCCTTGTGAAGACTGTTCTTGATGCTTTGCCAGATTCTTACCAGACTTTTGCTAGTACTTGGAGACTTATGACCCAGGGAAATCCATAAGTTGTCAAGTTTGATGCATTATGCACATTGTTGTTGCAAGAGTCACTTTCCATAAAACATGGCTAAACAACGTGCAATTGAACAGGCTTTTATTGTTGCTCAAAGAAAGGGTGGAAACAACAATGTAACCACTTCTTATGGTTCTTCAGCGAGTGTTAAATCACATGTTTCTGATGCTTCTGCCGGCAGTAATTCATCTGGGAATTCTGGTGATAAGGGAAAAAAGAAGATGCGTTGCCATTATTAAGCTAATGATCATTTGATCAAGTAAAAGAGGGAAAAAGAGGCCAAGAAGAAAGACGTTGGATCCACTACAAATGCAGGTTCCACTACAATTGTAGTCATTGTTGAGTCTTCTGTGAAAGGAGATTGTGATGTTGATGTTGATACAGAATGGGCTTTTAGTAGAGAGTGCACTTGTGATCTTGTTGTCCATGATGCATGCATGTCAGTTGTTGCAGATCCACATGTGTGGTTTTTTGACAGTGGTGCTACAAAGCACATTACCTTACATCATGATTTGTTTACCTCTCTTGAGACTGTCCCTCATGGGAATTCTATCACTTGTGCCAACAATGCCTCTTATCTGATTCAGGGTGTTGGAAAGATTGTGTTGACTGCTGTAAATGGCAGCTCTTTCACACTTGTTAATGCATTGTATGTACCTGGGATCAAGAAGAATCGTTTGTCTGTATCTGCACCTGCTAGACTTGGACTTATAGTTAAGTTTGTGGATGATAGATGTACTGTACATGATCTCAGTTTCGGTGATGAAATTGTTGCATCTGGCATTTTATGTCGTGGGATTCATGACTGAAAGAAAGAGATGGTATATGTGTCACATATTGCCACACGTATGATTGCTTATGCAAAAAATGTTGCAAGAGAGATGAAGAGGTATGCGTTAAGGTTCTTTCCATGATTGGGTATAAAAGTAACATTTCCTTGAGGGAGATGGATCAAAAGACAAGGCAAGATCTCCTATAGATAAAACCAAGTAAAGAAGCTTTTTGGATGAGGGATCTAATCTTTTTGATATGAATCAACCTTCAATAGTTTGCAAAGGGCTATTTGTGATCATAATCAAAGTGGTGGATAAAAATGACACTTCTAGGCAACCACTAAAGAGAATGAGTTCACATAAGAGATGGGAAGCTGAGAAACTCATATTGTCAGGTGAGGGATTACCCCAATTATAATGTTGATGGTTTTGAACTCTTGTATCAAGACAAAGAGGAGCTTGAAATTGAGCTCAATGAGGATTAACTAGCCTTCTTAAGAGGAAAAACCAGGTACTCCATTGATGTGTTACCCATGAAAATTGTATGAATAATACTCCATTGCCCTACTGGCCTCCAACCGATACCTTCTCTCACTATTGACCAAAAGCCAAGCTACAATAAATGCAACACCTTCTCTCACTATTGACCAAAACCCAAGCTACAATTGAATGCAATTATTGAGACTAAATGCTCTTGCAAGATGAAGATCGAGAGCAAACCAAGGCATACTAACATGACTTCACAATATGAATACAACCCTGAGTTCTTGCAAAATAGGCAAGCACGACTCCACCTCAACAAAATTGTAAGGTTCGTTATATCTGCATCCGAATTTCCATGCCTATGCATTTGCTTGGACATCACATAAAGACTATAGGGCACGACACGACTTTTGTTCCTTATAATTTTCGGAGAGACCACAGTGCCAACTCTCGATCGTACTTTCTTATGTCACTTCTACATGAAGTGCACTATATGTTTTGCATTTTCACTCGTTGCCTCATTGCAAAATGTTTATTCACATCGTTTTTATGTAGCTTAACACAAACAACGTCCTCTTCCTTGCATGTTGGACAACACTTAGGCACGATTCCCAAGTACATAGTGTTCTTCTATTATTAGAGTTCATCAATGCTTCCTTTAGTTTAGTTTAGCTACGGGTTTTCCTCACTAGTACTAATATGCATGGCCGTCAACTTCTAAGTTGTACAAAGTTTTCAAATTATTGTTGGTCAATATAATATCCTCAATTTCATGTTTATAAAATCTTTCGTCACTATAATGTCCTCTCTTTTATGCCTATTGAATTGTATTGATCTTCCATCGTAAGGCCTACCTAGGCTAATTCTGTTCGTGGGGGGGAGGTTGGAGCCTGGGGAACATATTTTTTCCCCATCATATATTATAGAGAGCAAAAAAGAGTACAAAGACCACTAGGGATACATGGGGCATAGGGGACTTGGATCAGAGCAGATAAGGAGGGAAGAATATCTAGGGGGTGGGTGCCTGGACTGAAGCATGAATTACAAAGGGAGGGGTGAACGGGGGGTGCAAGGGAGACTGCACAAAGAAGCAAAGTGGTTAGCAGAAGGGGGCTTGGGCATGAGGAAGGTAGGGGAGTTAAGGAAGTCTGAAGATGGCCTCTTGAATGTCCTCCGTGAGAGTGATCGTACGAATAACCAAGCTTGGCCTCAACACTAAAGACCAACGGATCTTGAATGAACCCCAAGCCATGGGATCGACTATGCGCAAGCATGGCTCAAAATTCAAAAACAATGTGTACTGTCAGATTTTGTGCGAGTTTACTTTCGTTGGTGGTCGAGTTAACTTTTTCCCGTTTGTGTTTACCATTTAAGGGTATGCTTTGCCTTGGATGTCATTAATAGCTACGTGCCCACGTGGTTAGGGCATCTGCCTATCAACAGGCAGGTTGTGGTTTCGATTCACCTGGCAGGTGTTGGCCGCGGCCTTTTTTTCATCTGTCCATCCATCTCGAGATTCCCGTGCTCAGCTTACAGTTGACCCCATCTCTCCAGCTTCATTGAATACCCCGTGCAGGGTCTAAAATTGACACCTGTTTTTTTGTCAAGGGATAATTTGCACGCCAAAAATGGGTGCTTCATAAAAACGTTATGTCATTTGACATGATAGAATATCAAAATTGCCTATCAATTTTCATGTTTATTTCCTGAAATTTATGTTATAAATGGAAAATTACGTACCGCTGTATCAAACTTGGACACCCCAAGTCAAGATTCTACTGCGACACAACAATGTCAAAATAACTTTCTACTATGCTTGGAAATTTTAGGTCCCGACTCCGTGCCACTTAGGGTGTGGTCACGCCAGGCTTAGTTATTTGTAAGCGTCGACACTTTCTAATGGGAGTTCAGACCGGAGAAGGGGTGCAACAAGTAGAGAGAGGGAAAGCAAGGCGCAAACAAGAGAGAGAAACACTGAGGTGACCGGCAGTGGAACGACGATGTTTTGCGACTATGCCATTTTAGGCGTAGTTAAATTATGAAGCCGGTGGAAAGTGGAACGAAAATGTTTGGCAACTATGCCTTTTTAGGTATAGTTAAGTTACGAAGCCGGTGGAAAGCTCCAGCTTGTCAAAGCTTGTCGGCAGAACTAAGCCTCGTGTGATCATAGCCTTAGTGTTGTGGTGTTGTAGCAAGCTATTTGAAATGTACCATTCAGACCAATGAAATATGTCTCAACTTAATATCTGTTACCATATACATGTGGTAGTGATGTGTGTGAACACACTAGGACCGCCGAGGCATTTTTTCCCTCTTTAGGAGGTTTTTTCCCTCTAGCATTGTATATACGCCCATCACCCTAGGGCTATCTATCTTTCCATTGCACACTAAGTAACACACTCTCTATTGTGTGCCTTGAACTTCCTTCGTCTTATCCAAGCTGGGTGTGTTTCTCTGCAACCCTAATTCCAACAATTGGTATCAGAGCACGTCACGTCCTCCCGAGCTTAGTCGCTAGCTGCTCCATCACACGCCTGCTCACTTTCTATGATTCCAATGAGCTTTGGCAAGCGTTCGCAGGTCGATAAATATTTTGGGGATGCTCGCAGAACTCGGTCTGCTCAGAATTTTGATTTGGGCTCATTTCGGCCTCCTTTTCCACTATAGGCACTACTGCACAGGCTATTTCGTCATTTTGTGCAGAATTTTTGTCGGTGCTGTTTTCTGCATAACAAGTGCCTTATAGTCTTCTACGGTTTGTGCTATATAGCACAGGTTGTTCCCGCTCCGTTTCTCCTATTTTCGGGCAGTTTTCACATCAGGTGCAGCATTTACCATGGCTGACAACAACAACACAAATGTGTTCAAGATGTTTGTTGCTGAGGACAGGTTCGATGGGGACAACTACCCTATGTGGGCTAATATGATGCAACATGTTCTTGTGTCAAACGGTGTCTGGAACATTGTGCAGGGCATTGATGTACGTCCTGGTTTTGAGGATGTAGGCGATGTTGAGGATGTTGCAGGTCTTGCTGCAAGTATTGCAGCTGTTAGAGTTGTTTTGCCTACGGCGAGGATGTTAAGGATGCGCAGGCTCATACATTGATTGTGTTGTCTGTGAAGCGCACCATTGTTCCTCACATCCGTTCAGCAAAATCTGCAGAACAGGCTTGGGATATTGTAGCAGGTCTTTATGCAAGCCGCAATGAGGCTAAAATTGCTTTGTTGCGTAAAGAGTTAGAGTCAAAGATTATGCATGAGGAAGATGATATTGACACTTTCCTTGCTAGTGTCAAGGATATCAATGAGCAACTTATTTCTGCAGGAGAAGTCATTTCAGACAGTTCCCTTGTGCAGAATGTTCTTGATGCCTTACCAGATTCTTACCAGACTTTTGCTAGTACTTGGAGACTTATGACCCAAGGAAATCCAGAAGTTGTCAAGTTTGATGCATTATGCACATTGCTGTTGCAAGAGTCACTTTCCAGAAAAAATAGGACGAGTCAGCGTGCAGTTGAATAGGCTTTTATTGCTTCTCATAGAAAGGGTGGTAACAGCAATGCAGCCACTTCTTATGGTTCTGCTGCGAGTGGCAAAAATTCTGTTCCTAATGCTTCTGCTGGAAAAAATTCGTTTGGAAACTCTGGTGATAAGGGCAAAAACAAAATGCGTTGCCATTATTGTAAAGCCAATGATCACTTGATCAAGTCGTGTCCTAAGTTGAAGGCCAAAGAGGCTAAGCAGAAAGAGGGTGGTTCCACTACAAATGCAGCCATTGTTGAGTCTTCTGTGAAAGGAGACTGTGTTGTTGATGTTGATGCAGAATGGGCTTTTAGCGCAGAGTGCACTTACAATCCTGCTGTCCATGATGCATGCTTATCAGTTGCTGCAGATTCACATGTGTGGTATTTCGACAGTGGTTCTACAAAGCACATTACCTCACATCGTGAATTGTTTACCTCTCTCGAGTCTATCCCTCATGGGAATTCAGTCACTTGTGCCAACAACGCCTCTTATCTTGTTCAGGGAGTTGGAAAGATTGTGCTCACTGCTGCTAATCGAAGTTCCTTCACACTTGTTGATGCACTTTATGTACCTGGGATCAAGAAGAATCTCTTATTTGTATCCGCACTTGCTAGACTTGGACTTGTAGTCAAATTTGTGGATGACAGATGTACAGTTCATGATCTCAGTTTTGGTGATGAAATTGTTGCATCTGGGCTTTTGTGCTGTGGAATGTATAAGCTCACTTTGTATGACAAGTGTGAACAAAATTTTGCAAATGCTGTTGCAGATTCAAGGGCTATTTCAGATGCAAAACTTTGGCATGCATGTTTTGATCATCTGAATTTTGCTAGTTTGCTGCGTTTGCAGAAACCTGATATGGTTGCTTCTTTGCCGCCTCTTGAAGCACGTGTCAAACATGTTTGTGAAGGCTGTATTTTGGGTAAGATGCAGCGTTCTAAATTTCCAAAGGATGGTTCAGTTCGGGCCACATGCAGGTTGCAGCTTGTGCATAATGATGTTTGTGGGCCCATGCAAACTCCGTCCTTCGGCAATTACCTGTACTTTGTGACTTTCATTGATGATTACTCCAGGCATGCATGGGTATTTCCGCTTAAAGCGAAGTCCGAAGTTTTTATGTGCTTCAAACAATTTCTGCTATGGCTGAAAATTTCTTGAAATGTACTATGGGCACCCTCTGTTCTGATCGAGGGGGGGAGTATATGTCTCATGAATTTAATGCATTTCTGGCTAGTCGTGGGATAAAACACCAATGTATAGTGCCTTATACACCTCAGCAAAATGGTGTTGCGGAGAGGAAAAACAGGTCACTGACGGAAATGGCACGATGTATGGTCAAAAGTCAAGCTTTGCCACATTCTTTTTGGCTTGAGGCCATCATGTGTGCCACTTATGTACTTAACAGGTGTCCTATGAAAGCTTTGCAGTCTATTACTCCATATGAAGCATGGCATGATAGAAAGCCTTCTATTGAGCACATGCATGTTTTTGGCTGTTTGGCATATGCTTTGGTGCCACAAGTGCAGCGCAGAAAATTGGATGATAAGGCTGTCAAATGTATTTTTGTTGGTTATAGTGCTGAAAGCAAAGGTTACAGGTTGTATCATCCGCAAACAAAACGTATTCTGGTTTCTCGGGATGTAGTGTTTGTGGAAGATTGTGTTCAGCCCTTGCTGTCATGTACTAGAGACATTAATGTAAGCTCACAGGACATTTATGACACTTTGTTGTCTCTTTTCAGTGGTGGAAATACGAATGTAAGTTCCAATGAGGCAAATGTACAGCCTATGGGGGTTTCTGAAAATGTTTTAGATCAGCCTATATACTGATGCAGATGTACATGATGTACTTGAGTAGGAAAGGGCTCAAAATGAGCAGGCTAGAGGTATGCCAAAATGGCTGGTGCACACTTTACGTGACAGTAAATTGGATGCACCTTTGTCTAGTCATACTCGTTTAGGCTCTTGCCATGCATCTTATGCATCAGATTGTTATGCTTTGGCTGTGTCTAGCTTACATGATGTTGAGGAACCTCTGTCTTTTGATGAATCATAGAATTGAGAAAATTGGATGGCTGCCATGCAATCAGAATATGATGCACTTATAGAAAATGACACATGGACTTTATGTGATTTGGCTCCTTGCAAAAAGGCCATTGGTATGAAGTGGGTTTACAAGTTGAAACGCAAGCCGGATGGTGAGATTGATCGCCATAAGGCTCGACTTGTTGCAAAGGGTTATGCACAGCAAAAAGGCATAGATTATGAAGAGACTTTTTCTCCCACTTGTCGTATGACTACTGTACATTTCTATGTGCATTGGCAGCTCATTTTGGTTGGGATGTACATCAATCAGACATTGTTACTGCTTTCTTGAATGGTGACATATTTGAGGAAGTTTATGTAACGCAGCCTCGCGGTTTTGTCATAAAAGGACAAGAGGACAAAGTGTGCAAATGTAACAAGGCTTTATATGGGTTGAAGCAATCCCTCGTGCTTGGTATGAGAAAGTTGACACTCATTTGGTCAAACAAAGCTTTCGTAACAGTCCAACAGAAAGCACATTGGATGGAAAGCATGAGGGTGCTGTACTTCTCATTGTGGTTCTTTATGTTGATGATTTGCTGATCACTGGACCAAATGAGAGAAATATTCCTGAATTTAAGGCTGATTTGAATGCTACTTTCAAGATGAAAGATTTGGGGTTGTTGCATCATTACTTGGGTATACAGTTTAAGCAGTGTGATGGTGGTATTGCCTTGTGTCCAAAAAGTTACATAGAGACATTGCTATGTAAGTTTGGACTTGAGGATTGAAAACCTATTGCCACTCCCATGGAAACAGGTTTGAAGTTGAGTCTACATGATGCAGGTGATCCTACTGATGTCACTCTTTACCAAACTTTTGTTGGCTGCCTCATTTATGTATGCAACACGAGGCCGGAAATTCGTTTTACAGTCTCACAGGTCAGCAGATTTATGCATAGCCCAGGGTCTAAGCATTGGCAGGATGTCAAGAGGATTTTCCGCTACCTTAGTGGAACTTTACATCTTGGCTTGTTTTATCCCAAGGGGGGATCATTGCCACCAGACTTACATGCTTTTTCGGACTCAGATTGGGCTGGCTGTTTTGACACGCGAGTGTCCACAAGTGGTTTTTGTTTTATGCTTGGCAGTTCATGTATATCATGGTTGAGCAAGAAGCAACCTACTGTGGCCACTTCGAGTTGTGAGGCTAAGTACAGGGCAGTCTTCACAGCTATGGTTGAGTGTGTATGGCTCAGACGCCTTATGGTTGATTTGGGTGTTGGACAGGACATTGCCAACACTATCTACACTGACAGTTAGAGCACATTGACAGTTGCGAGGAACCCAGTTTTTCATGCTCGCACAAAGCACATTGAGGTGCATTATCATTATGTCAGGGAGACGCTCTCAGCAGGAGAGATCAGCTTGGCTTATGTGCCAACACAGGACAACCTTGCATATCTTTTCAAAAAGGCATTGTCTCGTGAGAAGCTTGAAGCTTTCCGCAAAGCTTTGGGCTTACTCCCCTTTGTGGACTGATCATGTCCTCAGGGCATGGCACTTCCCTTTACTCATTTTCCAGCTCTCGTTCACCGCATCACTCTAGGGAGGATTTGTTACCATATACATGTGGTAGTGATGTGTGTGAACACACTAGGACCGTCGGGGCAATTTTTCCCTCTTTAGGAGGTTTTTTCCCCCGAGCATTGTATATACGCCCATCACTCTAGGGCTATCTATCTTTCCATTGCACACTAAGTAACACACTCTCTATTGTGTGCCTTGAGCTTCCTTCGTCTTCTCCAAGCTGTGTGTGTTTCTCTGCAACCCTAATTCCAACAATATCGTGCCGTTTTCAATTTCAACAAGTGCTAAAATCACTAGGCCTGCCAGGCATAGTAGAAATTTCTTTTTAACATGCAATTTTTAAAGCCCCCTTTCATATGCTTTGTGTAATGCGATCAACTTATATAGTTTTCCATATATAACGTTAACTCAAGGATATAAAGACAAAAAATGACAGGCAATTTTGATATTCTAGCATGTCAAATGACATGAGGTTTTTTTTAAGCACTTGTTTTGATAAGAAAAATAGTCATTGACAAAAAAATTAAAAGATATTCCTAGTTGAAAGATTCCCTTCAACAATAAGAAAGATTATGTCTTAGTTTATAGCAAGTAATAACAAGCAATGACAAAGCATATAGATTTGCAACAATATTAGCTAGGAAGGATGGATACAACATTGCAAGAGAAAAACGGAGACGGAGAGAGAGAGAGAGAGAGAGAGAGAGAGAGAGAGAGAGAGAGAAACGTTAAAGAGAAGAGAAGAAAACGCTAAAGGAAAAATGAATGAGAAGAGAAACACCTATTTATATGGACACAAAACCTTCATTTGTCTTTTGAATTTCGAGCTTCATTTGTCTTTTCATTTGCTAAACTCACCGTTTACTTATGGACTTAATATGTTTTGAAAGAATTTTTATTTTTTGGAGATTTGAGAGACATAATAGCCCTTGACAAAAAAAAATAGGCGTCAATTTCAAGCCTTGTTTTGAGTCTAGATCCCACTTTAAAATCTCAAAATCTCTAAGCTTTTCTCTTAAAAAAACATAAGCAGAGAGAATTGAATTAAAAAAGCAACCTTAACCTCTACACCCTAAGCTTTAGAGTTGTATGCTCTAAATCCCACTTTAATAATTTTATATCTTTAAGCTCTAGAGCCCCTTTTACAAATTTACAACTCTAGATCCAGCATGTTTTGCAACAATATAAAAAACATTGCGTAAGAATAACAACCAGCGTGGCTGCTCTTCCTAGGCAGCGTGGCTTGTCCCAAGCAACTACGCCAGCATGAGCATGGGCAGCTTACCTGCATTCCCTTGATTCTAACCCAACCTTGATGCTGCCATCAGCGTTACCGGGGAACGCCCCTACCAAGGTGGCTACTCTTCCTAGGCAGCATGACTTGTCCCAAGCAACTACGCCAGCATGAGATAACAATGTTAACCCTCACGGCTCACGAACGCCCTATCACCTACGAGACGGACGTTGTAACCTACGGTGGACATTGTATTATTTATTTGGTAGAGTCAGGTACCGGGCTTGTCGGTCCTATAGGAAAAGGGTAAGAGTGATCGCCGATGAGAGGCGCACTCTAACTGGGACATTCAAGGGATTAGTTGGCTAAGCATGGGCGCCCAAGTGTGAATGGGGTGAGCTCATATAAAAGCCAACTAAACCTAAAATTCACTTATTCTCTCATTTGTGCAATAGAAGAGTGCTCTTGCTCCATCTCTATCTCCATCTTCTTCTTCTTCATCTCTTTGTGTGTGTATGTGTGTGTGTGTGAGAGAGAGAGAGTGTGTGTGGGCGATCGAGCATTACGAAGGCACGACGGCGGTGAAGCGGTTGAGCGCGGCGTAGCGGCGTCTCCTTCTTCTTCACGGCGAGGAATCCACCACGAAGCAAGCGTAGAGCGGTGAGTGACACACCATCGCTTTCTTTGAGCTTACTAGTTTAGGCTTGTTGTGTGCTTGGAGCCATTTGTGGCTCGCACACGGTGTATCGACAAGTTCCTTGCATTGACACGTGCGACATACGCGCACATTGTTGGCGCCGTTGTCGGGGAATCGCCTTGCACTAAGCCCAAAAGGCACTTTGTGCTTCTTCTATGAGTTGTTTGTAGTAGGAAAGAAGAGGAAGAGGAAGAGGAATGAGTTATTTTTCTGCAAGTTGTTAATTTTTATATTGTCTGCAAGTTCTGTGATTTCTGCATAATCTTGTGTTTTCTGTTTGCACACAGTCTTTGCACAATTAGTAGTCGTTACCTTGTTTGCAGTGAATGAGTAAGTAGGTAGACAGTTAGCAATTTCTGTTTGCACACAGTCTGTACACAGTTTTCTGTTAAGGTTTGCCTGCACACAGTCTTTGCACAGTAAGGTAGTGAGAGAGGAAGTAGGTGGACAGTTAGCTCACTGTCAGTAAGCAGTTAGCAGAGTGGTTAACAGATTAGTTAGTAGATTAGTTAGTGGTTAGCAGCACTGTTAGTAAGTAGATAAGGTAGTGAGCTGTGAGCTGTCGACAGAGAGGTTAGGTAGGTGTTGACAGTGTGTGTGGCCAAGAAAGGGTCACCTAAAACGTGCGCGGTCGTCGCCTAAAAAATATTAAAAAATATAAAAATATATAAAAATAAAAATTTTTGTGAAAAATCCGAATATTTAAGCGTGAGTGACTGGGAGGCTACACTAAAATTTTGATCGGGATCGGTTGCCCAAGCCCAAGCCCAAGCCCAAGCCCAAGCCCAAGCCCAGGCCCAGACCTCAGTCCTCAGTCTTATGATATATACTAGACTCACTCTTATATATATACCCTACCCCCTCAAGAGGGAATGAGAGCATGTGGGGCAAGTCCTCCACTCTCCTCCCTTCTCTTCCCACTTGCACCCTTAGACTTTCTAATTTGAGCCTAGTTCCCTACTAGAAATAGACGGTTTTAGGGATTCCGAGGGCATAAAGTGACCAAACGGAGGGTTGTAAAGCACGGCACGTCCCTCTGACCGAGACGCTCGTTTTGAGCTATCATACGTTCTATTCTATAGCTGGGTCAAAAAAGAAAAAAGGACCAAAAAATCAAAAAAAAATTAAGAAAAGACTTGGGTTGCAAAACACCCAAAAATACTAGGTGAGCAGCCTTCACGGGCACTCATTGACACTTCTAGGGGATCAAAGTCATATGAACCTACGCTCTGGACGAGTGTTAGAGCACGAGCATATTGGTAGTGCCTCCATTTACGCGGGCACCCATTATTCCTCCACCCTAGGATCTAGACCTTCGGCCGGGACTCAAGGTAGCGCGACCCAAGATCCTCATATCGCGTCTAGTGATTCTTCCTCTGACTACGAAGTCATGGAGGGGTATCCTACCCCAAACCCTGATAGTTCAAGTCAAGACATGCATGCCATGGGCCCACGGCCCGGGTCCAGTGTGTTTAGCCGCTTAAAAGAGACCCTTAGTAGAGCTACTCGCTCCGAACATGCGGTTAATGAAATAAATGAAGGGAGTGGGGAAGTAAATTCGTCATTCATGCCTAAAATAGACCTATGCTTCTTGAGAATGTGCATGTGAATGTTCCATCCACTGCACCTCCTGATCCTTTAGGACTATCTCCCTCTGAGGTTCTACTACCCGATGGTAGGAGTCTTGCCGAAGTACAAGAGATCAAATGCTATATGCAAGCAACAAGGGAGAGGGAAATTGAGAACCTACGAAGGCTAGAACAAATTCGAGCCTTGAAAGCAAAGGCTCCTATGACAACAATCATGCCAGCCGAGCAACTGAGTGCTCCCAAGGTAGCAGTCACGGAGGGACAAGCGATGGGGAGCAATAATGCTTCCACTTCGAGGGAAACCTCCAGCACGCCAGGCCTAGATGGGATATTCCTAAACGAAAATTGGGAGTATGACCTACAAGCAGAAGCTTTAATGGATCGGTACACAGGACACACCTATCATGTGGGTTGGTTAGATGTTCTACAATCCACATCGGGTGCTACTAGCATAGATGAGTAACAACAGAAAGTCTGTGATGTCCTCCATAGGATTGTCGAGTTAGAAAGACAGAACACAGGGATCAACATGCCTTCAACAAGCCTAATGAGATTCTTGGATACGGGAAAGGCCAACCAACCAACCCTATCACAAATGGAGACTCCCTCAGTGAGCCCCATTGATCCTCCATATGTTGTTTCGCCGGGAGCCTCAGTACAATCTGAGCCCACAAGTGGCAGCTTTACCTTCCCAGATCTAGCTCATCTTTCTCTTAATGACACTACGGCTACCATGCATATCCCAGTGGTGAGCATGAGAAGAAGTACACCATGGAGTTCATTTGTTAATACTACGCCGATGCCTAGTAGCACAGTGCCCCCAACTATACCTACATGTATGTATCAATCATGTGCACCTGTCGTACCTCAGCCTCATGTAGCTCCTACACCTCCGATTATTCCAAGAGCTTACAATCCACAATGGCATTATCCAAGCTCTTATACAAGTGGAGCCATGCCATTTAATAATAACATGCCATATCAGGCACCCCCTATGCCTAGGGCCACGCCTGTAAACTTTGGACCACCGTCTGGTACACCACCATACAAAATATGGGACCCAAGAGCCGCGCGTATGCCAAGGCCAAGGCCAACTCCCATCTTACATGTGGTTCCAGGAGCACATACACCCATTATACCTGCTCAAATAGGAGATTTGGCAGCATTTGCTCAAACTATCGGTCGCTCTATTGCGGAAAACATGCATAGTGCACCTGATAGAGAGCCTAGGAGCAAGGCAGTTCAAGTATCTAAGCTCACACAGAAATTCAGTGGAGACGGAGATGCTAGAAAGCATATGGAAGTCTTTGAACATGTGTGCGATTCCTTGGAAGAGCACAATGAGCTACATAAGTGTAAGGCTTTGAGTTTGACCCTAAGCGGAAAGGTTGGAGATTGGTATAGAACCTTAAGAGTAGAAGAGAAAAAGATATACTCTACTCTTAGGAGATTGTTCTTGAAAGAGCACATATGAGAGGGAGTACTTTGGGGTGTAGCCTCTCAGCTCCAGAAAGCCCAACGAGAAGAAGGTGAATCCGTCAGAGACTTCATTAGTCGCCTAAAGAATTTGAATTCTCGATGCAATCCAAACGAGCGATTCAACAACAACCAATTTCTCGATAGATTCATTAGGGGACTACGACATGAAAGTATCTATAATGGCCTATTCATTAGAGGTATCACTACTTGGCAATCCAATTGGAGGATAATTTAATGATTGCAGGAGAAAGAGTGTCTACCGAGCCGAAGTCTAGTAGCTCGCAAGCGTCAGGGCATGAGCCAATGAAGATAAAGCCAATCGTGAAAGAGCAAACAATATCTGAGATGACTTTGGCAAATCTCACCAAGGCCATCCAAGAAAGCCTTAGGGGTAATCGTGCTCCACAAAACACTCATATGTATCCAAGAAGGGAGCAACAATGGTGCTCAATTTGCTTGGGCCCACATACTACGAGTGAATGCCCTACTTTCAGAGTAAAGTTTAACGGGACTTGTAACGCGTGTGGTAGGTATGGACATCAAGCGAAGGATTGCCTAATGCTTAAACGCATCATGGAAAATAGACCGCCTATAGCTTGGGCAGACTCACCTCGAGTTCCTGCATTGATGCCTACCCCACCCATGGAGCAACAGTTGCCATTACAGCACATGGTCCCTAGAACCCAAAATGTGGTCCAAACCACACCGTTGCCACCTCCAGTGCTAGGACCGCAACCCCCTCATCCAAGAGTTACACCTATGAACCAAATAGATTGCGAGTCATCTAGTACCTATGACTCTAGGTACTAGAGTCTAGATTGCGAAGAGGACATAGACTCTAGTATCACCTATGGAGTCGACATGCTTGAGGAGTGTCCCATGTACTATATGGAAGACCATTGGGGACAAATCAAACCGGTATATCAAGCTACTGCGCTAGCAGCAAGAGGCCAAAACATTAATAGTTTTGCCAGGAGACCACCTCTTCAGTGCTACGAATGTGGTGGACCACATCGAGTAGCTGAGTGCCCCATTAGAATGCAAAAGAATGCTGCACTAATGCAAACAAGTCAAGGGAGTGCATTGGCAATGCCAATACTCACTTGTAATCGTTGTGGCATAGATCATTTGATCGCACAGTGCCCTAACAATCCAAACGCACCGAAAATCACACCATTGAACTTAATAGAGATTGTTGATGGGACACCACCAACTATAAACATAGTACCAGTAAACGCACTCACACTATCGATGCTCCAAAAACAAAATTATATTCTTGAGGAAAGAGACACGGCATCAATTGCCCAATCTCAAAAAAAGAACAAAACACGAAGAAAGAGATCGCAAAAAGCAGCGAAGTCAGACCCCAGCTCAAAAACCAACATAGGGACTGGTGATGACCCCGTATATATGAACGACGCTAAAGAAGATTCTGATTCAGGTGAAACCATGGAGACCAAAACGACCACTAACATAGAAACCAACAAGGAAGATCTTCATGAGCCACAATGGCCAGGATCCAAAAAGAAGATAGGAACTTACCCAAACCCTACAGAGGAGATTGAGCGAGTCAAGCAATTAAGGAGTTTGGTAGAAGATACCCAAAGGGATCTGGAACCAGCACCTAGGAAGATCCAAATTACAGACATTGTGTTCCCTACGCAACAACAACCTCACCAAGTCCATAGACCCTTGGACATACCTAGTGTCATCCAAGAAGAAAGTGACTTAACGTCATGGGAAAGTGGGCGTACTCACTTCTTGATGGAAAGAATGTTTACAGAGGGAATACCTGATCCTATCGAAGAAATGGAGATCCCATCTTCCCCACGTCAAGGGACTCAAGGCCAAAAGGTGCCGTTAAACATTGCCAAATTGATGGATTTCATGTCTTCAGAAGTTAGAACCACCATCATGTCCAAACTATATAAAGACCCCGAGCTAGTCTCAACACTGCGAGCGTTTCTCAATGGAGAATTACAGGCCGGATTACCACAGTTTGCACATATGAACAAACCTGACTCGGTAATGAATGATGAGGAACATTTAGCACCACCATCTGACCTAGCGGGACATGAATCTGTAATTGAAATACCCGTTAACAAGTTGGGGCAATACTTTGAAGGTGATGAATCTAATGCTACTCTACCAATCACTACTAAAGGATTAATTGTAAAGGGGGTCCTTGACGGTGTTGCAGGAGTCAGCATGGTGACAAAGAGTTGTTGGGAGTCTATGGGGAGACCTCACCTTGAAGCCACAAGCATAGTGGTAAAAATGGCTAATGGATCTATTGTTACACCTATTGGAATGCTAAAGGATCTCAGGATCAAGGTCTTGGGACACAAGGTAAGGCATACTTTCATTGTTATGGATTTTTCCAAGCATCCTATGTCATTTGAGATGATCTTAGGGCGTCCATTCATGAGGGAAGCAAAAATGGTGCATGACTGGTCCAAAAACCACGTCTACTTACAGTTCCAAGACTCTGTCATTCGAGTTGATCTTTTAAGTGGTCGAACGCATCCTCTAGGAAATAAATTCATCATTGATAATCGATCAGACACAACAATTCACTCAGCTCCATTACAGTATTGTTACACGTGTAACGAAGACACGGATATTGGGGAGAACTCTCCTTATATGGATATCCTACCCGGAATGGCTGAGTCAGACAATGTCGATTGGGTACACCTAGCGGCAACTATAGATACATGGGGAGCTAGAGGAACAACCCGGGTAACACCAGATGGGGAAGAGATACCACACATTGCACCAATAAACATGTTAGGTGTAGCGCATGTAACATCTGATGATAAGAAAGAGGCACACCTACCTAAGAGTGAAATTGATGATTCCTCAAAGGCTTCAGGCCAATACACATCAGAAATGGAATCTCAGGGAGAAATGGATTCAGAACCTGAGGAAACATCGAGTGAACCAAGTATAGAAACTAAACACTCAAGGCCTAGTACGACCATCTATGGTAATTTATATGAGAGTGAAGAAGATACAAGCGAAGACCTATCAGGCGAGTCGAGTTCAAACATTTACCAAAATCAAAACCTTAACAAGAAACAAAGGTCATATAAGAGACGACAATATCGAGCAAATGTGAGAGCTAGGATAAACAAGGAAAGATCTACTGCAGAATGGCTTAGCTATCTAGGGGCATGTGATGCTCATCGAAAGCTAGTAGACAATTGGGGTGAACATCTCCAGAATGTCATGTGGTGTAGCCCACGACCCATTGACCTCGCTCAATTGGAGGTTACAGAGCCGAAATTGAGTCGAACTATAAGAAGACGTCAAAATCGAGAGTTAGCACAACAACAAAAGGAGGCAGAACTAAAAGAAAGGTCTCTATCAGGACAAGAGCCTACTAACTTACATACGGCTCCTGAACATTTTAAATCTTATACCATAGGGGAGCGAAAGGTTGTGTATGCCAAAGCCCAACGAATACCTACCAATGGAAGCAGTGGAGTCTAGGATGGTCCAGCGGTAGTTAAAGAGATAGAATTAGCAGAACCACGTGAGGAGTCTAAACCAGTCTTTATTGCTCAAGACCTTACTAAAACTGAAGAGGCTGTACTAAAGGAGCTCCTCAAGGAATACAAGGATATCTTTGCTTGGAGATATCATGACATGAAGGGCGTTCCACCTTCTGTGGTGCAACATACAATTCCCATGATCAACATTGCTAAACCCGTCCAACAACGACCCTATCCAATGAATCCTAAGTACGCCAAAATTGTACAAGAGGAGATTGAAAAACTTATCCAATGTGGATTCATATACCCTATTGAGCACTCAGAATGGGTTTCTCCAATAGTCATTGTGCCAAAAAAGAATGGGAAACTAAGAGTGTGCGTAGACCTCAAGAAAGTTAATGCAGCTACTAGGAGAGATCATTATCCCTTGCCATATTCAGAACATGTGCTTGAAAGAGTTGCGGGCAAGGAAGCTTATAGCTTTTTAGATGGGTACTCTGGTTACAATCAAATCACAATTGCATTAGAGGACCAAGCTAAAACTGCTTTTGTCACAGAGTTTGGAGTGTTTGCATTCCGTGTTATGGCTTTTGGCCTAACAAATGCCCCTGCTACATTCCAACGATTAATAAACACTGCGTTTAAAGAATTTCTAAGGGAGTTTTGTGAAGCTTTCCTAAACGACCTTTGTGTTTATTCTTCTTGGGAGAAGCATTTGTTATATCTACGAAAAATATTTGAAAGGTGCAGATTTTATCGCATTTCATTGAACCCTTTCAAATGCCAATTTTGGGTTAAGCATGGAGTCATTCTAGGGCATATAGTGTCCAAGAACGGGATATCCACAGATGAGAGTAAGATTAAAGCCATTGCCGATTTGCCACCACCTACGAAGTATAAAGGAGTTCAAAGATTTATGGGCCATGTTGGTTATTATCGAAGGTTTATTTTAAACTTTGCCGAGATGGCGCGTCCATTGTACAAGCTTCTTATCGAGTTTCACTGGACGGAAGAATTTCATCAATCTTATGAGTTATTAAAGAAGGCCCTAACAAGTGCTCCAATCCTGCGAACACCTGATTGGAATGTACCTTTTCATGTGCATATTGATGCATCAAACTTTGCTATTGGGTGTGTTCTAACTCAACCAGGATCAAAACATAAATTGGACTACCCTATTAGCTTTGCAAGTCGCCAATTAAATGATTCCGAGATGAACTACACTACTACAGAGCGCGAAGTTCTAGCTATGATTTACGCAGTAAAGAAATTTCGCTATTACCTTCTTGCTACCAAGTTTGCGTTGTATGTTGATCATCAAGCATTGCTATATTTGGTAAACAAGCCGTGTTCCACAGGTCGAATTACACGATGGTTGTTGATTCTTCTTGAGTTTGACTTCACCGTTGTTGTGAGGCCTGGGAGGAAACATGTCATGGCGGATCATTTATCTCGTATCCCTAATGGCGAAGCTCCTACAGGGGTTGATGATGAATTGCCTGATACTCCTTTGTTCATTGTTGAGACAATGCCTGAATGGAGTGAAAAGATTGTTAACTTCTTAGTTAATGGTTTTCCACCCAAAGAGCTGCGAAAAGATATAGCTCGAAAATTAATCAAGGAATGCGAACCCTATTGCTTACTGGCTGGAACTCTCTATAAGAGAGGAAAGGATGATGTTCTTAGACGCTGTGCCCGCGAGGATGAGTATTTATATATTCTACAAGAGGCACACATGGGCGTAGCTGGTGGTCACTTTTCAGGAAAGTTGACTGCCCGAAAGATCTTATAGTCAGGCTATTGGTGGCCCACTCTGTTTAAGGATGCATCACTTTTTGCAAAGGGATGTGATGAATGCCAACGCTTCAAGAAGCCACAAAGAAGGGATAGGATGCCTCTACATCCCATCAAGGTAACCCAACCATTTGAAAAGTGGGGCTTAGACTTTGTAGGACCGATTAGTCCGACTGCACGTAACACGCAATCACGATATATCATTGTGGCTACCGACTATGTAACCAAATGGGCCGAAGCAAAAGCAACACGAAAGGTGGATGCAAAAACAACAGCTAAGTTCCTCTTTGAAAACATTATCACACGTTTTGGATGCCCCTTTGAACTTGTGAGTGACAATGGAACTCATTTTATAAATGAAGTAATAAAAGAACTCACATCAAACTTCATGATATCTCACCACAAGTCTACACCCTATTATCCCCAAGCAAATGGCCAAGCTGAGAGTACCAACAAAACTCTCATCTCCATTTTGACAAAGACAGTTGAGGCTCATCGCACTGATTGGGACCTAAAGCTTACATCAGCTTTATGGGCTTATCGTACTGCATATAAAGTTGCTATTAATTGCACACCGTTTAAGATGGAGTATAGCCAAGAAGCACTTATGCCATGGGAGTTTGTCATTCCTAGTCTTCGAGTAGCTTCTCAAGAAGGTTGGGATGGTAACCCCTTAGTGGAGCGATTATATATCCTGGAAAGGCTAGATGAAGAGAGGCAATTAGCTGTGCGAAATGCTCTAGTGGAGAAGGATAGAAGAAAGAAGTGGTTTGATAGCCATTTAAAGGATAAAGACATCAAGGTTGGTGATAAAGTTCTTATGTACGGGGTACGTAATGAAAAGAAGAAATTGAAATACGCTTGTAAGGGACCATATCGAGTGTGTGAAATTACCCCGCAAGGTACCATTCGTGTGAAGACTCTAGATGCAGTTGAAACCATTGGATTCCTTAATGGGAGTAAATTCAAAAGATATTATGATCCTCTAAGCCAGGAAGAGTTACAAGCCATCCATCAAAAGAAGGCTGCCAAGGAACAAACAGAGCTTAGAAGAATCCAAGCAAGAGTTGAGGATCGAGAACGACAACAACGTCTTAGACGCCAACGAGAGGCTAATCTGGAAATCACACAAGCATTTTTCGAGGACACAGATGACGACTCATTAGAATTTGAGCCACCCCTACGATACCCAATTGAGCTAAATAGCCCCTATGGGAAAGTACTATACAATGCCTTATTAGATACGGGAGCTAAACACAATTTGTTATCCTATGGAGTTTGGTGTCAATTAGGGAAACCGACCCTATCCCCGAGTACGATGCAAGTCAAGGGCATTAATAAAAAGAAAATTGCTATTCTTGGAGTCCTTCAGACCCCTGTTGTCTATGACAATGGAAGCATAGTGCAGAGGTTTCTAGTCATGCCCGCGGGAGCTATGGAAGGCAACGTAAACCTGGGACGCACGTGGATGTTGGCAACCAAATGCATTATTGATTGGGATACTGGTAGTGTCACGACGCGACCACCGACTCTTACCCCTATCATTCAAGCAAAGTCACCTACGTTGCAAACTCTAGCAAAGTTGAAGGATAGCCAACATTCACAAGCCAAGGTGGTTAACTCGTCTTTGCCGGCTACCCATGAACCTAGCACTTCAACACTTGTAGTTGCAGCAAGCAGTAATATTGCAAGTACTCAACCTGCACGACCTAAGAGTACATATCAATGGGTCCCCAAGGCCTTATTTCCAACTACCTCAACCCTCCCATCCATTCCAAGAAAAAATTTCCCTGGAAAACCAAGAGCGCGCTCTAGGAGATTCAAGACCAAATCACGATGGATTCCAAAACGACTATTAGAAGCCCAAGGCTACTATGATGGAAATGAGAAAATTTGGGTACCTAAACGTAAAATGTGTCCTTCCCTATCGACAACAAACCCATATGAGTCAAACAGTGTAATGCTAAAGCCAATGGCAGACCGTGGGAAGGGAAAGATCACAGAATGCTACACACCTAGTCCAGAGCTAGTTTGGGCTCCAATGCAAAACCAATTTATTTCACCTAGCTCAGGAAGGGGGGGAGTTCCATGAAGCTTCTAGCTCCTCATGTAATACATCCATAGAGGTAAAAGCTTCTACACAGCCTCCACCTACAATAGTGGACCTCCATGAAGCTACAAAGGAATCCACACCTTCTAGTGTTCAAGAATCACCTGATGAACCAATTCAATTTCGATCCTAGGAGAGTACCTTACCACCCTTGCAACTCGACGAGGCACCTAAGGTAATAGAAAACTAATGGCAAAAATATTCACCTATAACAACTTGGAACAACTAGTTTCAAAGGGTGACAACATCATTTCAAACGGTATGATCTACCCAAGGAAGGGGGGAGTGTTTGTGGACATCCATTATTCACTTGCTTCCCTCTCAACCTTTCTCCCTGACCTCTTAATCTCCAATCTTAGGGAATGTATATATAAAGCCTTATACTCACAAAAACAAGATAAAAAAGTAAAAGAGCAAGAGCCATAACACAAAATCATAAAAACAAATTATGCACAAGAACACGACCCTTGTAATATTTGCACTCTAACCATCATCTATTTGCGTATATAGATATGGCTAGTACGCTAGAGTCATCCACTCCTGCCTTGGGTGAGAGGTACCCTCGTTACTTTTCACAAATATTTCACATGGTCTTTCCAGTGCTTGCATGTGAATGGGATTTGATAGGTACGCTAGCATGTGAGAGGAATTTTGAGGAGTTAGAATGGCTGATACATCTCTTGACCATGTATGATCCATACTTAGTAGAGAGCGTTTCTCCCATTGCACAAGCCTACCCTTTTGACCAAGATGACTATAGGTGTCTAGTGACCTTCTTAGTAAACATGGACACCTATGATGAAGAAGAAAATTTACAGGACTACACGGATGGCACATATGGTCTCATGGATGATGACTTTGTTTATCTCGACGACGAGGATAGGGGTTTAGCCTTAGGGTTTCCCCCCAACCTCTACAATATCCTATTCCCTTGACTCTCTAGGGGGAGTGCAAATAATTAGGTTAGGGTTCCTTATGTTTTTTGTTGTGTTCAATAAGTGTTGGTACCTTTTCCCACTAATGTGCCTCCTGGAGGTATTCTTTTTGTTTCCTAGTGTGTATAGGAACGTGTTGCTATTGATAGGATTTGGACCTTGATGGAACCTTTCTCTCGTTCACACTTCAGATCAAGCGCGACCATCAACACAAACATGTGTTTTTTGTCCATTAGCATTGCCCCTATCTATTTTGCATCCATGTTTGTCTGCTTTAATTGTGATTGGTAGCCTAATATTCACCGCATTTTCTTAGTATCAAACATTTAATTCAATGTAATTTTTTGTCATAATCACTTGTCTAGGTTTAAAAATCAAGCAGTCCGACTAAGCTAGTTTGACCAAGTTAGATGTTAGAAATCTTCTCTTAATACCATGGGGGAATGCCTTCCTAATAGCAATGGTTACTTAGGTTCTTAATCCGATTTAGGCAGCATTGTGTGAAATGTACTAGGGCTTTCTAGTGGGCTTGACCCTATTGACCTTTAGCTTAAGTATTATAAAGGGAGTTTACTAGTGTGATGAGCCTGGGGAGGTGTATCAGAGTTATATGTGTAATGGAATTTGCCTATTCAATTTGAGAGTAGAGGAATTTAATGAGAGTACTTTCAAGAAATGATTTTGTGAGCATAGCGGGTAGACATAATTGAAGATAGCAACATAATTATAGCAATTAGTTAACTTGGCATAGACAATACTTTTGCAAGAGAGAGAATTTAGAGAACATGACAACAGTTGAGGACCGGATTTATGTGGATCCGGTCCCCCCTCCAATAGGCATTTGTATTATGATTTCTCCCATAAAGAGAGACTTGTTACAATACATTCTTTGTGTTCCTTGTGACCTAGGTGAAGCAATGAAGATGGAAAGCTTCATGCATCACCATCATAGCATAACCTAAACTTGAAGAAAGCTTTAACTATACCAAGCCTCAGTCCCAAGACCTCAAACACCTTCGAAGGTGGAGAGAGCTAGCAGGGAATGAGGGTAGGGAAGAGGAAGAAGAAACATTTCGTAGGAGAAAGAATTAGTTCCTCACTTATCATACTCTTGTTGCTAGCATACATAATAGCATAGTAATGAAGAAGAAGGAGATGGCAAGCTTAAGCATTGAAGCATGGCTCTTGGTTGGATTTGCACTCCATAGCCAAGAGTGTTGGTGTAGGCTCTCAACCTTTACTTGCTTGGAGAGGGAGCTCTTCCACTTTGCATAGCACACAATGAGAGTGCTTGTGAGTGTGTGTGGGTGAGTATACCCCCTAAGCACCCCCCCTAGCTTTCTTGGGTCGACCCCCCCTTGTAGCTCATGCTTGAAGCTCATTGGACCCCTCCAGGCCTAGCCAATCACAAGCAGAAGACATTACAAGCAACAGGGATAGCCTTGGGACAAGTGTCCCCCTTTCCCCTTTGAGAGAGAGGACTTGATAAATGCAAAAACAATTAGATAATTCAAGTAATTTATCATTGGACCCCTTTGAAGCCTAGCCAATAGGCTTCAAGCAACACATGAAGGTAACATGGGTAGGGACCTGACATGTGTCCTTGCCGCCTCTTCAAGCTGGGGCTTCCCTTGTGAGTGTGAGTGTGTGTTCTCTCTCTAATCCCTAGGAAAAGGGCTCGCCCCCCCTCTTGTAGGGATGCTTTTGACTTTAGGAGCTCAAGCACCTTAGTCATCAAGCATGACAAAGCACTTGGACTAGGGGGTATTCCCACAAGCATCTCAGGCAAGCATGTCAAGGCACCTTAAGCACCTTAATCAAGCGGCAAGTCAAGCACCTCAAGCATGGAGTAAGTCAAGCACCTCAAGCACCTTAATCAAGAACCTCAAGCACGACAAGCACCTCAAGCAGGTCAAGCACCTCGAGCTTGGGCCGGGTTCCCACCTCAAGCTCAGCCCTAGCTTACCTAAGGTCAAAGGACTTTTACACACATTATTGGAGGTCTTCAATGAAGCTAACCCTAAGGTCTTATGCTCCATTGGTTAGCCTTGCTCTTGATAGACCATCTCCCATTTGGGCCCCTTTACTATTGGCCCCGTGTTGAGATAGATCTATAAGCACATATCTATATCTTAACACTTGTTCCCGTTTATTCTCCCACATTAAGTGATCAATTTAATATGAGAAAATCATTTGGGTTGGTTAGATATTAGATTTTATGACATATGACCCCCCAAAGCTACAAAATTAAAATGACGAAAACAAACAACACAAAAAAAATATCAAAGTGCCACAATGTAAAATTTTAAGCTGGAAGAGAAATCCCTGCTTAAATTGGTACTCCACTCACATGTATCGCCTATGGTACTAGAGCCCTAGAGGTTCCCAGTGTGGGTGCTTTTCCTTGAAAAGCAAAAAACCCAAGGCAGTCAAAATAAGCACACACATCAAAATTGAATCACTGTAAAAAGACTTTGGGGGGTCAAAGCAAAGGTAATCAATCAGGCGACGATTTCATGAGAAATTCCTTTTATCGTAGCTTAACTACAAGGTCCTCTAGGTATAGCCTCTAGTCAGCCCTCGAACATGAAATACTTGGGTCTCGCGATTAAACAACTTAATTAACTAGAGAAAATTAAGAAGCTTACCCATGGTATTAATAGTCGATCTCTAGTGCCTTTCAACCGTTAAATTAGCGACCCCAGACTTGTTTTATTTTTTACCTTTACATCTGTTTATGCATTTGATTACATTGCAATTTAATGCTTATTGCTGACAAATTGTTTAAAATTCTGTTACCAATCAATTGTCTGCCTAAAATTGCATATTCTTTTTAATCGCTTATGAGAATACAGTTACTGTGCAATGTTGTTTGATTCTGCAATGACTGAAGAAGGCTAAGGACATTCATCTCAAATGCACTTCCACCTCGACCAACGAGCTTCAACTCAATAGCTTCCGAGGACGGAATCTACATCAGGAAGGGGGGCATGTTAACCCTCACGGCTCACTGACACCCTATCACCTACGAGACGGACGTTGTAACCTACGGTGGACATTGTATTATTTATTTGGTAGAGTCAGGTGCCGGGCTTGTCGGTCCAATAGGAAAAGAGTAAGAGTGATCGCCGATGAGAGGCGCACTCTAACTGGGACATTCAAGGGATTAGTTGGCTAAGCATGGGCGCCCAAGTGTGAATGGGGTGAGCTCATATAAAAGCCAACTAAACCTAAAATTCACTTATTCTCTCATTTGTGCAATAGAAGAGTGCTCTTGCTCCATCTCCATCTCCATCTTCTTCTTCTTCATCTCTTTGTGTGTGTATATGTGTGTGTGTGTGTGAGAGAGAGAGAGAGAGAGTGTGTGTGGGCGATCGAGCATTACGAAGGCACGACGGCGGTGAAGCGGTTGAGCGTGGCGTAGCGGCGTCTCCTTCTTCTTCGCGGCGAGGAATCCACCACGAAGCAAGTGTAGAGCGGTGAGTGACACACCATCGCCTTCTTTGAGCTTACTAGTTTAGGCTTGTTGTGTGCTTGGAGCCATTTGTGGCTCGCACACGGTGTATCGGCAAGTTCCTTGCATTGACACGTGTGACATACGCGCACAAACAAATCTCTCTCTCTCTCTCTCTCTCTCTCACACACACACACACACACACACACACACACACACACACACACACACACACACACACACACACACACACCAAAAGTCTTGCAGTGATTGCTTCAATGTGAGCACCTTGCTTGGCATGGACGGTCACCACATTTGTGATAAAGGGGCCATGTTTTGGTATCCAAGTAAGCTTTTGATGGTGTGTATCATGTCAATGCCAAGGGGCTAATGCATGCCATTTCCCTATGCTCTCACTTTACACCATTGCAATAACTTTTCGATGCAATGGGTAATGCAAAAAAAGAAAAACATGTCTCCGCATTTTTATAGGAACCAATATGAAATTTGTCAACTATGTTGTTTATTAGTAAAGAAAGAAGATGTGCAAGAGAAAAGGGTATTTTTAGAGGGTTTCTTGCTCTTACTATATTCTCAATATCTATGAATAGCATATTGTTTTGTAGAGTTTAGCATTCTACTCTTTTTTAGGCATGCAATAAGTCACAACCTATGATCCTTCGTGAAACATACAGATCCAGATTTCCACGTGCTTATCTGATTCACGGATGTTATTGTTCCAATGCCAAGAATATTCTAAACCTTCTTCACACTATGTACATCTTGATCTCAATATAGTAGCTTTGAAAAGCAACAAACACAAACTTTATGAGCTTGCCACCATTCTCCTTTGTGAATTTGTCTTTGCCACCATCCATTTGATGGATTGTACTCAATCTTTATGGCTATATGGACATGCACATCTGTGCTTTGCTACAATTTAGTCCATTTTGATTATAAATTAAACTATTGCAAACCTACTTTTCCATATGTTTTCCCTCTTATGCTTGCATCAAAATGCATTGGCCGCACTATTGGCTTGAATATGTCACCATGCCTCACATGGACCCCTTACGTATTGTCATAACTGATAGCAACATCCTTCTTAATCTTTCACATATTGACATAGTGCCATATGAGGTATTTTTTTGGTTAGCTCCCTACCTTACCTATCCCCAATCCCTTTTACTCAGTTCCCTTCTATACATACACGAACTTACTATTTTCTTTGAGTATTCTCCGCACGCGCATGAGAGAGAGAGAGAGAGAGAGAGAGAGAGAGAGAGAGAGAGAGAGAGAGAGAGAGAGCACTTTCTGATGTGTGGAAGGCTTCAGTGCTTGAGGATTTCTCAAGCTCAATAAAGAAGTATTATAGATATCAAAGTATTATATTTGAGGGCTGGAGTTTCTTTATGGCCTTCAAAAGTAAAAGTAGAGTAACCCTTTAAGTGACACATGGATGCTTCTAGGACTCATCTCTCTCTCTCTCTCTCTCTCTCTCTCTCTCTCTCTCTCTCTAACACAGACACATCAGTGCCCCATGTAAGGGTGTAGCAGATTTTTAATAGGTGGGTTCGGGGTGGTGAGAGAGTGATCCTGGATGTACTCGGCATTCAACTTCTCTACATCTATTATGCTCTTCTATTTTGGGGCTACATGAGGTTCCCAATGTTTTCAATAAGCCAGGTTTAGTGTATTTTTGTCACTAAAATTGTAATTTTTTGGCTATATTTCAAGCTTGCCAATGAAGAAAATTAACAAAATTTTGCAAGTTTTAGTCAATACTATCAATTCTTCAAATTTCGACCTAAAATTCAAAAGCCTGTTTTATTGTGTAATTTTTTATTTTAAGATTTCTTTAGAAAAATATTTTTGGCGGGACCTATTTGAGAAACCCTCCTCTATGTGTGTGTGTGTGTGTGTGTACGCGCATGCTGTCCCACATAAGGTGTAGGTAGCGCCAATCAAATCCAAGATCATTCGACTCTGACCCTTTGTGCAAAGCTACAACATGTAATGTGCACATTGTCGAGGCTAGAAGGAAAATTATACATGAAGGTGCCAAGTGCGAGATTTTAGCTCAACATTATACGATGCGTGAAATCTTTGAAAGTTCTACATTTTTTGAAGCTCAAGTATAAATTTCGTGGCTAGAAAGAAAAAGGGAGTTCTTTATGTTGCGCATAATCTAGCCCGGGCACATCCCAATGGGATTGACATTGGGTGTCATTCGAACCGTCGAATTTGGATTGTTGAGAAAATTCAAGGCGAAAAGTAAATTCGGGGCAGTAATTAAATTTGAGCTAGTCAAGATGGATTCGCACCTTGCACGTCAAAGCCACGACCTGTCCTATTCAAGGCATGGGCTCTAACCACCACGCTCACATGCTTTCACTGAAGATCAGAGTACTCCTATGCATTGCATTGTAAGTGCATAGTTATTTGTAAATTTGGGTGTCAATCGCATGGTCTACAATGCATGCATGTTATGATCTGTCACCTCCACCCTTGATCCCATTAACCACGCCCATCTATACTATATATTAAGGAGATTGGTTTTCTAGTGCCACATGTCGCAATTTCCTTTATCTGGCTACAATGAGGACAGTGCGCACACAAGAGAGAGAGAGAGAGAGAGAGAGAGAGAGAGAGAGAGAGGCGGCTGAAGGCTGCCAGCCACACTAGTGCCATCTAGTACACGATGTTCTTTACGGCCTTCGAAATACGAAGTAGAGCCACCCTTTACAAAAACAAAAGTAACCACCCTTAAAAATTGAAGGTGGGAGTGAAACTCCATGGCCTTGCTAAAGAGTTAAAGTAATATAAATATAAATATAATATTAAGTATTGCTACTTTTTGACAAAACTATGTCAAAACTAAGTCTTTTCATTTTTTTACCATGAGAGTACTTCCTACTTACCCTTCACTTTTACATTTCAAACCAAATGACTTTCTACTTACCCTTCATTTTTCTCAAGGTTCTTGAAATGAAGGAGAGAGAGTGACACATGGATGCCCTCCACTTGAAATGAAGGCTGTCAACATTTCATGCTTTCAAAGGTAGCCCAAAATCCTTGCCTTGATAAATGAGCATTCATTCATATTTCAAAACCCAAGACATGTCTATCATTAGATCTACACACTCTTCATTTAAATGAGTGTCCATCGTCTTATTTCAACCAATCATCTTATTTAGCGTATCAAAAAATGCTTGAAAATGTAACCCAATCTTTTTTCTGTTTTAGTCAGCAAAAAGAGAATGCATCACTATAACCCAGCGTTCTTTCAAGAAAAGTGTGCCTCAGCTTAACCTTGAGGCGGTTACAAAATCAAAGTAGCCGGTTGAGGGGAGGGCAAGAAGGAGAAAACTCCGCTTAAAATACATGAAAAATAGTGTAATTTTGCAAAAATACTGGCTAGTATTGTAAAATTTCCGGTTCAGATTTGTCTTGGAGGGATTTTTGTATGTTTGTGAAAATGAATGTTCCCAAAGAGTGCTATAACCTTGCCCTTTGGGCCGGCCAAAATTGCCGGGGCAAGGGGGAAAGAAGAAATTCCATGCCAAAACAGGAAATGAAGATGTGCCAGCATGCTATTCTCTAAAGCAATAATTGCATCGTCCGGACCCACCAGCTCGACGAGCGGCCTGCACCCCTCGGGAGTCGGAGCACCTGCTCCATGTACTTTGCAGCGAGAAAAGCTCGAACTGCTGACCCCATTGGCTCGTAGCCTATGCGATAACCAGAAGGTCGCAAGCTATTCGCTGCAATACTGTCAAGCAACTTTTACCATTCAGATAATCGTGTTCTTTTGGAGTCGGGCAAACATTTTAACACTATCAAAGTGGTGTGTCTCGCTGCGTGTCTTCCCCAACGCCTACCGCTCACGAGGGCCACACCTCGATCACGAGCATTCGCAGCAGCCCCTCAGCCCTCATCTCCTGCTCTCCTAGCGCGCTCAGGTACACTACGCTGTTTTGCCCGTGCGCACACACACGAATCGTCGGTACATTAGGGGATGCCATATGTTTTGTCATTCAAATCAATTTCAGAATGATTATGAGAGAGGTAGCTACGATCATAATTGTGAATTTTCTGTTTTATTCAAGAAGGTGAAACTAGTCTAAATGGATAGAAAAGGAGAGAGCTGGAGCTCTTGCAAGCGAGTGCACACACACGCACACCACACACACACAAAAAAAAACCAAGAGAAGCACACACGAGGGAGGTGGTTGTTGAAAGTTGCTTTTTCTTCATCACCACTCAAAATGATGATAAGTTCTTCAAAACATAAGTGAAGAGTACAACACGTTAAGAACTATGTACAATGGTCAATGTGAACCCGCTAGCGAGTCAGGTGGCAATATAAGTGGCCATCGCTCTTAGTAGGTAGAACATGTCAGTGAAGTTCCGTTGTAGTACCGTTGGCAATGATCCTCTTGTCCGCTACCTCTAGGATAAAGGTGGGCGAGAAGTCCTTTAGACAACCCATGTGTCGAGCTTGATATCTCAACTCTCCCCCTCAAGAGTCAAGCCCAAGCATAGCTCGAAATCGCCTTAGCTTCTCTTCTCCTAGGGCCTTCGCGAAGATGTTCGCAACATGTTTATCCGTTCTCACAAACCTAATGTCGATCTCTCCAACCAAGACCCTGTCTTCGATGAAGTGGTAGTGCTCCTTAATGTGCTTCGTCCTTGCATGGAATACTGGGCTGAAGGTTTTGCACCAATTGTATGTCACTAAGGTTATTCGAGTATGTCACGTGACACATCCAACCCTATGTGTTCGTGGACAAGCTGCAGCATGACAAGTGTTCAGTTCAGTCAAGTCAGTCTAGTAGGAAGTGATCTGGCACTTTTGTGAGTTTGTTTGCAGACCGTGTATGTCTAGACACTTAGATTAGATGCATATCCTCTGGTTGCTCACAACATGACTATCAAATTCCAGTCAGATCCCATCAGTAGCATTTTTACAGTGCCTAGACCTATTTTCCCTATTTTTGATATTTTTCACTTATTATTTTTAAGTGACTTTTGTTGGAAAGTAGGTAGGGCAATTTTGCTAAGTTTGTATATAAGCAAACCTAGCGCTAGCACTTTCTGGCAGAAGAGGTAGCAAGAGCACCTTGCTCAACAGGCAACTTCTCAGCAAGACCAACCGCCGCGACAACTCTGGCGTATTCTCTCAACAGAAGGCCTAGCGTTTTTGCACCAGATCAGCCAGCGTTTTTGCACTTGCAGATTCCCGGTGACAGTAGGCAGCAGATCAGCCCTAGCATTAGCAGGTTCCCACAGCCACACAGCAGATTTCCTGGCGTTAGCAAATTTCCCCCACAAGGTCAGTTTTCAGCCCTAGCGTTTTTGGTTTGCAGCACAACCTCAACGTTTTTGCAGATTATCACGACAGAATCAACCATAGGATTAGTGTTTTCAGTATTCAGTCTTTAGCACTCACAGAAGAAGTCCCGAACCTCGCAGATCTCACCTTCCCGCAGCAGTTCCTCGCTGCACGGTGGGATCCATCGAAGTTTGCAGTTTCAGCCCTGAAAACGCAGATTTCATCATCTGCGTTTTTAGCGTGTCATCGTCGCATCGTCACCGACATAGAGTCAGAATTTAGCAGATAGAGATTTGTAGATTTCAGCCATTAGCATTTTTAGATTTCACCGTCTCGTCGTCGTCCTCGTCGTCGACAAGTCCAAGCATTGTAGAGAGTTGTGCAATCATAAGTAGACCGCTCTGGCCATAGAGAGTGGGGCCTTCGGAGGAGGGTTTTACAACGTCGTATTCTCTTCTCTCTCTATCTCTCAGTCTCATACACTTTCATGCACAGTGGCGATTCACTTTGTTTGTGTTCATTGCACTCTCATTAAGAACGGAAGGCTCTCCCTTCCATAAAAATAAAAGGAACCTTGAGCACAGTTCGGAGCACTCATCTTGAGCAAAGTTCAAACATTTAATTCCGCTGCACCTTACATTGGTATTAGAGCTTTGGCAGTGTTCTGTATCACTCAAGGAAAGCACCACAATAATTTTTTTTGCTTGTTGCGGTCGCACGTAACCCAAGATTTTTTGGGCGTGTCGATCCCTTATCGTGTTTTTGAAGAGTGACAGGAAACCCAAGAAAGAATGGCTTGTCCAGCCTTCCCTTGTGCCTCTTTTTACTCATTGAGAGCGGACCGTGCACTTAGCGGCCGGCCAATCGACGTGAGGTGGGAAAAAGCAACCTTGGTGTAAGTGCAAGGCCGCCAAGGGGTGCGCCCGCAAGAAAGAGAAGAACTTGGGTGAAGAGAAGATCCTTCTCTAACACAGATTGCAAGCGAAAGAAGAACCTCAAGATCCTCAAGACCCTCAAGAACTGGGCCCAAGAACCAAGACCCCCAAGAACCCAAGTTCCTTGTGAACTTAAGAACCCAAGACCACAAGAACCCATGACTTCAGTGGATGGTCATCACTCGAAGCGGCATGAGAGAGGCGAAGAAGAATTTTTTCCACTAAGAGGTTTTTCTGACCCTTCCCCTTCCCCATCTACACCAAGGATTGCACTAACTCCTACGGAGGAGTTGGCGCAAAGCAAATGTTTATGGACAGGAAGTTAGAATGCAAAGCAAGAAAAGCAGAAAGAATGACAGAATTTGATCAAGAAAGGCAGCCATAGAGCATGAGCACGAGCAAGCGCGACACATGCAAGAGTTGTTGCGACTCTTTTCTCAAGTGCAAGCACAGATGCAAGCGATTCGTGAAAAGGAGACACTCTCCGTCTCTTCTTTTCCAAAGCATGACACACAGGATTTGCATGATGATTTGAATGACAAGCATGATGATTTGCATGATGATCAAGATGTGATTATTCACGAGCATTATGATTTGCAGGGAAAAGATATGATTGTTAACAAGAATGATGGGTTAGTTGATGCTTTTTCCAGTGAAGCTAACCTCATTGCAGATTCGATCAATCATGAAGAACCGATCTTGGCTCTCGAGTCGAGGTCCATAGAACCCCCACAGGAAGATTCGATAGATCCCGAAGAACTGATCTTGGCTCTTGAGCCTAGGTCCAAAGAACCCCCACAGGAAGTATTATGTGTTCAAATGATTAGTCAGCACGTATTGTACGAGTGTTTCATTCGTGATTGTTTCCTGTATTTTAGTCAGCGTCTTTATGTGATCTCTTTTCCTAGGCATGACATATTGTAGGTTGAGCACGTTTCACTCATGCATGAGCACTGATGTATGCAGATTTCTCATAAAAAGCTGAAAAGTATGCATTCAAGAAAGTCACATTTCATGTCTCTTCCTTGGCACGACACAATCGTAGAAAGAGCACCAGAAAGTATCAGCACCAAGCATGTGCATTTCCATTGTGTTTTGCCACAGTTGATTGATTTAGATCAGCACGACAAGATTCGATCTCATTGTTTGCGTGTGTGCGGTGAACGGTTTGGCACTCCGTCTCATTGGTCATCTACATTGCATGCACAGTCTTTGAAGAAGACAAGATTTTTTCCAATCACTTTACATGGAATAGGTATGTTCATGTTTTTGTGTTGGAAGTGGTTTCAGGAATTTTCAGCCATGGAGATTTTTGAAGAAGAAAGAAGCATGACTCTAAACGAAGTTGAAGCATCGAAGGAGCCCCAAAGACTTTGTCGCTTTCGGCGCGGCCCAAAGAAGCAAGCGTTGCAGACCTTTATGAAGTTCAAGTACCGCACGACCCACACATCAGAGTGGGCCGGCGAAGAGTCTCTTCTAGGATTTCGGATGCTATTGGTGATCTCCGTCGACGCCATACAGTTCGGTACCAGTACCTCACTCTGAAAAGGAGGGGATGTCACGTGACACATCCAACCCTATGTGTTCGTGGACAAGCTACAGCATGACAAGGGTTCAGTTCAGTCAAGTCAGTCTAGAATAGGAAGTGATCTGGCACTTTTGTGAGTCTGTTCGCAGACCGTGCATGTCCAGACACTTAGATTAGATGCATATCCTCTGGTTGCACACAACATGACCATCAGATTCCAGTCAGATCCCATTAGTAGCATTTTTACAGTGCCTAGATCTATTTTCTCTATTTTTGACATTTTTCACTTATTATTTTTAAGTGACTTCTGTTGGAAAGTAGGTAGGGCAATTTTGCTAAGTTTGTATATAAGCAAACCTAGCGCTAGCACTTTCTGGTAGAAGAGGCAGCGGGAGCACCTTGCTCAACAGGCAACTTCTCAGCAAGACCAACCCCCACGACAACTCTGGCGTTTTCTCTCAACAGAAGGCCTAGCGTTTTTGCACCAGATCAGCCAGCGTTTTTGCACTTCCTGATTCCTGGCGACAGTAGATAGCAGATCAGCCCTAGCGTTAGCAGGTTACCACAGCAACACAGCAGATTCCTAGCATTAGCAGATTTAGGTCAGTTTTCAGCCCTAGTGTTTTTGGTTTGCAGCACAACCTCAGCGTTTTTGCAGATCATCGCGACAGAATCAGCCATAGGACCAGCGTTTTCAGTTTTCAGTCTTTAGCACTCGGAGAAGAAGTCTCGAACCTCGCAGACCTCACCTTCCCGCACAGCAGTTCCTCGCCGCACGGTTGGATCCATCGAAGTTTGCAGTTTCAGCCCGGAAAACGCAGATTTCAGCATCTGCGTTTTCAGCGCGTCGTCGTCGCATCGTCGCCATCGACATCGTCACCGACATAGAGTCATAATTCATCAGATAAAGATTTGCAGATTTCAACCATTAGCATTTTCAGATTTCAGCCGTCTCGTCGTCGTCCTCGTCGGCAAGAGAGATTTGTGCAATCATAAGTAGACCGCTCTCGCCATAGAGAGTGGGGCCTTCGGAGGAGGGTTTTACGTCTCTTGTGTCGTATTCTCTTCTCTCTCTATCTCTCAGTCTCATACACTTTCACGCACATTGTCGATTCACTTTGTTTGTGTTCATTGCACTCTCTCATTAAGAACGGAAGGCTCTCCCATCCATAAGAACAAAAGGAACCTTGAGCACAGTTTGGAGCACTCATCTTGAGCAAAGTTCAAACATTTATTCCGCTGCACCTTACATTGGTATCAGAGCTTTGGTAGTGTTCTGTATCACTCAAGGAACGAACCACAAATTTTTTTTTTTTCTGCTTGTTGCGGTCGCACGTAACTCAAATCCTCTTGGGCGTGTCGATTCCTAATCGTGTTTTTGAAGAGTAACAAGAATCCCAAGAAAGAAGGGCTTGTCCAGCCTCCCCTTGTGCCTCTGTTTACTCATTGAGAGCGGATTGTGCACTTAGCGGCCGGCCAATCGACGTGAGGTGGGAAAAAGAAACCTTGGTGTGAGCGCAAGGCTGCCAAGGGGTGCGCCCGCGGAAAAGAGTAGAACTCAGGTGAAGAGAAGATCCTTCTCTAACACAGATTGCAAGCGAAAGAAGAACCTCAAGAACTCAAGACCCCCCAAGAATCCAAGAACCCAAGACCCACAAGAACCCAAGTTCCTCGTGAACTTAAGAACCAAAGATCACAGTGTATGCTCATCACCCGAAGCGGAATGGATACTTTGCATGGAGGTGATCGGCATGAAAGTAGTGAAGAAGAATTTTCTCACCATTTAGGTTTTCTTGATCCTCCCATCTACGCCAGGGATTGCACCAAATCCTATGGAGGCTTTTGGTGAAATCGATGATGGACATGATGGCACAACAAGAAGCGACTCGCATTGCCTTGGAACGCGAGCGTGATGCACGAAAAGAAAGAAAAGCACAAAGAAAGGAGGTAGCCGAAGAAAGACGACCGGCCTTGGAGGCCGATCGTGAGGTTCAGAGAGACCTACGCACACAAGAATTGGTTCGACAGGTTCTCGCCTCGAAGTGCGAGCCAGTCAAAGATGTTGGTAGTTCATCAAGTGGTGCAAGCCGAGATTCGGACTCCAACAAGCCAGTCACAGAGAAGATCCAGTTCAGTAAGTATGATGGTAAGATGGATGCTACGGTTATTCATTCTTGGTTGCATCAATCTGATGCTTACGGTAGCTATGTACCTTACTGGTGATGCCATCAATTGGTACCACGCATGGCAAGAGGCACAGTTAGCCGCGTACCTAGAGGAAGACGACGAATTCACGCCCCTTTCCTTCAATTGGGCCGATTTCCAAGACAAGCTCAAGGCGCGGTTTATGCCACCTTAGTATCTCGCACGATTGAAGGATGATTGGCGCGGTCTCAAGCAAAATGCTTTGCCAGTTATGTCTTTCTCTAATCGTGTTTTGCAGCTTGACACTCAAATACGCAAATTGGATGCGGAGCGCAATGAGGCATTTCTTTATGGATTGGATGAGTATATCAAGTACGATGTTGAGTTGCTCGATCCAGTTGATCTCAACAAGGCGGTAGCGATTGCTCTCGCACAGGAGATGAAGCACAACAAGGGAAGGCCTAAGGAAAACAAGACTTCGACAAGTACCTCTCCGACTTCTCAGAACGGTAAGAACAGTAAGAATGGTAACTCTTCTAATCAATCTTCCAATAGTCTCTCAGAAAAGAACTTTCAAAATGAACCTAAGGATAAGGCTAAGACAATTGCTAAACCTAAGCTCACACCAGATGAAAAGGTAGCACAAGGAATTTTAGGAGGATACATTACGTCGGAAGAGCAAAGCACTTATTCTAAGGAAGGTCGTTGTTTCATTGTCACATTAAGGGTCACATAAAAAGAATATGTCGTATGTTAGGTGCAGGGGAATGAATGTTGTATTTTCTCAAGATTAGTGATCTTTACTGCTCAAGGTTCCTTTTAGTTCTTAGGGAAAGAGAGAGCTTCCCGTCTTGTAGAGTGTTGTGGTCACGAACAAAGTGGGTGGATGTTGTGCGTGCAAATGAATGAGACTGAGAGAAGGAGAGAGAAGAGATACGACACCGAGAGGTTTGTAAAACCCTCCTCCGAAGGCCCCACTCTTGTCGGCGAGAGTGGTCTATTCTTTGATTGCACAAAGGTGTACAATGCGTATGCAATGGACTATGCAACTTGGTCTATGCCGATGACGACGACGGTGACGACGACGACGACGGCTGAAATCTGAGATCTTCTAGATGCTGGATTCTTTGGACTGTTTCGAGGCTGAAAACTATTGTTTTGCCGCTGTTTTCATGGCTGAAAATGAGGGCTTGGTCGGGGCCTTCGCTGATGGTAAAAGCGCTGCAGACTTGGACTAGCAGGCTGCGTTTTTAGGGTTATTGTACCTGCTGGAAACGCTGCAACAACAGCAGGCCTGTCCGAGGCTGAAAAACGCTGCAAGGGCTGCAGCCTAGCGTTAGTGTTTGTTGACACAAAAATGTTGAAGGGGCAAAAACGCCAGCTCAGAGGTAATGATGGCGATGTCTGCAAGAGGATGAAACGCCAGGGCAAGTGGGGAACTCGGGATGGCGATGGCTGGTCTGGAAACGCTAGTGGATGGAGATCTGGCTCGGCGAGGATGAACTCCAAACGCTGGGGGTGCTGAGGGGGGGGTTACTGCTGAGAAGTTGCCTGTTGAGCGGGAAGCTCCTGCTGCCTCTTCTGCCAGAAAGTGCTAACTTGGGTTTGCTTATATATTAACTTAGCAAAATTGCCCTACCTACTTTTGTTGGAAAGTCACTTAAAAATAATAAGTGAAAATCCCAATAAATAGGAAAATAGGCTAAATGCATTGGAGAATTTCCCTAACTGATGCTAATGAATTCTGATGGGAATTCCGATGATCATGCTGTGTGCAACCGGAGGATATGCATCTATGCTAAGTGACTGGGCATGCACGGTCTACGAATAGACTCACAAAAGTGCCATATCACTGCTAATCTAGACTTGACTGAACTGACTTAACCCTGCTGTGGTGTAGCTTGTCCACGGACACATAGGGTTGGGATGTGTCACGTGACATCCCCTCCTTTTCAAAGTGAGGTACTGGTACCGAACTGTATGGCGTCGAGGGAGATCGCCAATAGCATCCGGAATCCTGGAAGGGACTCTTCGCCGGCCCACTGTGCTGTGTGGGTGAAGCGATACTTGAACTTCATAAAGGTCTGCAACGCTTGCTTCTTTGGGCCGCGCCGAAAACGACTCAAAGTCTTTTGAATCTCCTTTCTTGCTTCAACTTCGTCTAGAGACCTGCTTCTTCCGTCTTCAAGAATCTCCATGGCTGAAAATTCCTGAAACCATCTCAACACAAAACCATGAATATACCCATTTCATGTAAAGTGAAGGAAAAAAATCTTGTCTTCTCTAAAGACTGTGTATGCAATGTCGATGAACATAGAGACGGAGTGACAATCCGTTCATCAAACACATGCAAACAATGCGATCCAATCTTTTTTGTTTGATCGAAATCAATCAACTGTGGCAAATCACCATGGAAATGCCCATGCTTGGTGCTCATACAATCATGTGCTCTTTCGGAAACTGTGTCATGCCAAGGAAGAGACATGGAATGTGACTTCCTGACATACAAACTTTTCAACTTTTCATGAACAATCTGCATACATTCGTGCTCATCCATGAGAGAAACGTGCTCAACATACAATATGTCATGCCTAGGAAAATGGATTACATAACGATGCTGACTAAAATACAGGAAACCTTCACGAATGAAACACTCGAACAATGCGTGCGTATCAATCATGCGAACACATAATACTTCCTGTGATGGTTCTTGAGACCTAGGCACGAGAGCCAAGATCTGTTCTTCCTGACGGGGTTCTTCTTGAGTGGGTTCTTTTTGAGGGGGTTCTGTTGACCTAGACTCGAGAGCCAAGATCGATCCTTCGTGATTGATCGAATCAACAACGAGGTTAGCTTCGCTAGAAAAAGCATCCACTAACACATCATCCTTGTGAACAATCACATCATCTTCATGCAATTCATCATGCTTGTGAGCAATCACATCTTGATCATGCAAATCATCATGCTTGTCATTGGCATCCAAATCATCATGCTTAGCAATTTCATTCAAATCATCATGCTTATCTTTGTCATCCAAATCATTGGCATCTAAATCATCATGCTTATCATTGTGCTTCAAATCATCATGCAAGTCATTGTCAATCAAATCATCATCATGCTTCACACAATCATGCAAATCCTGTGTGTCATGCTTTGGAGAAGAAGAGACTGAGAGAGTCTCCTTTCCCCAAATCTCTTGCATCTGTGCCTGAACTTGAGAATAGAGTCGCCAAAACTCTTTGTTGTGGTGATCGCTCTTTTCTTTGAGGGCTTTGTTCTGGCGATCAAATTCTGCTTGTCTTGCTTTGTTTCTCTCGTGCTATGGCTGCCATTCTTTCTTGGTACTTACGCTCGATGGTTGCCATGTCTTCTTCGTAGGATTTTCTTTCTACTTCTCTTTCTTGGTCCAACTTCTCCATAGGAGTTAGTGCAATCTTTGTCGTAGATGGAAAAGGGGGAGGGTCGGAAAAACCTCTTGGTGGGGAAAATTCTTCTTCACCTCTCTCATGCTCATCACCTCCAAGCGAAGTATCCATTCCGCTTTGAGTGATGACCATTCTGCAATCGTGGGTTCTTGTGGGTTCTTGGGTTATTAAGTTCACGAGGAACTTGGGTTCTTGGGGGTCTTGGGCTCTTAAGTTCACGAGGAACTTGGGTCTTGAGAGTCTTGAGGTCCTTGATTCGTGAGAATCTAGGGTTCTTGAGGTTCTTGAGTCTTGAGGGTCTTGGGTTCTTGGGGTTCTTGAGGTTTTCTTTCGCTTGCAAATCGCGTTGGAGAAGGATCTTCTCTTCACCCGAGTTCTACCCTTTTCTGCGGGCGCACCCCTTGGCGGCCTTGCGCTCACACCAAGGTTGCTTTTTCCCACCTCACGTCGATTGGCCGGCCGCTAAGTGCACGGTCCGCTCTCAATGAGTGAAAAGAGACACAAGGGGAGGCTGGATAAGCCCTTCTTTCTTGGGATTCCTGTCACTCTTCAACAAAACACGATTAGGAATCGCCACGCCCAAGTAAACTTGGGTTCGTGCGATCACAACAAGAAAAAAAATTCTTGTGGTTCTTGTGGTTCTTTCCTTGAGTAATGCAAAAAAAATTCTTGTGGTTCTTGTGGTTCTTTCCTTGAGTAATGCAGAACACTTCCAAAGCTCTGATACCAATGTTAGGTGCTACGGAATGAATGTTGTATTTTCTCAAGATTAGTGATCTTTACTGCTCAAGGTTCCTTTTAGTTCTTAGGGAAAGAGAGAGATTTCCGTCTTGTAGAGTGTTGTGGTCACGAACAAAGTGGGTGGATGTTGTGCGTGCAAATGAATGAGACTGAGAGAAGGAGAGAGAAGAGATACGACACCGAGAGGTTTGTAAAACCCTCCTCCGAAGGCCCCACTCTCGTCGGCGAGAGTGGTCTATTCTTTGATTGCACAAAGGTGTACAATGCGTATGCAATGGACTATGCAACTTGGTCTATGCCGATGACGACGACGGTGACGACGACGACGGCTGAAATCTGAGATCTTCTAGATGCTGGATTCTTTGGACTGTTTCGAGGCTGAAAACTACTGTTTTGCCGCTGTTTTCATGGCTGAAAATGAGGGCTTGGTCGGGGCCTTTGCTGATGGTAAAAACGCTGCAGACTTGGACTAGCAAGCTGCGTTTTTAGGGCTATTGTACCTGCTGGAAACGCTGCAACAACAGCAGGCTTGTCCAAGGCTGAAAAACGCTGCAAGGGCAGCAGCCTAGCGTTAGTGTTTGTTGACACAAAAACGTTGAAGGGGCAAAAACGCCAGCTTAGAGGTAATGATGGCGATGTCTGCAAGAGGATGAAACGCCAGGGCAAGTGGGGAACTCGGGATGGCGATGGCTGGTCTGGAAACGCTAGTGGATGGAGATCTGGCCCGGCGAGGATGAACTCCAAACGCTGGGGGTGCTGAGGGGGGGTTACTGTTGAGAAGTTGCCGGTTGAGCGGGAAGCTCCTGCTGCCTCTTCTGCCAGAAAGTGCTAACTTGGGTTTGCTTATATATTAACTTAGCAAAATTGCCCTACCTACTTTTGTTGGAAAGTCACTTAAAAATAATAAGTGAAAATCCCAATAAATAGGAAAATAGGCTAAATGCACTGGAAAATTTCCCTAACTGATGCTAATGGATTCTGATGGGAATTCCGATGATCATGCTGTGTGCAACCGGAGGATATGCATCTATGCTAAGTGACTGGGCATGCACGGTCTACGAATAGACTCACAAAAGTGCCATATCACTGCTAATCTAGAATTGACTGAACCCTGCTGTGGTGTAGCTTGTCCACGGACACATAGGGTTGGGATGTGTCACGTGACATTGTAAGCTTGACTCTAATGAATCTAAAGAACCCACAGAACCCACTTCCTCTATCAATGCAATAAATGCATAGTAACAGGGAATGGCCGTTTTCAGGTCTCCGTTCCCCATTCTCATTCCAAGTTCAAGTTCCGAATCCCCGTTCCGTGTTTCAAACGTGAGTACTCGTAACAGGGAATGGCATTTTGTTCCGCGTTCCCGTTCCGGTTTCCCGTTCTTGGTAACTACGAATAAATGACAACACGAGTGTGCCCCAAGTTTCTCATGACCCTCCCATTGATGAATCTCTCATTGAATGTTATGGTCATATGACGGGGCAGTGTTTTGTCATGAATGTTGTATTTTTCAAGATTGGTGATCTATATTGCTCAAGGTTCCTTTTAGTTCTTAGGGAAGGAGAGAGCCTTCCGTCTTTATGGAGAGTGCTATGATCACGAACAAAGTGAGTGGATATTGTGCGTGCAAGTGTATGAGACTGAGAGAATGAGAGAAAAGAGATACGACACCCGAGAGGTTGTAAAACCCTCCTCCGAAGGCCCCACTCTCGTCGGCGAGAGTGGTCTACTTTTGATTGCACAAAAGTGTACAATGATGATGCATGGACTGATGCAAACGGGGACTATGCCGATGACGACGATGATGACTTTGGGGCTGAATTCGATGCTCTGTTGTCTGCTGTCCACAAAGGGGTAATGGCTGAGAATCTGGACCAATTTGGGGGGCTGAAAATGACTGGTTTTACTGTTGTTTTTATGGCTGAAAATCCCTGATTTGTCGAGGCTTGTAGGGATGATAACAACGCTGAGGATAAGCAGGACTAGGCTGCGTTTTTGGGGCTGATGTCGAAGGGTGAAAACGCTGACTGGATGCAGGTCTTAGGCTGCATTTTTGTGGCTGAAAACGCTGCTCCTTGGCAGGTGATGCTGGCGTTAGCAAAACGCTAGGTAGGGCTGCCGGTAGGGGAGGAAAACGCCAAGGGAACAAGCTTTCTGGCGATGGCCTGCTGGGGGAAAAACGCCAATGATGGGAGGCTTGCTGGCGATGCTAAAACGCTGGGGCTGATGGTGGAGTGGCCTCACCAAGACATGCTTGACGAAGTTCTTGTTGAGAGAGGGAGGGAGTACCTGTTGCTTGGAAAAGCCTGCTGTGCTCCTTGCTCATTTGTCCAATTGTGCTAACTTGGGTTTGCTTATATATTAACTTACCCAATTTGCCCTACTTAGTTCCCAACAAAAGTCACATAATAAATAATTGAAAAATGTCAAAATAGGATAAAGTCACTTGAAAAATCCCCAAACTGACTCTAATGGAATTTGATGGAAATGCTTATGCTTATGCGGTGTGCAACCAGAGGATATGCATCTACACTAAGTGACTGGGCATGCACGGTCTACGAATAGATACACAAAAGTGCCAGATCACTTCTAATCTAGACTGATTGGACTGACGGGAACCCTGCTATGGTGTAGCTTGTCTAAGGACACATAGGGTTGGATGTGTCACGTGACATCCCTTGCTTTTTAAAGTGAGGTACTGGTACCGACCTGCATGGCTTCCTTGTAGTCTACCAACAACTCTGGATAATCCTTGAAGAACTCTCCATTTACCCACACCGCTTCATGGGTTCCTCGATCTTTGAACTTCAAAAAATATTGTCGTACTTGTTTCTTCGAACCATGGCGAAACCGATGCAACAAGACTTGCTCCGGCTCCATGACTTTAGCTTCATCTATGATCTCCGGTTCTTCTTCTTCCGAAACGTCCTTTGGAGGTGTGCCTTGAAACACTTTCAACCAAGAAACATGGAAAACGTTGTGCATTGACCATGAGTTAGGCAACTGCAATTTCATTGAAACCTCATTAATCTTTTTGATAACTGGAAATGGACCATACATACGAAAAGACAACTTAGGACATTTCTTTTCAACTTGCTTCAGACGCTGTTTCATGATTCGTAGATACACCCAATCTCCTTCCTTGATCAAGACCTCCTGACGATGCTTGTTAGCCTGTCGAGAATAAGATTCCTGAGCCTTTCTTAGCCGAAGCTTCACACTCTCAAAAATCTCATCCAATGACTGACTCTCAGCATTGGCATCAGGCATTTGACTGACCGATCTAGTCAAAAGTGACTGGAACGGACGGCCAAAAGCTACCTCATACGGAGTTCGACCAATAGCAGAAGAAAAGGAATCATTTAGAGTAGCCTGAACCAATGGGAGATAGAGCTCCCATTGAGACTGCTTATCATGAACATAAGATTTTAACACATCAAAAGCCAACTGATTATAAATTTCGGTTTGACCATCGGACTGTGGATGAAAAGCGGATGAAAAATTCAACTTTGTGCCAAAATTTTCAAAGAGTGCACGCCAAAAGTTAGACGTGAACTTAACATCCCTATCTGAAACAATGGACATTGGCAAACCACAGAGGGGGTACCAATGCTTAATGAACAATCGTGCAACATCTTGTGCAGTAACTGTGGCTTTACAAGGAATCAACATGTAAAATTTGTTGAAACGATCAACAATTGTTAAACATTGAGTGTTCCTTGAATGCAGACTCGGTGGTAAGTTAGTCACAAAATCCTTAGCGATATCCTGAAAAGGTCAATAGGCAGCGGAAGCAAGGGGCCTTGCTGCTTACCCCGAGGAGCTTTTACTTTTTGACATATAGTGCACTGTGTGACATAACGAAACACATCTTTCTGCATTTTAGGCCGATAAAAAAATCGTTCAATCTTTTTTAATATGGTGTTGATACCCCTGTGCCCACCAGTGAGAGAATCATGTGCATCATGCAATATGGTTGGCATGAGAGAGGGCAACACACATAAACGCTGACGAAAAAATAACAATCCATCACAAATGAGATAGTTGCTGGGCCCTTGGGAAGCAAGAGCCTGCAACCAATACTTACCAAACTCTGAATCTGCATATTGATTCTTCATGCTATCAAAAGACTCACCCTGTATAGAAAATGTGGTTCTTGACTCAAGAGCCAAAATCTGTCCTTTGCGACTCAACGCATCTGCAATAGGGTTAGCTTTTCCAAGCACATACTCATTCAAACCGCCAATTGCTCAAAAACTTGTGACCACTGCGCTTGGCGATCATTCCAATTTGCACTAGGCATAGACTGGAGCCAGTTGAGGGCTTGATGATTTGTGCGCACTGTGAACTCTCTACCATACAGAAAATGCTTCCAATGCTTAAGAGAGTGCATGACAGACAAAAGTTCTTTATCATAAACTGAATAATTCTTTTCCACACTAGTGAGCTTCCGGCTAAGGAAAGCTACTGGGCGACCATGCTGTTGAAGCACAGCGCCTATGGCGACATTGCTCGCATCCGTCCATACCTCAAAGGGATCATCCCAAGAAGCAAGGATAAGACACGGAGCTTCTGTCATCGCAACCTTGAGAGCTACGAAAGCCTCAATGGCTGCCTCGGGCAAGTCTATGCGCTCACGGCGAGTCTTTACCCCTTTCAAAACATCAGTCATAGGTGTAGCAATGTGTGCAAAATTCTCTATGTGCGAACTATATGCTTGACATAGACCAAGAAAAGAACGCGCATCATTTGCAGTTTTGGGAAAATCCCAATTACGAAGCTGTTCCACCTTCGCGGGGTCTAGCTTGACGCCTTCTGCAGAAATGATATAACCTAGATAAGTGACTTCAGTAAAAAAAAATTCAGACTTCTTAGCTGCAATGTACAACTGACACTCATCCAAACGAGTTAGTACCCTTTCAACATCTTTTCATGTTGCTCCCACGATGCAGAAAAAATGAGAATATCATCTGAAAAGATAAACACACATACACCTACCATATTGCCGAAACGACCTACCATGAGACGATTGAACGTATCCACGGCTCCTGTCAATCCAAAAGACATAATAATATACTCCCATTGCCCTCGCTTGGTGTGAAAAGCAGTCTTGAAAATGTCGCCTTTGAATACCGTACCTGATGGTATCCACTTTTGAGATCGACCTTGCTGAAAACCTTTGCCCCATTGAGCCTACGAGGATATACTCAATGTGAGGCATTGGAAACTTGTTCTTGACGATCATCTTGTTTAATGCCATGTAATCAACACACAAACGAGACGAACCATCCTTCTTGCGAAGAAACAAAATATGAGCAGCAAAAGGACTTAACTAGGACGTATGAATCCTCTAGCCACCAACTCTGTGAGTTGTCGCTCTAACTCTTCCTCCTGTGACTTGTTCAAACGGTAGGGAGCCTTACTGACAGGCTGTGCTCCCTTCATAAGCTCGATGCGATGGTCCTCTGGTCGCTCGGATGGGAGACGAGGTGGAAGATCATCCTGCAAAAAGAGATGTTTAAACTTCGTAAACAACTCCGAATACTTACTTGGAGCCTGAATGCTCCGGGAAACTAGAGCAGCATAGATGAATGCCGCTTGTGCTCCTCGTCGTAATTCACGCTTTACCTGCACATGAGAGATGAGAGGCAAAGAATGCAAGCCCTCCTTAGCACGAATGATGAGGGGGGAATCAGTTTTGCCATGTAAAGTGAGAGTGTTAGCCTCAAAATCAATGAGAGGGTTGAGTTCACGAAACCATTTAATGCCCAAAATCATATCACATCCTGCGAGAGGAGACACAAAATATTTCCTATGAAAAGAAGCTTGTTGAACGGTAAACATCACATCAAGGCACTCCTTCGTGATGAGAGAGTCCATAACAGGAGAGAAGCCAGAAATTTCGAGAGGAGATTTTTGGCTAACCTCTAGGCAGGCTCTCTCAACAAGAGGGGCTAATCACATCATGCATAGTGCCTGGATCAAACAATATGATAAAACGCTGCCCCTTTACATGACCATAACACTTCATGAGAGACTCATCAATGTGTGTGTCAGAGTCATGAGAAGATGCAGGTTGATTTGTGATAGTGCTTGTGGTTGTTGTGGGTGCCTTTGGTTCCTTAGGTGGGACTGTCTTAGGACAGGCCTTCTTAATGTGACCCTTGACGTGACATTGAAAACATCTACCTTCTTTAGGATAAATCACTTGTTCTTCAGCCATGATGTATCCTCCTATAATTCCTTGTGAAGCTTTTTCATCAGGGGTTAGCTTAGGTTTTGCAGGTGCTTTAGCTTTACCCTTAGATTCATTGTTAGAGTTCTTTTCCGAGGAATTAGAGGAAGAAGGGCTAGGAGAATTAACATTCTTACCATTCTGTGTGTTCTGAGAATTCTGCGGAGTTCCTTGAGAAATCTTGTTTTCCGTAGGCTTTCCTTTGTTGTGCTTCATTTCGTGTGCGAGAGTAATCGCTACCGCTTTGTTGAGATCGATTGGATCAAGTACCTCGACATCATACTTGATATACTCGTCCAATCCGTAAAGAAATGCCTCCTTGCGCTCCACATCCGATTTGCGTAATTGAGTGCCTAGCTGCAAAACACGATTAGAGAAAGACATAACCGGCATACCGTTTTGCTTGAGATTGCGCCAATCCTCTTTCAATCGTGCGAGGTACTGAGGTGGCATAAACCGCGCCTTGAGCTTGTCTTGGAAATCAGCCAATTGAAGGAAAGGGACGTGAATCCGTCGGCTTCCTCTAGGTGCACGGCTAGTTGTGCCTCTTGCCATGCATGGTACCAATTAATGGCATCACCGGCAAGGTACATAGCTGCCGTCAAAACTTTGCTATTGCTTGTTTTCTTAGTTGTCGCAAAATAAGCATTAAATTGATGCAACCAAGAATGAATAACCGTAGCATCCATCTTACTTTCATACTTACTGAAAGTCAACTTTTCGGTGACTTGGTTGTTGGAATCCGCATCGTGGCTTGCACCACTTGAGGAACTCCCATGATCTTTGGGTGGTTCGGTTTTTGAGGCTAGCGCTTGTCGAAGCAATTCTTGAGTGCGTAGCTCTCTTTGAGCTTCATGCTTGGTGTCCAAAGACAATCTTTGATTTGTACGATTGGCCTCCAAGGCCGCGTTTCTTGCCGCCTCGTCCGTCTTTCTTTGTTGTTTCCGTTCTTTGCGTTCGTTGCGCTCGCGTTCTAAAGCAAGGAGATTGTCTTCTTGTTGTGCGGCAAGTTTTGCGTTTCTTTCGTCACGCTCACGGTCTTGAGCAAGGCGATTTGCTTCTTGTCTATCCATCATGGCCATCATCTGCTTGACCATTGCCTCCATAGGGTTTGGTGCACTTGGTGGCGTAGATGGTGAAGGGGGAGGGTTGAAGAAATCATCTCGTGGTCGGGAAAAGTCTTTGTCGCCTCTCTCATGCTCATCACCTGTATGCGAAGTATCCATTTTGCTTCGGGTGACGACCATGCACTATGATCTTGGGTTCTTAAGTTCGCGAGGAACTTGGGTTCTTGAAGTTCTTGAGGTTTTCTTTTGCTTGCAAATCGCGTTGGAGAAGGATCTTCTCTTCACCCGAGTTCTACTCCTTTCTGCGGGCGCACCCCTTGGCGGCCTTGCGCTCACACCAAGGTTGCTTTTTCCCACCTCACGTTGATTGGCCCGCCGCTAAGTGCACGGTCCGCTCTCAATGAGTGAAAAGAGACACAAGGGGAAGCTGGACAAGCCCTTCTTTCTTGGGATTCCTGTCAGTCTTCAACAAAACACGATTAGGAATCGACACGCCCAAGCGAACTTGGGTTCGTGCGACCGCAACAAGCAAAAAAATTCTTGTGGTTCTTCCCTTGAGTAGTACAGAACACTTCCAAAGCTCTGATACCAATGTAAGGTGCAGCGGAATGAATGTTGTATTTTCTCAAGATTAGTGATCTATATTTGCTCAAGGTTCCTTTTAGTCCTTAGGGAAGGAGAGAGCCTTCCGTCTTATGGAGAGTGGTATGATCACGAACAAAGTGAGTGGATATTGTGCGTGCAAGTGTATGAGACTGAGAGAAAGAGAGAAGAGAGATACGACACCCGAGAGTTTGTAAAACCCCCCTCCGAAGGCCCCACTCTCGTCGGCGAGAGTGGTCTACTTTTGATTGCACAAAGGTGTACAATGATGATGCATGGACTGATGCAAATGGGGACTATGCCGATGACGACGATGATGACTTTAAGGGTGAATTCGCTGCTCTTCTATCTGCTGTCCACAAAGGGGTAATGGCTGAGAATCTGGACCGCTTTGGGGGCTTAAAATGACTGGTTTGATGCTGTTTTTATGGCTGAAAATCCCTGATTTGTCGAGGCTTGTAGGGATGGTAAAAACGCTGAGGATAAGCAAGACAAAGCTGCGTTTTTATGGCTGATGTCGACGGCTGAAAACGCTGAAGATTTGCAGGTCTTGGACTGCGTTTTTATGGCTAAAAATGCTGCTCCTTTGCAGGTGTTGCTGGCGTTAGTAAACGCTAGGGTAAGGCTGCCTGTGGTAGGGAAGCTTGATGGCGATGGCTTGCTTGGGGAGAAAACGCCAAGGGAGAGAGAGTGTATGGCGATCCCAAAAACGCTAGGGGGCTGAAGGGGGTGGCTTCACCAAGCGGGCTTGAAGAGGTTCTTGTTGAGAGAGGGAGGGAGTACCTGTTGCTTGGAAAGCCTGCTGTGCTCCTTGCTCATCTGCCCAATTGTGCTAACTTGGGTTTTCTTATATATTAACTTACCCAATTTGCCCTACTTAGTTCCCAACAAAAGTCACTTAATAAATAAGTGAAAAATGTTAAAAATTGGGAAAAATAGGATAAAGTCACTTGAAAAATCTCCAAACTGACTCTGATGGAGATGCTTATGCTTATGCGGTGTGCAACTAGAGGATATGCATCTACACTAAGTGACTGGGCATGCACGGTCTACGAATAGACTCACAAAAGTGCTAGGTCACTGCTAATCTAGACTGACTGGACTGACGGGAACCCTGCTATGGTGTAGCTTGTCCACGGACACATAGGGTTGGATGTGTCACATGACAACAAGTGCAGAATTCAGCCCGATCTAGTAGCGTTTTTATATTCCCGGATTCCCTCTTTGGATCGGCCCCTAGTTGCAGATCCAAGGAGAGTTTCCTAGCGTTTGAGTATTCAGCCGTAGCCTCGCAGTACGAAGCATCTCTAGCAAGTACCCATCGACATCTCAGCATATAGAACCATCGTACCAGTATTTGTGCAATCTAAAGCAAATACCTCTTTAGCGATAGAGAGAGGGGCCCTTGGAGGGGGGTTTGGGACCCCATCTGGGGTCAGTCCTCTCTCTCTCTATCACTCCTTATTGATTAAAAGGAATCTTGAGTATGGACTTAGCACTAATCCTGAGCACACACCATCAATCACTTCTGCTACACATGACATTGGTATCAGAGCTCTGTATATGCTTCGGCTTTGCGAACCTACCATCAGACGATTAAACGTACACATGGCGCCTGTCAATCCAAAAGGCATAACAATATACTCCCATTGCCCTCGATCGGTGCGAAAGGCGGTCTTGAAAGTGTCGCCTTTGAATACCCGTACCTGATGGTATCCACTTTTGAGATCGACTTTGCTGAAAACCTTTGCTCCATTGAGTCTATCAAGGATATACTCAATGTGAGGCATCGAAAACTTGTTCTTGACGGTCATCTTGTTTAATGCCCTGTAATCAACACACAAACGAGACGAACCATCCTTCTTGCGAAGAAACAAAATATGAGCAGCAAAAGGACTTAACTAGGACGTATGAATCCTCTAGCCACCAACTCCGTGAGTTGTCGCTCTAACTCTTCCTCCTATGACTTGTTCAAACGGTAGGGAGCCTTACTGACAGGCTGCGCTCCCTCCATAAGCTCGATGCGATGGTCCTCCGGCCGCTCGGGTGGGAGACGAGGTGGAAGATCATCCTGGAAAAAGAGATGTTTAAACTTCGTAAACAACTCCGAATACTTACTTGGAGCCTGAATGCTCTGGGAAACTGCAGCAGCATAGATGAATGCCGCTTGTGCTCCTCGTCGTAATTGACGCTTTACCTGCACATGAGAGATGAGAGACAAAGAATGCAAGTCCTCCTCAACACGAATGATGAGGGGGGAATCAGTGTCGGAATGTAAAGCGATTGTGTTAGCACCAAATTTAATGTGAGCGTCAAGTTCTCGAAACCATTTAATGCTCAAAATCATATCACATCCTGAGAGAGGAGATACAAGAAATTTCCTATGAAAAGAAGCTTGTTGAACGGTAAACATCACATCAAGGCACTCCTTCGTGATGAGAGAGTCCATACCAGGAGCGAAGCCAGAAACCTCTAGAGGAGCTTTCTGACTAACCTCTAGGCGGGCTCTCTCAACGAGAAGGGGACTAATCACATCATGTGTACTGTTTGGATCAAACAATATGATAAAACGCTGCCCCTTTACATGACCTTAACACTTCAAGAGATTCATCAATGTGTGTGTCAGAGTCAGGAGAAGATGCAGGTTGTGTTGTGAGAGTGCTTGTGGTATCTGTGGGTGCCTTTGGTTCTTTAGGTGGGACTGTCTTAGGACAGGCCTTCTTAATGTGCCCCTTGAGGTGACATTGAAAACATCTACCTTCTTTAGCATAAATCACTTGTTCTTCAGCCGTGATGTATCCTCCTACAATTCCTTGTGAAGCTTTTTCATCAGGGGTTAGCTTAGGTTTTGCAGGTGCTTTAGCTTTACCCTTAGATTCATTGTTAGAGTTCTTTTATGAGGAATTAGAGGAAGAAGGGCTAGAAGAATTACCATTCTTACCATTCTTACCGTTCTTACCATTCTGTGTGTTCTGAGAATTCTGAGAGGTCCGTTGAGAAGACTTGTTCTCCTTAGGCTTTCCCTTGTCGTGCTTCATCTCTTGGGCGAGAGCGATTGGTACCCCCTTGTTGAGATCCGCGGGGTCAAAGACTTCAACATCAAACTTGATGTATTCGTCTAACCCAAAGAGAAAAGCCTCTTTGCGCTCATCATCCGATTTGCATAATTGAGTGCCTAGGTGCAAAACATAGTTAGAAAAAGACATGACTGGGATACCATGTTGCTTGAGATTGCGCCAATCCTCTTTCAATCGTGCGAGGTACTGAGGTGGCATAAACCGCGCCTTGAGCTTGTCTTGGAAATCAGCCCAACTAAAAGAGAGGGGCGTGAATTCGTCAGCTTCCTCTAGGTGCGCGGCTAGCTGTTGCTTTTGCCATGCGTGGTACCAATTGATGGCATCACCGGCAAGGTACATAGCTGCCGTCAAAACTTTGCTATTTCCTGTTTTCTTAGTTGTCGCAAAATAAGCATTAAATTGATGCAACCAAGAATGAATCACCGTAGCATCCATCTTACCATCATACTTACTGAAAGTCAACTTTTCGGTGACTGGGTTGTTGGAATCCGCATCGTGGCTTGTACCACTTGAGGAACTCTCACGATCTTTGGGTGGTTCGGTCTTCGAGGCTAGTACTTGGGCAAGCAATTCTTGAGTGCGTAGCTCCCTTTGAGCTTCACGCTCCGCCTCCAAGGCCGTGCTTCATGCTGCTGCTCCCTCCTTTCTTAGTTCTTTTCTTTCTTTTCTTGCGTCGCGCTCGCGTTCGAAAGCAAGACGCTCGTCTTCTTGTTGTGCGGTAAGTCTGGCGTCTCTTTCGTCGCGCTCGCGGTCCTTGGCTGCTTGCTCACGGTCCTTAGCTGCTTGTTCATGGTCCTTAGCTGCTTGTTCTGCGGCAGGTCTTGCAATTCTTTCGTCGCGCTCACGGTCCCTAGCTTCTTATTGTTCTGCTTTGCTTGCGAGTTGTGCCAATGCAACTTGATTCGTTTCTTGTTGTTGTGCCATCATGTCCAACATCGACTTGACCATCATCTCCATAGGAGTTAGAACAACTCGTGGCGTAGATGGCAAAGGGGGAGGGTTGGAAAAATCTCCCGGTGGGGAGAATCCTTCATCGTCTCTCTCATGCTCATCACCTGAATGCGAAGTATCCATTCCGCTTCGGGTGATGACCATGCACTAGGATCTTTGGTTCTTAAGTTCACGAGGAACTTGGTTCTTGAGGGTCTTGAGGTTCTTGAGGTTTTTTTTTGCTTGCAAATCGCGTTGGAGAAGGATCTTCTCTTCACCCGAGTTCTACTCTTTTCTGCAGGCGCACCCCTTGGCGGCCTTGCGCTCACACCAAGGTTGCTTTTTCCCACCTCACGTCGATTGGCCGGCCGCTAAGTGCACGGTCCGCTCTCAAGGAGTGAAAAGAGACACAAGGGGAGGCTGGACAAGCCCTTCTTTCTTGGGATTCCTGTCACTCTTCAACAAAACACGATTAGGAATCGACACGCCCAAGTAAACTTGGGTTCGTGGGACCGCAACAAGCAAAAAAAATTCTTGTGGTTCTTTCCTTGAGTAATATAGCTGCCGGTAGGGGAGGAAAACGCCAAGAGAACAAGCTTTCTGGCGATGGCCTGTTGGGGGAAAAACGCCAATGATGGGAGGCTTGCTGGCGATGCTAAAACGTTGGGGCTGATGGTGGAATGGCCTCACCAAGACATGCTTGACGAAGTTCTTGTTGAGAGAGGGAGGGAGTACCTGTTGCTTGGAAAAGCCTGCTGTGCTCCTTGCTCATCTGCCCAATTGTGCTAACTTGGGTTTGCTTATATATTAACTTACCTAATTTGCCCTATTAAGTTCCCAAAAAAAGTCACTTAATAAATAATTTAAAAATATCACAAATAGGGAAAAATAGGATAGTCACTTGAAAAATCCCCAAACTGACTCTGATGGAATCTGATGGAAATGTCACGTGACACATCCCAACCCTATGTGCCCGTGGACAAGCTACACCACAGGAGGGTTCAGTTAGTCTAGATTAGCAGTGATATGGCACTTTTGTGAGTCTATTCGTAGACCGCGCATGCCTAGTCACTTAGCATAGATGTATATCCTCCGGTTGCACACAACATGATCATCCCTAACCTAATTCTAGAAACCCTAACCTAAAACCTGCAAACCCTAATTTTGGAAACCCTAATTCTAGAAACCCTAACCTAAAACCTACAAACCCTAATTTTGGAAACCCCAACCCTAAAACTTCAAAAATCCTAACCCTAATTTTTGCCAGAAACCCTAACTGTTGAAACCCTAATTTTGAAAATCCTAACCCTAAAACCTGTAAACCCTAATTCTGCTGCCAAAAACCCTAAAACTGTAGAAACCCTAACCCTAACCCTAAGGACAACAGGGAGATTTCCGCGTTTTGTGCTGGCTGATGACGTGGCAGGTTGTATGGATTTCCGTGATTTACGCTGGCAGCTTTTTGGCTTTGCTTTTGGACCAGAAGCTTTTGAGTTTTGAAGGCTTTGCACTGTAATTGCTTTTGAGGCCAAGGGCCTTCAAATATGAGGTTAGGGCTCATTCTCTGGCATGCGTCCTGGAGAAGGTGCAGAGTCTGGAGTACCGGCTTGTACTATGTTGATGCAATATAAAGAAATACCGAAAGGGGCGCCAAGGTTTGGGGCCAATACTCTCTGGGGTAGAATTCCGCCACTCCATGTCGCGTGTCGTCTCTCTCTCTTTCAGTTTAGTTGTTATTGAAGTGCTAAAAGTCTGTTCAGTCTGTTCTTTTCTATTGGCACATGGTGCCCAGCTTGTGACAGTGGTATCAGAGCATCAGGCGTGTGCTTTTCTAAAACTATACTGGCCCTACAAAAGAGCAGACAGAGGTATCTTCGCCCTCCAACCCGGACTTATTAGCGACTCCTCTGCTCTGTCTCTTCGCCTTCCAACCCGGACTTATTAGCCACTCCTCTGTCTCTTCGCCCTTTACCCCGGACTTATTAGCCACTCCCACCCTTACTTCATCGTGCATCGGGCGCGCTCCCATCTTCACCGCTCATGTCTGATAGGGCATAAGCCAATTAAGATCACTTGCAAGAGAAGGATCCAGATTTGCTTCAAGTCACTGTTTTTTCTCAGAAGCAGTGCCATGCAGATGTTGATGTCTACAGCTACCAAGCAGCACACTCCAAGTACTTGGCAAGCTTTCAAGAATTTTTTTTTCCGAAGTTATATGGTTTCTGACATCTTCCTTTGGAGTGCAACTTCTGGCAGAGTGGGGTATCTTGAAATGCTTGAATGGAAACCCTAGCAGATTATAACTTGAAGTTTCTCGACATCTTCGAGCAGATGTCTCTTCACGATCAGATGACCTTGAAGGTCCAGTGTGATTGCTATCTCTTGGGACTACCATCGCCGCCAAAGAAACACTATTTGTCCAAGAGCTGATGGACCATGCTGTGCTCGGCTACGATCTTATGGAAGGAACCTAACCCTAATTTTTGATGTAGGTTTCAGGATGGAAAGTCAGTCAACTTTTCGAGCTCGAGTGATATTGAGATTGCTTTTTAAGTTTGAGTTCTGTTTGATCTTGTTTGGTGATCCTGTTTGGAATTTGTTTGAAATGGATGGTATCTGTTTTGAACCTGTTTTGGTGCCGATTTGAATTGTATGACTCTGGTTTGATACTGGTTTCAATGATTGGTGATTTTACTCCCGGGTGGAGAAGTGAGAAATACTGCTTTGTTATTGTTTGAACCTCGGAACGACGCAGGCCATGCCTCGGGAGCGTTTGGTTTTATGCTTGTAAAATAATTGTTGTCGTGACTCCCGGCCCGGACTTTGATGGTTATGCGGGAGGAGTATTAAGCAGTTTGAGCAGTGGTTACTCTCAGCACCTCCAAATGATACAGGCTGCGGTCTGAGGGACGTTGGTTGTAAAAGGCCTCTATATCTCCCGGCCCGGATCTTTTTAGGTTATGCGGGAGGAGTGACGAGGGTGTCGTTGAATATCTCCCGGCCCGGACCTTGTTAGGTTATGCGGGAGGAGTGTTCATCGACGGCTTTATGTTTCTATGTCTTGTAACATGCATATGTAAGCTTTTCTGTTGCATTGTGATGTGCCAACTACTGAATATTCCTAATTGGATGAGATTGCCTGGGTATGTAATTTTAAACACCCGTGGAAGATCAGTACGGTCTGGGTGTGATGGCTAATTTTACTACGCCGGAATATCAAGAGTTCTGATCTGGACGAGAGGAGAAGCTAACTCCTTGATCAAAACAGCCGAAAGGAGAAGCTAACTCCTTGATCAAAAGAGCAAAACGAGAAGCTAACTCCTTGATCAAAACAGCAAACTGATGTCCCTCGGAATGACCCTCGGAAATTTTTGAGCTAACTTGAGTTGTTTTGCAGATATGCTGTAATCGCGGACGATTACTCTCTTTCAAGGGGAGATGTAACAAATTGCTGACGTGTCAAAGCCTAAAGAATGGAGCCAACTTACAGATGTGGCCGAGGGGCCTAACCTGTCACAAAGTGATGACGTGGCTGCTCGAGAGCAGAAACCCTAACCCTAATTTCTGCCCAAAACCCTAATTGCTGAAACCCTAATTTTGGAAACGCTAACCCTAAAACCTGCAAACCCTAATTCTGGAAACCCTAACCCTAATTTCTGCCAAAAACCCTAATTGTTGAAACCCTAACCCTAAAACCTGCAAACCCTAATTTTGCTGCCAGAAATCCTAAAACTGCAGAAACCCTAACCCTAACCCTAAGGGCAGCAAGGAGATTTCCGCGTTTTGCGCTGGCTGATGACGTGGCAGGTTGTATGGATTTCCGTGATTTACGCTGGCAGCTTTTTGGCTTTGCTTTTGGACCAGAAGCTTTTGAGTTTTGAAGGCTTTGCACTGTAATTGCTTTTGAGGCCAAGGGCCTTTAAATATGAGGTTAGGGCTCATTCTCTGGCATGCTTCCTGGAGAAGGTGCAGAGTCTGGAGTACCGGCTTGTTCTATGTTGATGCAATATAAAGAAATGGGCGCCAAGGTTTGGGGCCAATACTCTCTGGGGTAGAATTCCACCACTCCATGTCGCGTGTCGTCTCTCTCTTTTTCAGTTCAGTTGTTATTGAAGTGCTAAAAGTCTGTTCAGTCTGTTCTTTTCTATTGGCACGTGGTGCCCGGCTTGTGACAGGTAGTTTTTCCCCTATTGTTTGTAATCATTGAATATCTCAGGTGTTTTTTCACTATCAGATGCGTATCCTTGTATGCCTACGGGTTGATGTAATGCCTTCGGGCCTATAAGTTTGATTATGTAATACAAAAGGGTACCAAGCCCCCCTTCTTTTTCCAAAAAAAAAAAAAAATCTTTCTCACAAAATAAAATATGGTGGAAAATTTTACTTTACACAATAGCACACAAAATGTTACTTTTCTCGTTGAAATGTGGATTGATTTTTTTTCTTTTTTCTTCATAAGGAAGGGCTGGCGATGTATTTAAAAATCTCAGACAGAGCATTTCAGCTGGTGAGTAGTTTTGATATTCATCTTGCTCTTTTAAGTTGCTGATGCAATTGAATTGAAAGCATGAAGTGTTAGATTTTGGGCTCTTGTTTATACCTTTTGTAAATGGACAAAGAGCAAATATTGAAGTCAAATGAGAGGAATAGGGATAGTGAGCTTGTACGATAGTCTAGTGTACTTCATCCTCTTAAACAAGGAGATAGGTGTAGAAGCTGCCAATCCCTAATGTAGGAAGCCAATTCAATTAGGTTGTGTCCCCTCCTGGTGTCTTTGTGATAATATTTGGACTAGTAAACAGTAGAAGACCACTAATGTTTATCTTGTTTAAATGTATTAGTGTTCCCTTCAGCCTTGTCCTAGTTTTTCCTATGCAATTCTGTCTTCTCGACCATATAGACTTACCTTTTCGTATTTCATTTGTGTGCACCTTAGACTCAATTATGCTAAAGAAAATGATAATTTAAACACCCCCCCCCCCCCGCCGGGGCGCCGTGGATCTCTTTTTTCTTTATTTAGAGTCAATCATTTGATTACCCCCATGGACCCTCACACCCATCCACACACACATTTTTGAGCTTTGTAAATTGTATCATATGATATCTGGAGGATATGACATTTATATAGGGTTTTGTCTCAAGAGGAAGTACCAAGTCTAAAGGTTGAAGGATCAGAAGAACTTGTAGATTCTTGCGGTCGATTAATCAAACTCAACCAGTAAAGAAATACCCAACCAGGGGCGTTGAGAGTGGTGGTTCAGGGCCACCGTCTGTCTCGTGCAGGAATGTCCCACTCTGCCATTCTGGATGTCACAAATAAATGACGTGGCATGACCCACACTGAAGTTGAAGAGAAGGGGACGAGCCAAGCCTGACCCAAACTCGAAAAGAGGACCAAGATCTGCAACAGCTGTTTGTACAGTTCTTGCTGCAAGATACAACGGATTTCACGCCGATAAATGATGTGGCATGACCCGCACTGAAGCTGAAGAGATGGGAGTTTTCACGCGAGAAAACTCTCTGTTTTCGCATTCTTTTGCGATGGAACTGTGCGTACCTGAAGGGGATTAGCAATTAGCTAATCTGGTTCCTTTACAGAAGGCTCTTGCCTTGGCAAACGCACATAAAACCCCCAGAACTGTACATGGTCATCTGAGAAGCCCAACTAGAAGGGCATTACCATATGTGCAAAGGGGAGAGAGAGATGCGCAAGAGCAAATCGTCGCGCTGCATGAGACAAGGAAGAAGGCAAGCTTCCCATTAAAGCTATGATCACCTGCACCCACCACACACACACACACACACACACACACACACACACACACACACACACACACACACACACACACTGTGGAGCAATGATAAAAATCAGCCTCCAGCCTCATTTTTGGGCGCTCCCTCTTAGATGAGACCTTTTGGGGTGAGTTGACCTGCAGATTGCTCTCTTATTGCCATGTGTCCAGTTTGCTCCTTTTGGTTTAATTCCTAGTACCCACCAACTTATAAAGTCCGGCCAAGGGGCCTAAATGACTTTAACTGAGCCTAGCCACTTCTTTACTAGTCAGATTCTAGTGCCAATCGGCCCAAGCATCTCGTGGGTGCCTGATCTTGACTCCTGCGGGTGAAACTCTCAGCCAACGACCGTTTCACACTGGCCATGCAATGTCTGGGCTTTTGTGATTTTAACAAGAGGGTCTCAAAAGTTAAATAAAAATCAAGGAAAATAAACCAGCAAATATATATAGTGGTTGTCACAGTCTCGTGACATATCCCCCTCTTAAAATCTCAAACGTCCTCGTTTGCATGCTATATATACATGCCATAGATTATTTAGTATGGCACCCTTTTATCATCGCATGTATCAACAAGAAAGACTGTCAAACATGTGTATAAATGTCTTAATGAGACCTTCATACTTTTGTCAAACAATGTACACTGCTATTGCACTGAATCCTTATGTACATATGAAGTGCTAGCTCTATCATCACCCCTCTTTGGAGCACGTGTCAAACCCTTTGACCTTTGCTCTACTCAAGTGATCTGAGTTGGAGAATACGTGGGTTGTAAACCAAAAGCTTCAAGGTAAAACTGCAATACATTTGGTGACTTTATCAGTTCACTTTCTTCCATCCACTTTGCATCCATAGGTGGATAGTTTTTGAACTTCACCAAATAACGTCTTGCAACTTTTCCCTTAACTTTTCTTCCTTTTGGCCTGTCCTTTCGAAGACTGAGTCTTTGGCCTTCTCTGCATTTCTTGACCCTTAGGAAGCTTTAGGAGTCGCTTTTGCAAAGGACCTTTTTGCTGAATTTTTCTTTGACTGGCTCCCTTTCACGTTGCCCTGGAATCTACTGTCTATTCCGGTGTTGGCAACTTCCATAAGATGAGTAAGGGTGGCCACTTTATTCTTTATGTAGTTATCCTTGAGCCCTTTAGGCTGCCCACAACAATACTTCTCTATCTGCTCTGTCAATGGCACAAACCTATAGGAAGTTACTGAGAGAGATGCTTTACAAAAATTCCTATTGTACTCATCTAAGCTTTTGCAAGAAGCTGCATTGAGTTGGTGCCAATCCCTCATGACATTGGCTTCAAATTCATTGACAGCCATGCAAATGCAAACATTTGCTTGAAGTAAACCCACATGGCGGGTGCTTGTCCTTGCATTAACAATGTCGTCCACCATGAACGTGCATTTCCTTTCAAGAAAGTGGTAGCTTTCGTGACCTTGGAGACCTCTGTAAAATTCCCCCCTTGCATATGCCGTGTCAAACTGCTGGAGGAAAGTAAGAGCCTTCGTCTTGTCCTCGAAACCACTGAAGGTATCAAACTTTACAGCTGCACCACCTTTCTCGTATGGTTTTGGCTTTTTGAGTGTTGCCAAATTATCATAGGGAAGTATTTGCAACATAGGCACTGTAAAATGGAACATCGGTGTCTCTTGGCCATTGACATTTTGCGTCACCTGTGCCATATTTTCTTGTTGGTCGAAAAAACTAGCCGTGCCAAAATTACCCTCTGGCACCCCAAACTGGCCTTGATTGCACCGAAACCCTTGCTGGAGGCCAATGTTACCATACATGGGGTTTGGCATTATGCCCTGCATACCCCCAAAGACTGTTCTTGGCATGTATTGCTGGTTTCCAGGTGCATAACCAGTCATGCTTTGAAACTCAAATCCACCCCCGAAATACCCAGGATGTACCGTGGGTGGTGGAAAAACCTGATGCATAGCCTGGAAATTGGTTCCCTTCCCATTTAATGCAACCTTTGGACTTTGAAAGGTGGTCCGGCTGAACTCGCAAAGCCTGTAAAATTGGCGTCCTAACCACCTATTTGTGGACATAAGGAATTTGCCTTGGAGGCCCAATTGACTCTGTAACATGCGTGTGCTCCCTACCCTGCTGGGACGCATAAGGGACCTAGGAGAAAGTTGCCTTGTCTGCTGTGACATTGGTGGCGCTTGCAAAACTTCTATAAACCTAGGATTCCACACCAACCAAGAAAACACATTTACAACAGCAACCAATTGTGTCCTGAACGCATCCTCGTCTAGTTGCCCAGTCATAAACCCTTGACCTTGTGGAGCATTCACATCAATAAAAGGCACAGGGAGTGGTGGCCGTGAACTCTTGCCAACCTCTAACACTTGAGGAACAGTCTATATGTCCTGTGAAGAGGAACCCTCTTCCTTGGTGTCATTTGCTCTGTCATCCATGGTGTAATTCCAAGCTCCTGTGCTTGTGTCTTCACCAAAAACCAACCTAGGCTCACTCTTTGAGGAAAAAGTGATTCTGTTCCGGTAACGAAACCATGAAACCGACAGACTTAATAAAAAAGGGGCCGACTGGCTGTATGGACACACGGGAAACGCACTGACATACTGACGTGGCTGGTTGTACGGACGACCAGAAAACGCGTTGACAATGCTGGCGTGGCAACGTATGGAATTCCGTAATTTACGCTGGCTGGAAACAACGCCAGCTTATGGGGCTTACAGCTTTTGAGCTTGAAGCTTTTCTTGTAAACTGCTTTTCCATGGCTAAGGACCTTTAAATAGTTTCAAAAGAAGAAAGATACTCGTCTCCGTCTAACGGAGGATCAGAAATCCAAGCGTCTCAAAGAAGGCAAGTGTTTTGATTGTGGCGAACAAGGGCATATTGCCGCACGGTGCCCTAAAAAGGCACACAGAGCACCATCAGGAGATCAGCCAGAGAGTTCCAGAGCAACCGGAGAACGTGGCAGAAAAGGAAAGGTGGAAGCAGGACTGGTACGAGATTGTGTGGGGACCCACCCAGATCAGATTGATGGAAGCACAGAACTTTGTCGCGCATGGGGCAAAGTACGACACCAAGAGGCCCTCATCTTCTTTGACGAGGAGCCAAGGCCAACTTCATTTCACCCGAATTAGCGGCTCGAATTGGAATCACAACCGATCGAAGGGGGCCGTAGGCAGAAGCTGTTCTAGCAGATGGGATGTTGCCATTACACCTGTCATTGGCAAACTTCGTTTGCATTGTTGGAGGTATTTAGGGCACGAGGACTTTTACATCATGCCTTTGGAAGGGTGTGATGTCCTCCTAGGAATCCCTTGGTTTCACAAGAACAGTGTAGTGGTCGATTATAGGGCAAGGAAAGCGACTTTGAAGAATGAGAAGGGCAGAGAAATTGTACTTGATGTAAAATTGAAGGGCGAGTCTGTCTCACTTGTATCGGCTTCGACCATTTCGAAATTATGAAATCCAGTCTTTTTGTTTACTCGATCTTCTTGAAAGAACAGAATGATGAACAATGATCAAATATGTTTGAATTGAAAAAGGAACGACCAGAATTTCTGCACACACAAGCTGATTGTTCTCTGAAGGCCTACCAGGCGAGTTACCTCCACCTCGGCCTGAGGACCATACGATTGATTTGATTCCCGGAAGTACACCACCGAACCGGCCACCTTATTGAGCTAGCCAAGCCCAAAATAAAGAAATAATGAACCAAGTAAAAGAACTTCTAGAAAAGGGTCTCATTCAACCTAGCACTTCACCTTTCTGCTCTTCGGTATTGCTAGTATTAAAGAAAGACGGATCTTGGAGGATGTGCATTGACTATAGAGCTCTCAATAAAATCATTATCAAGAACAGATTCCTTATTCCAAGGATCGATGATATACTCGATAGAGTATAAGGATCCTCTTATTTTAGTAGAATTGATTTGAAGAGTGTATATCATCAGATCCGAATTGCTCCGGGGGATGTCTACAAGAGAGCTTTTTGGACAACCTTTGGTTTGTACGAATATTTGGTTATGCCTGCTGGACTTACGAATGCTCCAGCAACATTCAACCGAATGATGGAAAGGATTTTCAGAGAGTATCGATCTTTTGTGGGCAGGGCACTTTCTTTGACGACATTATAGTTTTCTCCAAGAATGAAGTAGAGCACAGACATCATCTGCTACAGGTCTTTCAAGCATTGCGGAAGCATAGATTGGTTATCAACGTGAAGAAGAGTGAATTTTTCTTGCCCAAGATACATTTCTTGGAGGTTGGGGCACATCCTCAACAGAAGGAGTACAGATGGACCCGGCCAAAATTGAGACTATTGGCGATTGGCCTGCCTCAAAGAATGTTGATGAAGTTTGAAGCTTTCTAGGCTTGTGCTCTTATTATCGGCGGTTCATTCAAAAATTTGCAGAGATCGCCTCTCGTTTGCATTTACTGACTCAGAAAGGAGTCCCTTTCAGGTGGGGACCGACAGAGATTACCGCTTTTCAGACTCTCAAAGAGAAATTGACTACCGGACGAGTGTTGGTCTTGCCAGACTTGCAAAAGCCATTCGAAGTTTATTCTGATGCTTGTGGTTGTAGTTTGGGAGTAGTTTTAATGCATTGAGTGTTAAGACTTACACCACTCTGCTGCGTCACAGGTCTAGGACATACTTGTATGGCTTGTATGTCTTCGGGTTGGCCACCCATAGTCTAGGTTGCTCCTGGTCTGCCGGCCGCCCGACTTTGGGGCCGGCCGCCCACGTTTGTCCGTGCGCCCACATATATTTCCATATATCATTTTTCTGTTGGGTCGTTGGGATTTTTATCAATCCTTGCCCTAGCTCCCCTTGGGCACCAATTTATAGGGCCAGGGAGGTACCCACTTCCATCATTTGGTCATTTGGTCATTGTGTATTGGGTCTTCTGCTCATGGTAGTCATGGGGGACTGATCCCCCCCTCTTCACCATCTCTGGCGTTTGTGTCTGTAAGGATTCTAGGTACTAATCCTTAATTAAGTACTTAAACTCATGATTAATACTTAAGAAACTTGAACTGTACTCAGAAACAAGACTTAGAAGACTCTGTGTTTGATTGATTGAATGTGTGATACAAGGGCTCCTTATATAGGAGATGAAGCGACACAAATAAAAAGACACGTCTCCTGGTGAAGAGACATGACGTTAGACGTAAAGACACATCCTTTCGGCGAAGAGCTGCAACCATTAGGTGAAGAGTCGCACCCGTAGAGTGAAGGGGTGTGACCAGTCGTCGAAGGAGTGTGGCTTTTGGCGAAGAGGCACGTCTCTTGGGCGAAGGGGTGTTACCATTCAAGCGCAAGGGTCCTCCTTGGCATGGCACTTCGCGTATCTGCAACTAGGAGTAGATGTATTGCTGTTAGCATAGTCACAATCGTGACATTCCCTCCCATTTAAAATGAGAGCCCGTGTCAATGAAATGACTTTTGATGTTGATAGAACTCTGGAAAAGCATTGAATCTTCGAAAATCTTCAATCTTTGAGTTATTTTGTCTTCAACCTTTGCTTCTTGCGAAACCTTTTTGCTTTGACTGCTAAATCCCATGTCATTGCATTATTCAAAGACTTTTTAGAGGAATCTGGCATAATCGGGTTGACTGCAACAAGAGGTTGATCTTCAAAATTCTTCATGCGATGTAAGACTTCTGGTTCAAAATCTTCCAGTAACTGCGAAATATTTGAGGAAGAGGAAATCTTCTCAAGGTACTCTTTAGATGGGGTAACTTCAACTTTATGAATCACTGGAGAGGATTTTGGCTTGACACTATAATTATCTTCCAATAATGAATCCGAAAATTCTTCAGAATCATCTTCAGGAACTGTCACTTCATGACTTGCAATTGGCATATCATCATCCAGCAAAGAATCAAAGAAAGCATAGTCGTCTTCAGACTTGGAATCTGCAACTATCTCCTATCTTTGTCTGGTAACGAAGTATCATTTGGAAAAACTTCTTGCTTGAAATCATCTTTGTCTTCTTCAATTGATCCGAGAGAAGTTAATGAATTCAAAAATTCATCAATAATAATATCTGCATTTGCATCGGAAATCATATTCTCTTCATAATCCACTGTATCATGCTGTTTGACTAGTACACGTGAGGCTTGAATCAATCTTTCCGCATGAGAAAGCTCACGTAAAGTCAATTCACGTCCATCTTTGAACAAATTGATAGTATGTCCTCGAAAGCTAATTGGTGGATCATATTGGAATAATCAATGTTGACTAAGAATCATGTCGTAATAAGATAAAGGCATGACTTTGAAATCCAATTGATCTGCATAAGTTTGAATCTCAAACTGCAAGTATCGAACTGTCTGATCACAAGTCAAAATTGATCCATCTGCTAATTCCACATCATATAAGTGAGATGTCTTCTGAGTTGGTAAGCCAAGCTGTTGAACTATCTGAGAGCTGACAAAATTATTCGAGCATCCGCTGTCCACCAAAACATTGATGGAACGACCATTCATAGTTCCAAGAAGGCTCAAAACTTGCTTTGAGAGAGGCTCCAAAACTGAAGAATTGCATTGAACATGCTTCATAAGAATAGTCGTATCCTCTGAGACACGAATCGTATTGACCACATATTTTCTTTTATCCTTAGCAGAATCTGGTTGTTCAGCATTCGATGATGTTTCCCGGTTGGAATTTCTTTTCAAATTAGACGGATTTGGTTTCTTTGGACATTGATACCATCTATGGTCACCACCGCAAATTGTACATAATCCTTCCTTCTTTGAAGTCAAAGATTCATTTGATGAAGAGCCTTGCTGAGTATTGGAATGCCGATCTTGAGAAAAATCACGTCCTTTACCACGATCAAGTGGAGCACTTGAAGAAGATCTGCTTTGAGATTGTCTATCTTGAGAATAGAACCTTGAAGTTGAATAAGGTTGTGTTGCTTGTTGTCTGAACTGAGACTGATGTTGCTGACTTTGGCTGTAACTGTCTTTGCGATCGCGCTGTGAAAAGCAACGCTGTTTGAAGATCTGTCACTAGGGAGAAAATTCCGTGTAGGGCGCTGATTGTCGCCAAGACGCTCCACATAGGCAATTGCAGTATCCAAGGTGGTAGGGTTGTATTTGTGCACATCGTCCTTCAGGTTGGGTTCGAGTCTGTCAATAAAGCTGTGAAGTTTATCAGAGGGATCAAGGGTCTCTATCTCCAGAGTTAGCCTTTGAAACTCTGTGATGTACGCGGCCAAGGAACGTGTCTGGCTCAGGCGGCGAAGAGAAGACCGGGCATGAAAATCCGCATTGGCAGGTTCGATCGCCTTGCGAATAGCACGCCGGAATTTATCCCAAGAAGGTGTGTGTTTACCATCAGCAACCCGTTGTTGCCACCAAAGAAATAATGTGTCCTTGAGCAAAGAACTAGCAAGTGCAACTTTTTACTCTCGACCAAATCTGTGTTGGACAAGTAGACCTCCATTTTGAATAGCCATTGGTCCAGCACGCGCTTGTCGCGGCGACCAGTGTCTGGTTCTGGCTGATTTAACATCAAGCTTCTTCTTCTGTGCAGCATTAAAAATTTTGTAAAGTAATTGAAGTTCGCGATTGTCTACCTCTTCAGTTGGATCTGGTTCGTTTGGTTCGTCCATTGAAGCTTCGGAAGAAGGTGTTGAAGATGCTGCATTAGTAGTCCGAGAAACAGCAGGACGACTTCGAGAAGTGTTTTGCGTCTGCATCTCATCCAAGCAAGTATGAAGTGATGCGAGGCTTATGGAAAGTGTGGCCATCTGCTCCTTGATAAGAGTAAGGGCATCGTCAGATTGACCACCTCCGTCGTGAGAATTCGGCATGGTTACGCCTTAAAAGGAACACGAACAGGGGGTTGGGAACAGGTTCTCGGGCGGGTGCTCTGTGAGCAGAAAATGCCTCTAGAATAAGTTCGCGCTTTGGAGTCGGGAAATCGGGAATAATTATCACTTCTGGCTCTGAGTAGAGAAATTCACCTGCAAAATTTCATCGAGGAATTTCGTGTACTGATTCGCGTCGGCCATGTGTGCGAAATGTCTTGCGTAGAGAAGGTGCGCACAGAGTAGAGCAAGGGAGAGGCAGCGTAAGGTTTTTGTACTTTTTTAATATAGGCTCATGGGAGTTTTTTTTTTTAAAAGATTTATAAGGTGTGTTCGCATTGGCTTTTTTAAAAAATTGGGTGTTTTCACATGGGTTTAAAAATTTGGGTTAATTTGGGGGAGGCTGGTCAAGTGTGGTTTCACATGGGGTTTAATTTAGGGGCTAGTCGGCCATTGTAAATTATTGAAATTGAGGGCACTCACTAGCGTAGAATCTGCTGGCTAATCGTAAAAAAAACTTTATGCTGCTGTGATGTGATTAGCGTAAAAGGCTTGCGCTGCTGGCTTTAATACGTTGCGCTGCTGAGGTTTTTCCGTGTAACAAAGGGCAGCGAAGAGGCATGCCCAACATGGCGTTTCAGCCCAGCGCATGGGGAAGGGAGGGGTGCGATCTGCGAACCGGAGGAGGGGGTGCCAGCACGAACAGTCAATTCAGCCTAGCAGTCAGCCAGCGCAGAATTTCAGCCAGCACCTCAGCGATTGAACGATTTGAAAGTTGCGCAAAGGGGGTTGCCCGGGGAAGGGGTGCGTAGGGTTCTCAGGGTACGTGCACACACACATCTTTCTTCTGTTTTTTATATATTTATATACGTGAAACAGAAAGATACTTGTTACCTCATGCATGCGTATGTGTGTGTGTACCACCTTTCTTTTGCTTCCATACAACTCCGGTAAGGGGGGAGAGGGTAGCAGCGAGGGTGAGAGGCTCACAACCTAGAGGCTCACAACCTTCGGGTCTCGGGAAAAAATTTGCTCTGATACCACTGTAAGGATTCTAGGTACCAATCCTTAATTAGTACTTAAACTCATGATGAAGACTTAAGAAACTTGAACTATACTCAGAAACAAGATCTAGAAGACTCTGTGTTTGATTGATTGAATGTGTGATACAAGGGCTCCTTATATAGGAGATGAAGAGACACAAATGAAAAGACACGTCTCTTGGTGAAGAGACATGACTTTAGACGTAAAGACACATCCTTTCGGCGAAGAGCTGCAACCATTAGGCGAAGAGTCGCACCCGTAGAGCGAAGGGGTGTACCAGTCGTCGAAGGAGTGTGGCTTTTGGCGAAGAGGCACGTCTCTTGGGCGAAGGGGTGTGACCATCCAAGCGCAGGGGTCCTCCTTGTTGGAATTAGGGTTGCAAAGAAATGCACAGCTTGGAGAAGACGAAGGAAGCTCAAGGCACACAATAGAGAGTGTGTTAGTGTGCAATGGAAAGATAGATAACCCTAGAGTGATGGGCGTATATACAATGCTCGGGGGAAAAAACCTCTTAAAGAGGGAAAAAATGCCTCGGTGGTCCTAGTGTGTTCACACACATCACTACCACATGTATATGGTAACAAATCCCCCCTGGAGTGATGCGGTGAACGAGAGCTGGCACATGAGTAAAGGGAAGTGCCATGCCCTGAGGACATGATCAGTCCACAAAGGGGAGTAAGCCCAAAGCTTTGCGGAAAGCTTCAAGCTTCTCACGAGACAATGCCTTTGTGAAAAGATCTGCAAGGTTGTCCTGTGTTGGCACATAAGCCAAGCTGATCTCTCCTGCTGAGAGCCTCTCCTTGACATAGTGGTAATGCATCTCAATGTGCTTTGTGCGAGCATGAAAAACTGGGTTCCTCGCAATTGCCAATGTGCTCTGACTGTCAGTGTAGATAGTGTTGGCAGTGTCTTGTCCAACACCCAAATCAGCCATAAGGCGTCTGAGCCATACACACTCAACCGTAGCTGTGAAGACTGCCCTGTACTCAGCCTCACAACTCGAAGTGGCCACAGTAGGTTGCTTCTTGCTCAACCATGATATACATGAACTACCAAGCATGAAACAAAAACCACTTGTGGACACTCGCGTGTCAAAACAACCAGCCCAATCTGAGTCCGAAAAAGCATGTAAGTCTGGTGGCAATGATTCCCCCTTGGTATAAAACAAGCCAAGATGTAAAGTGCCACTAAGGTAGCGGAAAATCCTCTTGACAGCCTGCCAATGCTTAGACCCTGGGCTATGCATAAATCTGCTGACCTGTGAGACTGCAAACTGAATATCCGGCCTTGTGTTGCATACATAAATGAGGCAACCAACAGCAATTTGGTAAAGAGTGACATCAGTAGGATTACCAGCATCATGTAGACTCAACTTCAAACTTGTTTCCATGGGAGTGGCAATAGGTTTGCAATCCTCAAGTCCAAACTCACATAGCAATGTCTCTATGTAACTTTTCTGACACAAGGCAATACCACCATCACACTGCTTAAACTGTATACCCAAGTAATGATGCAACAGCCCCAAATCTTTCATCTTGAAAGTAGCATTCAAATCAGCCTTAAATTAGTACCTAGTTCTACACCCACTATTGGGCACTGACGACGTTAATGGGGATGTCGTGGTATTTAGTCGATACTATGCATGATGAAGTTGATGGTAATATTGTCTTGTGGGTGACTACCATAGGTCTATACCTTGCACTTTTCTTCAAGGGTGAATCTGGGCTTATCTTGGATTCATCTAGGTATATATATTAAATTCAGCAATATGTCTCTCATTTGGTCCAGTGATCAACAAATCATCTACATAAAGAACCACGATGAGAAGTACATCACCCTCACGCTTTACATACAATGTGCTTTCTGTTGGACTGTTACGAAAGCCTTGTTTGAACAAATGAGTGTCAGCTTTCTCATACCAAGCATGAGGAGATTGCTTCAACCCATACAAAGCCTTCTTACATCTGTACACTTTGTCCTCTTGTCCTTTTACGACAAAACCGCGAGGCTACGTTACATAAACTTCCTCAAATATGTCACCATTGAAGAAAGCAGTAACAATGTTTGATTGATGTACATTCCAACTAAAATGAGCTCCCAATGCACATAGAAAACGCACAGTAGTCATACGACAAGTGGGAGCAAAAGTCTCTTCATAATCTATGCCTTTTTGCTGTGCATAACCCTTTGCAACAAGTCGAGCCTTATGGTGATCGATCTCACCATCCGGCTTGCGTTTCAACTTGTAAACCCACTTCGTACCAATGGCCTTTTTGCTAGAAGGCAAATCACATAAAGTCCATGTGTCATTTTCTATAAGTGCATCATATTCTGATTGCATGGCAGCCATCCAATTTTCTGAATTCTGTGCTTCATCAAAAGACAGAGGTTCCTCAACATCATGTAAGCTAGACACAGCCAAAGCATAACAATCGATGCATAAGATGCATGGCGAGAGCGTGAATGAGTACGACTAGACAAAGGTGCATCCAATTTACTGTCACGCAAAGTGTACACCAGCCATTTTGGCATACCTCTAGCTTGCTCATTTTCAGCCCTTTCCTCATCAAGTACATCATGTACATCTGCTTCAGTAATAGGCAGATCTGTTACATTTTCAGAAACCCCAATAGGTTGTACATTTGCCTCATTGGAACTTACATTTGTATTTCCACCACTGAAAAGAGGCAACAAAGTGTCATAAATGTCCTGTGAGCTTACATTATTGTCTCTAGTACATGACAGCAAGGGTTGAACAGAGTCTTCCACAAACACTACATCCCTTGAAACCAAAATACGTTTTGTTTGCAGATGATACAACTTGTAACCTTTGCTTTCAGCACTATAACCAACAAAAATACATTTGACAGCCTTATCATCCAATTTTCTGCGCTGCACTTGTGGCACCAAAGCATATGCCAAACAACCAAAAACACGCATGTGCTCAATAGAAGGCTTTCTATCATGCCATGCTTCATATGGAGTAATAGACTGCAAAGCTTTCGTAGGACACCTGTTAAGTACATAAGTGGCACACATGATGGCCTCAAGCCAAAAAGAATACGGCAAAGCTTGACTTTTGACCATACATCGTGCCATTTCCGTCAGTGACTTGTTTTTCCTCTCAGCAACACCATTTTGCTGAGGTGTATAAGTTACTGTACATTGGTGTTTTATCCCACGACTAGCCATAAATGCATTAAATTCATGAGACATATACTCCCCCCCTCGATCAAAACGGAGGGTGCCCATAGTACATTTCGAGACATTTTCAGCCATAGCCAAAAATTGTTTGAAGCACATAAAAACTTCGGACTTCGCTTTAAGCGAAAATACCCATGCATGCTTGGAGTAATCATCAATGAAAGTCACGAAGTACAGGTAATTTCCCAAGGACGGAGTTTGCATGGGTCCACAAACATCACTGTGCACAAGCTGCAACCTGCATGTGGCCCTAACTGAACTATCCTTTGAAAACTTAGAACACAGCATTTTACCCAAAATACAGCCTTCACAAAGATGTTTGATAGGTGCTTCAAGAGGCGGCAAAGAAGCAACCATATCAGATTTCTGCAAATGCAGCAAACTGACAAAATTCAAATGACTCAAACGTGCATGCCAAAGTTTTGCATCTGAAATAGCCCTTGAATCTGCAACAGCATTTGCAAAATTTTGTCCAAACTTGTCGTACAAAGTGAGCTTACATAGCCCACGGCACAAAAGCCCATATGCAACAATTTCATCACCAAAACTGAGATCATGAACTGTACATCTGTCATTCACAAATTTGACTACAAGTCCAAGTCTAGCAAGTGCGGATATAGACAAGAGATTCTTCTTGATCCCCAATACATAAAGTGCATCAACAAGTGTGAAGGAATTGCCATTTGCAGCAGTAAGCACAATCTTTCCAACTCCCTGAACTCGATAGGAGGCATTGTTGGCACAAGTGACTGAATTCCCACGAGGGACAGACTCGAGAGAGGTAAACAATTCACGATGTGAGGTAATGTGCTTTGTAGCACCACTGTCGAAATACCACACATGTGAATCTGCAGCAACTGACAAGCATGCATCATGGACAACAGGATTGTAAGTGCACTCTGCGCTAAAAGCCCATTCTGCATCAACATGAGCAACACAGTCTCCTTTTACAGAAGACTCAACAATGGCTGCATTTGTAGTGGAACCAGCATTTGCAGTGGAACCACCCTCTTTCTTCTTAGCCTCTTTGGACTTCAACTTAGGATACGACTTGATCAAGTGATCATTAGCTTTACAATAATGGCAACGCATTTTCTTTTTGCCCTTATCACCAGAATTTCCAGACGAATTGTTGCCAGTAGAAGCATTAGGAACATAATTTTTGCCACTCACAACAGAACCATAAGAAGTGGCTGCATTGCTGTTACCACCCTTTCTTTGAGAAGCAATAAAAGCCTGTTGAACTGCACACTGCCTAGTCCTGTTTTTTCTAGAAAGTGACTCTTGCAATAGCAATGTGCATAATGCATCAAACTTGACAACTTCAGGATTTCCTTGGGTCATAAGTCTCCAAGTACTAGCAAAAGTCTGGTAAGAATCTGGTAAGGCATCAAGAACAATCTGTACAAGGGAACTGTCTGAAATGACTTCACCTGCAGAAATAAGTTGCTTATTGATATCCTTGACACCAGCAAGGAAAGTGTCCATATCATCTTCCTCATGCATAATCTTCGACTCTAGCTCTTCACGCAGCAAAGCAATTTTAGTCTCATTGCGACTTGCATAAAGACCATCCAAAATATCCCAAGCCTGTTTTGCAGATTTTGCTGAACGGATGTGAGGAACAATGGTGCGTTTCACAGACAACGCAATCAATGCATGAGCCTGCGCATCCTTTACATCCCAACGAGCTTGTTCTACCGTAGGCAAAACAACTCTAATAGCAGAAATCCTTGCAGCAAGACCCTGCAACATCCTCAACATCGCCTGTATCCTCAGAACCAGGACGTACATCAATGCCTTGCACAATATTCCAGACGCTCTTTGACACAAGAACATGTTGCATCATATAAGCCCAGATAGAGTAATTGTCCCCATCCAACCTGTCCTTAGCAGCAAACATCGTGAGTACATCTATGTTGTTGTCAGCCATGGTAAATGCTGCACCTGATGTGAAAACTGCCAGAAAATAGGAGAAACGGAGCGGGAACAACACGTGCTATATAGCACAAACCGTAGAAGACTGTAAGGCACCTGTTATGCAGAAATCGGCACTCACAGAAATTCTGCACAAAATGACGAAATTGTCTGTCCAGACCTACCTGTAGTGGAACGGAGGCCGAAATGAGCCCGAATCAGAAATCTGAGCAGACTAAGCTCTACGACCCGTCCCAAAATATTTGTCGACCTGTGAACGCTCGCCAAACCTCACTGTTATCGGAGAAAGTGAGCAGCCGTGTGCTGGAGCAGCTGGCGACTAAGCCTGGGAGGACATAACCGAGCTTTGATACCAATTGTTGGAATTAGGGTTGCAGAGAAACGCACCCAGCTTGGAGAAGACGAAGGAAGCTCAAGGCACACAATAGAGAGTGTGTTACTTAGTGTGCAATGGAAAGATAGATAGCCCTAGAGTGCAATGCTCGGGGGAAAAATCCTCCTAAAGAGGGAAAAAATGCCCCGGCGGTCCTAGTGTGTTCACACACATCACTACCACATGTATATAGTAACACTCCTTGGCATGGAACTTCGCGTATCTGCAACTAGGAGTAGATGTATTGCTGTTAACATAGTCACAATCGTGACAGTGTCTACTCTCTCTCTCTCTCTCTCTCTCTCTCTCTCTCTCTCTCGCACTCTCACATGGTATCAGTTGCCAGGGCACATGGTATCAATCGCCAGTGTTGAGGCGCTACATCGCATCAGGTTCTTCTCCCAAGGGATCACAACAGCCATTGTTTTTGGAAAGCATCAGTGTTTCTGCAGATCTGCCTGCAAGAGGGGGTGGCGCCAACATTTGGTGAACTTCCATCGCGAAGGAATGCTTTGCCACTTGCGTTTTTGCAAGAAACATCAGATCTGCTGATTTCCCTGCTAGCGCTACCATTTCTGGACATCTTTGTCGTGAAAAACCCCTCCAGATTCATTTGCGTTTTTGACCTTCATCTGCGTTTTTGGGCTTTCAGCCCATTTTTGGCGGTTTTATTGGTCACTTTGTGTCGTTGACACCTTCCACAAGTTGCTGGGCACCTAGGGTACCCATCAAGTCTTTTTCAGCAAACATAAGGTTTTTGGTGCCAATAAGTGCAGCAAAATTGGGCTGCAAATTGACCTGCGTTTTTGCAGCGGGAGGGCAGCGCTCAGCTTCAAGACCCCGGATCTCGCCACCACCTACCTGGCTTTGCATAAGGTGCATTGCCGGCGAGTATCCTCTCTGTCTTCAAATTTACAGATTTCAGCCATTAGCCCTTGCTGTTTTCTTTGTTTTCAGCCATCTGGGGCAATGACGGTGATTCACCACCCTTCCCTACACCCTCTGCACCGCTCCGGACCCTGCCGGGAGCATACGAGCACGCTGAAAATCGCTGGACAGCAGCGTTTTCATCACCTTACAATTGCGTTTTTGGGTGGACAGCAGCCATGGCTTGTGTTTTTCACAGAGGATAAAGTTACCTCCTACCAAGACACCATCCGGTGGTGGTCCGTGTGGTCTTTCAGTGTGACTGCTGCAATACATGGTATCTTCGACATCGGCTTGATCATCTACGAGCGTACCGTGGGAGATCCATTCATTCCAGCCATCATTCGACGGTTGTGCACTCTAGAGGGGGTGGTGACTTGTGGTTTGCTATGGACACACCTATGCACTCATCAGAGGAGTTCACACGAGATATGACCATGCTCATGGCATATGGGATTACGACATTCCCAAAGAAGACACCACCTTGTTGGGTGGACAGACACTTACCACTTGACCTCCACATGTCAGATCACTTGCTTACATAGGAGCATCTACATGGACTTAGGGAGAGGATCTTGGATCTCTTCTTGGACAGGTTCATTGCTTGGATCTACAGACTGGAGTGGGACTTCAGTGCTTTGGACTCTCTTGGAGAGTTTACCCGCGAGATGCAGAGGATCAGGCATTACGCGACTACATGCGGAGTCACCCGGAGCTTGGCTTGGATGGTAGTGCAGTTGCTCTTCTACACTCCTGATCATTTGGATTACTACCTTCAGAGTTGCTTACACTCACCCTTGGTAACCTTACAGTAAACTCATCCCCCAACCTGGGCAGTAAGCCACTCCTAGCTCATTCACACGAAGGCCACACCGAGTTGCGTTTTGGTGGCGTTGTTGGCACGGATTTTGTTTTGGCTGACACCGGAGGATTGGAGGCAGGAGATACAGGCAAGACGATGCAGATAGATTGGTTTGGCCTTTCCTCTTCTCAGAGGTCATTCACAGCGCAGACTATTGAGTCTGGCTTTTCCCTCATCTTGGATTTTCCTACCTACTGATAGGACACCATCCGGTGGTGGTCCGTGTGGTCTATCAGTGACTGCTGCAACATACGGTAGCTTCTACAGTGCAGACTGTTTAGTCTGGCTTTCCTTGATTTGGAGGAGTTTATGGCGCAGATTACTACATTGGCCTTCCTGGAGTTTTACACAGCTTAGCCACCCGACCACACTGGGTTGCAGGTTCATGCATTGACAGGCTTCCGTGCATTCTCATGCAGTGCAGCAGGCATGTCATATGGCAGATGAAGGAGATTTCCAAGTTGTGTCTAAGCTGTCTAAAGAGGTTTGCAATCCATGGCTGAAATATATGTTTGTAACTGTAGCAGTGAGGAATGTTATTTGCCCGGCACGGATGATAGCTGGGAACTGGGTCTGCAAATGGCATTTTTACGGCTCGGGGAGAGGAGCTGTGGGAAACAGGTGGCAAGCTTGGAAAGTTGGGAGGGGCAGGGGGGGGGGTGGAAATGTTTTTAATGCTGTTGAGGATGATTTTTGGAGGCCTTGGGGGGTGGGTGCCCCAACGGATGCCACGTGGCAAGGGCTTCAATCCCACATGCCGAGTCGAGCACGGACATGTTGAGGTATTTAGGCTGGGCGTGAACTCCTCATTGTGCGAGCGAGAGAGAGAGAGAGAGAGAGAGAGAGAGAGAGAGAGAGAGAGAGAGAGAGAGAGAGAGAGAGAGAGAGAGAGAGAGAGAGAGAGAGAGAGAGAGAGGAGAGAGAGAGAGAGAGAGAGAGAGAGAGAGAGAGAGAGAGAGAGAGAGAGAGAGAGAGAGAGAGAGAGAGAGAGAGAGAGAGAGAGAGATGGTATACGGCCTCTTGTTGGATGTTACATTCCGGTGTGATAGCTCAGCTCCGCCGACTAGTGCGGAATTTTTTATGGAGTGGCACAGATGGGACTACTGATACTCGTGCTCGAGTTCGCTGGTCCACGATTATTCGTCCTAGGTCAGAGGGAGGCCTTGGCATTATTGATCCAGAGTTACAGAGCCGCGCCCTTCTTACCAAGCTTATTGTTCGCGGTCTTTTTCCCGGCCAAGAACCTTGGAAGATGCTTCTTCAGGCCGCTCTTTGCACAGTGACTCCACGACTCGGCACTAGAGACGATCATACTTGGCATACAAGGTAGCGTTTTCTCTTTACGGATGCCCCATTGTCCACCACCACCCTCTCGCCCTTCATTCGATCGCTCCTTCAGATTTGGGTTTCCATGCGACGGGCTATCATATGCTCACCTCCCTCATGTCGTGAGGAGATTGAGCGCCAGCCTCTCATTTGGAATGCTGCAGTTCTTGATTCTTCGGTTAATCCACCACGTCAGCTTGGAGAGAGGACTCACATTGATTGGGCTGCTTGGGACACTGGCCCTGTTGCCTCTATGTAGTTGTTTCATGAGACACGTATGCTGAATGCAGATTTTGTGGCAGAACATTATGACATTGGTCGCGGGGTGACAGACAGACTGCTTGAGATTGATTCTGCCGTTCCTTCACAGTGGGATGCAGTCATGCGAGGCACGGTTCAGATGCCTCCCCATTGCGGCTGGGAAGGCCTCTTTGCTCAGAGCACTCTCTTATTAGTTCGTTTAGACACCATGCTGTTCACAGTTGATACTGACTACTCTCAGGGGAGGCCATACGAGTACTTGGCTCACGAGGGAAGCGTCGTTGTGTTGACCCCCGTTTCGCTTCCGCTGATGTTGCACTTTAGAGGCTTTGGGTGTGGGAGGGTCGTGCCCTATCTCAGCTTTATTGGGACCCAGGAGAGTGGCATTGGCCTCACTCTGACCCCACCGGTGCACCTGTATCATTCTTTGAGTACACTGTCAGGATTGGAAGGTTAGCATTGATGAGACAGCAACCAGAGCAGCCCACTCATATGTGTTTCTGGTTACATTCAGGCCTCTCCCATGCCTATCTGCAGCAGTTTTGGTCCGCCATCCGGGATTTACATGCGGCTCGTCGTATTTCTTTTTTCATGTGGATGATTGCACATGCGGGACTTCCAGTTGGGACTTGGCTAGCTACTATGGGTCATGATCCGTTATGTACTCGCTGTCCTTTGCGACTACTTGAGTCACCTGCACACTGTCTTTGGTCATGCTCAACTTCCCATGTAGTGTGGCTTGCAGTTTGCTTTCTACTCAGCAGAGCAGGTGTTCAACATGGATTTATCACTTGGGGATCTGTCTCATGGTTGATGCCGATGCCCAGCCCGCATCTTTTCTACGAGGGCTCAACCACAGATCCAGCCTTCATGCTTACCTCGACTGGTTATCGGCGAGGGACTTTGGCTATGATACCACAGATTGCTTGGCAGGGGGATTCTTAGACACGTGATGAAGTTTTTTCAGTCATCACTAGTATCACACTATGGAATGTTTGGAGAGCTCCTTGTCTTCACATTCGAAGTGCGGCTCCACAGCTCCTTCACTACTCTCACTGCCATTTGGCTGGACATCATTCACACCCTGATTTGGTAGTGGGATTCTTCCTCAGGTACATCTCGAGCAGCCGAGGCTCGCCGATTTGCCTTCCTTCGGCGTTGGGCTCGATCCCCACTCTTCTTCACACTGACAGATGGCCAGATTACGTGGCATTATGCCCCTACTCGGTGGTTTCTCCTCCACTCATCACACCGACCACCATGAGATTGTTCTAGTCGAGTAGTCACTATAGTGGCTCTTCTCCTTACATTCAGCTTGTACACCCCACGTGATAGGCTATTTTAGCATCCGCTGGGGATTATATTGTACTCAGTAATATACAACCCTGACTTTTTCCAAAAAAGAGAGAGAGAGAGAGAGAGAGAGAGAGAGAGAGAGAGAGAGAGAGAGAGAGAGAGAGAGAGAGAGAGAGAGAGAGCTCTCCTCTAGGAAGCTATGGCGCTCGCACGCAGGGCGCTGTTATGGTGGCGCAGCTGGGCTCGTGGCGGTGTTTTGGTTGTAGGCGGTGGCGTTGTGGCGTCTGGTGGCGCACCATGGGCGGCAATGACATGATGATGTGGTGGTTGCCAAGAGCCAGTTCACACGCCCACAAGGGTCCCTAAACTTTTGAGGATAAAGGGAGAGGGCACCGGGGCCTCTCATAAGGGATGGTGCACACGGTGGTGTGGGCCCCAAGGCAAAGCCAAAAATAGGACGGCTTCACGTGCAAGCAAGGATAAAAATAGCGAGTTGGAGCTAAAAAAAGGAGGGTACACACGCCCAAGGGGGGGGTGGGGGGAATTTTTTCGAGGAGACGAAGGAGCTCTCAAGGGCCGTTTTTAGAGCTCAACGTGCAGGCAAAGTTTGGAAGAGCTTTTGGAGAAGCTTTTCAAGCCAACGAAGGCGCCATAGGTCTTTTGTAAGGTGCATCGGAATGAATGTTGTTCTTTCTCAAGATGAGTGATCCATATTTGCTCAAGGTTCCTTTTAGTTCTTATGGAAGGGAGAGCCTTCCGTTCTTAATGGAGAGTGCTATGATCACGAACAAAGTGAGTGGACACTGTGCGTGCAAGTGTATGAGACTGAGAGATAGAGAGAAGAGAGGTACGACACCAGAGACGTTGTAAAACCCTCCTCCAAAGGCCCCACTCTCGTCGGCGAGAGTGGTCTACTTATGACTGCACAAATGGGTACAATGATGATGCATGGGATTGATGCAAGTCTAGGCTATGTCGGTGACGACGACGACGACCTAAGGGCTGAAATCTGCAACCTTCAAACTGCTGAAAATCTGCTGAACTTGGGGCTGTTTTGGGTGGCTGAAAATGCAGGTTTTGGCTGAAAAAAACGCTGGTTTTGGTTGCGTTTTTCGAGGCTGAATTTGCTGTTTTGCTGCTGCGTTTTTAGGCTGAATTTGCTCCAATCTGCTACTGCTCCATGCACCTCTGCTACTGGGCTGAGTTGTTCTCCAGGCAAAAACGCCAGCAACTGCACAAGGCTGAAAATGCTAGCTGACCTGCGACTTTGTAGAAAATGCTAAGGCTGATGTGCTGAGCTTGGACGATTCTGCTACACACGCAAAAACAGTGAGCCCTTCTGCTGGTTTGAGAAAACGCTAGGGCTGTGTGGGTGTAATCGCCAAGGCTGGGGGTTCTTGATGGTTCTTGCTGAGAAGGTGGGTGGAGCTCCTGCTGCCTCTTCTGCCATTTAGTGCTAACTTTGGTTTGCTTATATATTTCCTTACCCAAATTGCCCTACCTACTTTTGTTGGAAAGTCACTTAAATTAATAAGTGAAAAAATGCCAAAAATAGGTAATATAGGCTAAATGCACTGGCAAATCCCCTAACTGATTCTAATGGATTCTGATGGGAATACTGATGATCATGCTGTGTGCAACCAGAGGATATGCATCTATGCTAAGTGACTAGGCATGCACGGTCTACGAATAGACTCACAAAAGTGTTAGATCACTTCTAATCTAGACTGACTGAACCCTGATCATGCTGTAGCTTGTCCACGAACACATGGGGTTGGATGTGTCACGCGACATCTTTCTTGCCACGCTCTCAGCGAGGAGGGCCGCACAACGGTAAAACCGGAAATCGCCCCTCTTTTGTTGCTCAATGTTGCCATGCCGAGCCGGTTGTAATAGCAGGATTCATTAGTGTTTGTAGATGATGTTTTTGCCATAGTTGAAACAAACCATAGCAGATTTTGGTGCCATTTCTTTCCCTTTCCCCCCTTCTTCTATTTGCTCTGTTCCAAACATCTGGTGCCGGTGTTTGAGATGTGTGTGCCTCCCTGGGCCTGTGTGAGTGTGTGAGAGAGAAAGAGAGCGGTGTGTGCTGTGGCACGGTTGTGAACCAACAAAATTGGTGTGCTATCAGTTGATGGTGTCAAGCGTGTGTGTGTATGGTCGCGTGCGGACGGTGATCTGTATGCGGGATTGTCTAGTTTTGAAGATGAACTCTAGTGGACTGGGGTGCAATGATTATCGTGGGCTATAGAGAGGCAGTTTGTTTGGTTCCTGGGTGTGTTCCCCTTTCTCCCTATCCAACATTGTCTCGGAAGCCCTTGGCTCTGGCTATTTCCGCGATCCATTATTGAAGTTTTGAGGACATGGTAGATTAGTACGCAACAGATCCTGACTTTGCAAACATCTTTAGCTGGATATAGAGTGGGGAGACAATTACATGCTATTCTATACGGGACGGCTATTTGATGCGTAAAATGATGTTGTGTGTTACACACCTGTTGAGGGAAAAGGTTTTGATAGAGTCCCACTGTCCACCCTTTTCAGGCCAGCACGGCATAGATACAACCTTGAAGGGTGTTGAGCGTCACTTCTACTAGGCGAGGCTCAAAAAGGATGTGGACGACTTTGTTCGCAATTGCATAGTATGCGAAAGGGTCAAGTTTGAAGGCATAAGGCATCAGGACTGATATAGCCTTTACCCATTCCCTCCGGCCTTTGGGAAAGCATTGCTATGGATTTCATTTTTGACCTTCCCAAGACTCAACATGTGCACGATGGCATTTGGACAGTCATTGACAGATTTAGCAAGCAAGCTCACTTTATTCTGGTAAAGAAGACGGTCAAGCTTGATTATTTGGTGAGACTGTTCATTTCACAGTTTTTTTGGTTATATGGCATGCTTGAGTTGATAGTCTCAGATAGAGATTCCCGATTCACGAGTTTGTTTTGGAGAGGAATTTGGGAGAATATTGGCACGCGGTTGTAGTTCTCATCCTCATTTCAACCACAGACAGATGGGCAATTTGAGATAGCCAATTCAGTGGTTTTGGATTTATTGAAGTCTTTTATTTTTGGATCAATAAAATCAATGGGAAAAATACTTGCCTTTGGTGGAATTTGCCTACAACAACACGGTTTACTCTTTGATAGGGAAGGTGCCATTTGAGGTAATCGAAGGTGCTAAGAAGGTTCCTCCATTTCTAAGCACCAAAGACAAGATTTTTGAAGCGGATCAGTACGCGAGGGATTTGGACACTGCTTTTGCCAAGGTTCACGAGGCTCTCAAGAAGTGTTAGGTGCAGCGGAATGAATGTTTGCGCTTTGCTCAAGATGAGTGCTCCGTACTGTGCTCAAGGTTCCTTTTGTTCTTATGGAAGGGAGAGCCTTCCGTCTTAATGAGGGAGTGCTAGGATCACAAAGCAAGTGAATGGACACTGTGCGTGCAAGTGAATGAGACTGAGAGATAGAGAGAGAAGGGAGATACGACACCAGAGACGTTGTAAAACCCTCCTCTGAAGGCCCCACTCTCGTCGGCGAGAGTGGTCTACTTATGATTGTACAAAGTGGTACAATGACGATGCAATGGACTGATGCAACTTGGGACTATGCCGATGACGACGATGGGGATGACGACGACGACTTTAGGGCTGAAATCTGTGGTCTTCTATCTGCTGTCCATAAAAACGCTATGGCTGAAAATCTTGGACTGATTTCGGTGGCTGAAAATGACTGTTTTGGCTGCGTTTTTGATGGCTGAAAATGGGGATCTTCTGCAAGTCTCTAGGGCTGATTTGCTACTGTCTTGAATGCTGAAAACGCTGCTGCCAATGCTCAATTCAGGCTGAAAATGAAAACGCTGGCGGATTGGGGTAGCACTAGCGTTGACCAAAATGCTAGGTACTGGCGGGTGCTGAAGGTATGACCAAAACTGCTAGGGTGTAGAGATTCTTGATGGTTCCTGCTGAGAAGGTGCCTGTTGAGCGGGGAGCTCCTATTGCCTCTTGTGCCATTGAGTGCTAACTTGGGTTTGCTTATATATTAACTTAGCAAAATTGCCCTACCTACTTTTGTTGGAAAGTCATTTAAATTAATAAGTGAAAAATGTCAAAAACAGGGAAAATAGGCTAAATGCACTGGAAAATTCCCCTATCTAATTCTGATGGGAATACCGATGATCATGCTGTGTGCAACCAGAGGATATGCATCTACACTAAGTGACTGGGCATGCACGGTCTACGAATAGACTCACAAAAGTGCTAGATCACTTCTAATCTAGACTGACTTGACTGGGCTAAATGCACTGGAAAATTCTCCTATCTGATTCTGATGGATTCTGATGGGAATACGGATGATCATGCTGTGTGCAACCAGAGGATATGCATCTACACTAAGTGACTGGGCATGCACGGTCTACGAATAGACTCACAAAAGTGCCAGATCACTTCTAATCTAGACTGACTTGACTGAACTGAACCCTGATCATGTTGTAGCTTGTCCACAGACACATAGGGTTGGAGTGTCACGTGATATCCCCTCCTTTTCAAAGTGAGGTACTGGTACCGAACTGTATGGCGTCGAGGGAGATCGCCAATAGCATCCGGAATCCTGGAAGGGACTCTTCGCTGGCCCACTCTGATGTCGAGAGTCATGCTTCTTTCTTCTTCAAGAATCTCCATGGTTGAAAAGTCCTGAAACCATTTCCAAGACAAAACCATGAGCATACCTATTCCATTTAAGTGAGTGGAAAAAATCTTGTCTTCCTCAAAGACTGTGCTTGCAATGTAGATAAACAAAGAGACGGAGTGCCAAACCGTTCACCACACACACGCAAACAATGAGATCGAATCTTTCTCTTCTAATCTTAAGCAATCAACTGTGGCAATTCACAACGGAAATACCCATGCTTGATGCTCATACTTTCATGTGCTCGTTCTACGAATGTGTCATGCCAAGGAAGAGACATGGAATGTGACGCCTTGAATGCATACTTTTCAGCTTTTCATGAACAATCCGCATACATTTGTGCTCATTCATGAGCGAAACGTGCTCAACGTACAATATGTCATGCCTAGGAAAAGGGATCACATAAAGATGGTGACGAAAATACAGGAAACGATCACGAATGAAACACTTGAACAATGCGTGCGTATCAATCATGCGAACACATAATACTTCCTGTGAGGGTTCTTTGGACCTAGGCTCGAGAGCCAAGATCGGTTCTTCTTGAATGATCGAATCGTCCTGTGGGGGTTCTTTGGACCTCGACTCGAAAGACAAGATCGGTTCTTCGTGATTGATCGAATCTACAACGAGGTTAGCTTCGCTAGAAAAAGCATCCACTAACACATCATCCTTGTGAACAATCATATCATCTTCATGCAACCCATTATGCTTGTGAGAAAACACATCTTGATCATGCAAATCATCATGCTTGTGAGAAATCACATCTTGATCATGCAAATCATCATACTTGTCATTGACATCCAAATCATCATGCTCATCATTTTCAATCAAATCGTCATCATGCAAATCATTGTCATTCAAATCATCATGCTTATCTTTGTCATCCAAATCATCATGCTTGTTATTCAAATCATAATGCAAATCATTGTCGTTCAACTCATCATGCTTGTCAGTCAAATCATCATGCTTCTCAGAATCATGCAAATCCTGTGTGTCATACTTTGGAGAAGAAGAGACTGAGAGAGTCTCCTATCCCCAAATCTCTTGCATCTGTGCCTGAACCTGAGAATAGAGTCGCCAGAACTCTTTGTTTCGTCGGTCGCTCTGTTCTTGTATTGCTTTGGCTTCCTTCCTTGCTGCTTCTCGTTCTGCTTCTCTTTCTCTCTTCTTTCTGTGTGTCTGCGTTCCATTTCTGCCATTCTTTCTGCATATCTTGCTTCGCGTTCTAACTTCCTTTCCATAAACATTTGATCCAAAGCCTCTATAGGAGTTAGGGCAATCCTTCACCTGGATGGGGAAGGGGGAGGGTCGGAAAAACCTCCTGGTGGGGAAAATTCTTCTTCGCCTCTCTCATGCTCATCACCTCCAAGCGAAGTATCCATTCCGCTTCGAGTGATGACCATTCTGAAGTCGTGGGTTCTTGTGGTCTTGGGTTCTTAAGTTCACGAGGAACTTGGGTTCTTGAGGGTCTTGAGTTCTTGGATTCTTGAGGGTCTTGAGGTTCTTGAGGTTTTCTTTCGCTTGCAAACTGCGTTTGAGAAGGATCTTCTCTTCACCCGAGTTCTACTCCTTTCCGTGGGCGCACCCCTTGGCGGCCTTGCGCTCACACCAAGGTTGCTTTTTCCCACCTCACGTCGATTGGCCGGCCGCTAAATGTACGGTCCGCTCTCAATGAGTGAAAAGAGACACAAGGGGAGGCTGGACAAGCCTTCTTTCTTGGGTTTCCTATCACTCTTCAAAAACACGATTAGGAATCGACACGCCCAAGCGAGCTTGGGTTCGTGCGACCGCAACAAGTGAAAAAAATTCTTGTGATTCTTTCCTTGAGTGATACAGAACACTGCCAAAGCTCTGATACCAATGTTAGATGCAGCGGAATGAATGTTTGCGCTTTGCTCAAGATGAGTGCTCCGAACTGTGCTCAAGGTTCCTTTTGTTCTTATGGAAGGGAGAGCCTTCCGTTCTTAATGAGAGAGTGCTAGGATCACAAACAAAGTGAATGGACACTGTGCGTGCAAGTGAATGAGATTGAGAGATAGAGAGAGAAGAGAGATACGACACGAGAGACGTTGTAAAACCCTCCTCCGAAGGCCCCACTCTCGTCGGCGAGAGTGGTCTACTTATGATTGCACAAAGTGGTACAATGACGATGCAATGGACTGATGCAACTTGGGACTATGCCGGTGACGACGACGGGGATGACGATGACGACTCTAGGGCTGAAATCTGCGGTCTTCTATCTGCTGTCCATAAAAACGCTATGGCTGAAAATCTTGGACTGATTTCGGTGGCTGAAAATGACTGTTTTGGCTGTGTTTTTGATGGCTGAAAATGGGGATCTTCTGCAAGTCTCTAGGGCTGATCTGCTATTGTCTTGAATGCTGAAAACGCTGCTGCCAATGCTCAATTCAGGCTGAAAATGAAAACGCTGGTGGATTGGGGTAGCGCTAGCAAAAACGCTAGGCAATCTGGAAAGTTGGCGATGATGCAAAACTGAAAAACGCCAGGGGTCAAGGTTGATGGCGATGAGGGGTTGACCAAAACGCTAGGTACTGGCGGGTGCTAAAGGTATAACCAAAAACGCTAGGGTGTAGAGGTTCTTGATGGTTCCTGCTGAGAAGGTGCCTGTTGAGCGGGGAGCTCCTGCTGCCTCTTCTGCCATTGAGTGCTAACTTGGGTTTGCTTATATATTAACTTAGCAAAATTGCCCTACCTACTTTTGTTGGAAAGTCACTTAAATTAATAAGTGAAAAATATCAAAAATAGGAAAAATAGGCTAAATGCGCTGGAAAATTCGCCTATCTGATTCTGATGGGAATACCGATGATCATGCTGTGTGCAGCCAGAGGATATGTATCTACACTTAGTGACTGGGCATGCACGGTCTACGAATAGACTCACAAAAGTGCGAGATCACTTCTAATCTAGACTGACTTGACTGAACTGAACCGTGATCATGGTGTAGCTTGTCCAGGGACACATAGGGTTGGATGTGTCACGTGACAAGAAGTCTCAAGCACGGGATAAGAAGGCAGCATATAAACATAAACGCGACTTGAAATTGAAGGAAGACGACTGCGTGCTCTTACGCTTGAGAAGACATGCCTAAGGAAACGAAAGGGAAAAGAGCGACTTTTTCCAAAGCTCAGCATGAGGTATTATGGCCCTTTCCTGATTCAAGGAAAGATAAATGATGTATCCTTCAGACTAAAGTTGCCAGACACTTGGAAGATTCACAATGCTTTTAATATGAGTCTCTTGAAACCTTTAAGGGTGAGGTGCTAGTTGAAAGGGAGCCTGATGAGCAACCTGAAGTGGAAGAGAGCAAGGAGATACTCGTTCCAGAACAGATATCGGCTCACAAAGAAGGAAAAGGTAAAGTAATTCGGCGGTTCTTAGTGAAATTCAAGAACTATCCGGCATTGGATGCGAAGTGGATGGAGGACTGTTAGTCCCTAGCCGGATCCAATCCTGCACACATGACATGACACAAGCCAAACTCACACCTAGACACACGTAGTGAGCGGATATTAGGCTCACCTCTCAGCCATAGAGCTAATAGAGGCTCACCTCGGAGCCTTGGAGCGAAGCAGGCTAGTCTCTGCCACAAGGGCCGGTGTCTCATACCACCGAGCCCACACTAATACGGGTGTGCGGGTAAAGCTGCCAAGGGCCAAGAGTCCAAGTGTGGTGATCACACAAGATGTCTCTCAATGAGACTCAAGTCCTATTTATAGGACATCATAACCAAAGGGCCATGTTCACACTAGCTGGACATAAGTGGTGTCACAAACGGGAGCGCATAGCAATATAAAATATACTCAGATAAATAGAATTTATCACTTAATTACTGAAGCCTGAGGATATAGAGAGAAATAGATAGAGAGAGAGATAGAGTGAGAAGATCGACACAGTTCTGGGGACTAGAAGATGGGCTGGTCCCCCCCGCGTAATAGTATCTGTATTACTGAGGAGAAGTCTATGCAAGCACTTGAACCGAACGTGTATTACCACGTTTGTTCTAGAATAAGACTTGATGATTCTTGGAAGCCTCGGCTTCCTATTCCTAGGGCAAAACCCTATTCCAAGGAACTTCCGTTTCTTACTCCAAATCCTCGAGAACCAAGGTTCTCGCCTCTGGATCTCACCTTCCAGACTCAGGGCATAGCATCCCTGCAACTCTCTTTTCCAACTTTGTTTCCAGAGTCCTCTTCCTGCAGATCAACTCTACTTTCCTGGACACGGAGTCCTTACTTGGGAATCCCCATTTCCGGATCACATTTCGAGAGACTACCTCTCTTCGATCCGTGGATCCACTTCCCAAACTTCGGTACGAAACCCTTGGGCTGATCTAGCTCTAATTCCTCAGAGCGCTTTTCTCCTGCAGAGGCTTGTGCATTCCTCTGCTTCTACTCCCTCGTGAAGAGGAAGTACACCTGCAAACACACACACAAACACGGGACAACAATTCGTGTGGCGAATCCACAATTGATACCTCTTGCTCTTTGCGCGGGAAAAGCGGCCTCCGTGCTTCGTAGTCTCGCGATCACTTGCGTCTTCTTGCGCCAGAGTCTCCTCTTGCTGACACTGGCAACCTCCTCTGAGAGAGGGCGTGATGCTTTAATAGCTAAGGGCTGGCTGCCCGCGTTGGCATTGCGACCGTTTTTTCGTTTTTTTTTTTTTCTTCTTCTGCCAGAAATAGAGAGAAAAATCGTTGGCTGGTCTTTTACTTCTTTATTTAATCATAATAAGTGGGTGGATGGTCACCTTTAAAAATGGTCCGAATCTGTCCAAAAACTAAATAAAACCTTATAACTTAAAAACAATGCTTTGACAACACTTCTCGAGCGTCCCTGGATGCAATCACATGCACAGTTGCAATGTAGACATAGACTTCCTCGCGGGAAAGCATCTGCTTTCTTGAAAAGCAATCCTGCTTTCTCAGAAAGAATCCGCTTTTCCTCAAAGTTTTCTCTAAACCCATCTTCATTCAAGTGCTTGCTTATCCTGTGTGCAGGGTCCACTCTGTAGGATCCCTGCCGCACAACGGAAAGGAGAAACCTATTGCAGTATCCAGAGCCTCAGTGCCTCGGGTGGGTAGGAAGAGGACGTGGTCGGGAGAAGAATCACCTAGCAAGCGTGTGAAGCTGTAATCGAAGAAGTCCCATCGTCTGCGAATGTCAAAGCTGGCCAAACCGCGAGGAACTACTGCAAAAGGAGAGGTTTGAACCAGAAGAGGCGGCCTCAGATGGGGCTGTCCCTCCCGAGCCATGTGACTCGTAGCGAAAGCACCACCAAGAGATCGTCTCACTGAAGATGTGTGTCCAGTCTCCTGCATCTGAGGAGGATGGGTCGGTAGATGAGGCTGAGGGTCCCACTGAGAAGAGAGGAGGAGCGAGAGGTGGGGGTGAAGGTGGAGGCGGAACGGAGGAGTCCGAGGGTGGAGGGAGCCTCCTCAGCGGGGTCTTGCTGAAGAGGGTCAAAATGGTTCCCTGTCGGAACCCAATATTGCTAGGCTGCAAGAGGTCGGCCACCAGGGGAGCAGTGTGGCGAGCCCGTCCCTGCCGGCGGCGGCCAGGCACCTGCTGCCTGTAAGGTGCATCGGAAGTGAATGCCGAACTTTGCTCAAGATGAGTGCTCCGAACTGTGCTCAAGGGTTCCTTTTAATTACGGAAGGGAGAGCCTTCCGTTCCTTTAGTGAGAGAGTGCAAATGATCACAAACAAAGTGGCAAACACTGTGAATGAAGGTGCTGAGACTGAGAGATAGAGAGAGAAGAATAGGACACCAGAATGTTGTCAAACCCTCCTCCGAAGGCCCCACTCTCTATGGCAAGAGCGGTCTACTATTGATTGCACAAATCTCTACAATGCAATGGACTTGCTGACGATGAGGACGACGATGAGGACGGCGACGAGACGGGCTGAAAACTGAAAACGCTAAGGGCTGAAATCTGCAAATCTTTTGTCTGCTGAATTCTGACTCTATGTCGGTGATGACGGCGACGACGACCACGCGACGACGATGCGCTGAAAACGCAGATGCTGAAATCTGCGAATAGCGGGCTGAATTTGCAAACTTTGGTTGATCTAACCGTGCGGCGAGGATCTGCCGCGGGAAGGTGAGATCTGCAAGGTTTGGGGGTTGTTCTGCGGTATCTATAGGTTGAAAACTGAAAACGCTGAAGCTAGGGCTGAATTTGTCGCGAAGAATATGCAAAACGCTAGGCTGTCCTGTTGATCCAAAAACGCTAGGGCTGATTCTGATCTGCTGCAAGAACACTATGGTATCTACAAACTCCAGGCTGATCTGCAAGTGGCAAAACGCTGGGGCTGATCTGTACTTGGTGAAAAACTTTAGCTGTCTTTGGTGACTTGAAAATGCTAGGTCCTCTTGCCTTCATGTTGAGAAGGTACACGTTAACTGAGGTCTGCTGCCTCTTCTGCTAGAAAGCACTAGCGCTGGCTTTTCTTATATATTGCCTTAGTCAAATTGCCCTACCCAGTTTCCCAACAAAGTCAATTATTAATAATAAGTGAAAAATGGCTAAAATAGGGAAAATAGGTTTTCTGCACTGTAAAATGCTTTTGATGAAATTTGATGGTACTGCTGGTGATCATGCTGTGGGCAACCAAAGGATATGCATCTACTCTAAGTGTCTAGACATGCACGGTCTACGAACAGACTCACAAAAGTGCCAGAACACTTCCTAAGCTAACTGAACTGAACCCTTGTGATGAAGTAGCTTGTCCACGTAGACATAGGTTAGATGTGCTCGTGACATCTCCTCCTTTTTAAAGTGAGGTACCGGTATCGAACTGTATGGCGTCGAGGGAGATTGCCAATAGTGTCTGGAATCCTTTAAAGGACTCTTCGCCAGCCCACTCTGATGCGTGGGCCGTGCGATACTTGAAGTTCATAAAGGTCTGCAACGCTTGCTTCTCTAGGCCGCGCTGAAAGCGACAGTCATTTGTGGCTCCTTCAATGCTTCAACTTCGTCTATAGTCATGTGTCTACCTTCTTCAAGAATCTCCGAGGATGAAAATTCTTGAAACCACTTCCAACGCAAAAACATGAACATACCCATTTCATGTAAAGCGAGTGGAAAAATTCTTATCTGCTTTAAAGAGTGTGCATGCAATGTAGATGAACATATAGACAGAGTGCCAAGCCGTTCATCAAACACACGCAAACAATGGAATCGAAACTTGTCTTTCTGATATAAATCTATCAATTGTGGCAAATCACAATGGAAACGCCGATGCTTGATGCTCAATCCTTCTTGTGCTCTTTTGGATACTGTGTCATGCCAAGGAAGAGACATGGAATGTGAATTCCTTGAATGCAAATATTTCATCTTTTCATGCGTAATCCGCATACATCCGTGCTCATTCATGAGTGAATTATGTTTGGTGTACAATATGGCATGCCTACAAAAAGGGAACACATAAAGACGGCGACTAAAATATAGGAAACAGTCACCAATGAAACACTCGAACAATGCGTACTGACTAATCATGCACATTCCTGTGGGGATTCCTTAGATGTTGACTCGGGAGCTGAGATCGGTTCTTCGTGATTGATCGAATCTGCAATGAGGTTAGCTTCACTAGAAAAAGCATCAACTAAACCATCATCCTTGTGAACAATCACCTCTTTATCCTTCTCCTGATTCTTTTCAATCTTCGGGTGCACATTAGAAATGAGAGGTGAAGAATGAACAACTTGCTCCCCACGAATGACAATGGAAGAGTCACTTTTGCCATTGAAAGTGAAAGTATTGGTTGCCCAATCAATGAGAGGGTTATCCTCACGAAATCATCGAATGCCTAAAAGCATATCACATCCTGAGAGAGGAGACACGACATGTAAACATCACATCAAGGCACTCTTCCGTGATGAGAGAATCCATATCGGGAGTGAAGCGAGACACCTCGAGAGGAGATGTCTGACTAACCTCTAGGCGGGCTCTCTCTACAAGAGAGACACTAATCACATCATGCATACTGCCTGGATCAAACAATATGACAAAACGTTGACCCTTCACATGACCATAACACTTCATGAGAGACTCATCAATGTGTGTGTCAGAGACATGAGAAGTTTCAGCTTGGTTCATTAAAGTGCTTGTGGTTGCTGCGGGTGCCTTAGGTTCTTTAGGTGGAGTTGTCTTAGGACAAGCCGCTTTAATGTGACCCTTGATGTGACATTGATAACAACGACCTTCCTTAGCATAAATGACTTGTTCTTCTGCTGTTATGTATCCTCCAATAATTCCTTTTGTGGCTTTTTTATCAGGGGTTAGCTTAGGTTTAGTAGGTGTTTTAGCTTTACCCTTAGATTCATTGTTAGAGTTCTTTTCCGAAGAATTAGAGGAAGATTGGCTAGAAGAGTTACCGTTCTTACCATTCTTATCGTTTTGAGGATTCTGAGAGGTACTTTGAGAAGTCTTGTTCTCCTTAGGCTTTCCCTTGTTGTGCTTCATCTCCTGTGCGAGAGCAATTGCTACCGCCTTGTTAAGATCTACGGGGTCGAGGACTTTGATATCAAACTTGATATAGTCGTCTAACCCGAAAATGAAAGCCTCTTTGTGCTTCGCATCCGATTTGCGTAATTGGGTGCCAAGTTGCAAAACACGGTTAGAAAAAGGCATGACTGGAGTACCATTCTGCTTAAGATTGTGCCAATCTTCTTTTAATCGCGCTAGGCATTGAGGTGGCAAGAACTGCGTCTTGAGCTTGTCTTGGAAGTCGGCCCAACTGAAAGACAGGGGCACGTCTACCTCAGCTTCCTCTAGGTGCGCGGCCGATTGCTCCTCTTGCCATGCTTTATACCAATTGATAGCATCACCGACAAGATACATGGCTGCTGTCAAAACTTTGCTATTTCCTGTCTTCTTAGTTGTCGCAAAATAAGTATTGAATTGATGCAACCAAGAATGAATAACACTAGCATCCATCTTACTGTCATACTTACTGAATGCCAACTTTTCTGTGACGGGGTTGTTGGAGTCCGCGTCTCGGCTTGTGCCACTTGATGAACCACCAATGTCTTTGACCAGCTCGGGCTTTGAGGTAAGTACCTGTAGGACCAACTCTTGCATGCGTTGGTCTCTCTGTGCCTCACGCTCTAACTCCAAGGCCGCTCGTCTATCTTCGGCCACCAAGCGCGCTTGCTCGTGTTCACGCTACAAGTCTAACCGTCTTTCTTTCCTCGTGCTTGCGATCCAATTCTGCCTTTCTTTCCTTGCGCTTGCGATCCAATTCTGCTTTTCTTTCTTCGTGTTTGCCCTCCAAGATTGCCTTTCTTTCCTCGGCCGCCAAGCTCTCTTGCTCACGCTCGTGATCCTAGGATGCCTTTCTTTCCTCGGCGGCCAAGCGCTCTTGCTTACGCTCGCGATCCAAGGATGCCTTTCTTTCCTCGACTGCCAAGCGCTCTTTGTCATGCTCGCGATCCAAGGATACCATTCTTTCCTCGGCTGCCAAGCGCGCTTGCTTACGCTCGCGATCCAAGGTGGTGCGTTGCGCTTCTTCTTGTAACATCATGTCCATCATTGTCTTGACCAAAGCCTCCATAGGATTTGGTGCAATCCTTGGCGTAGATGGGGAGGGGGGAGGGTCTGAAAAACCTCCTGGTGGGGAAAATTCTTCTTCGCCACTTCCATGCTCATCACCTCCATGCGAAGTATCCATTCCACTTCGGGTGATGACCATACACTGAAGTCTTGGGTTCTTAAGTTCACGAGGAACTTGGGTTGTTGTGGTTCTTGGTTCTTGAGGTTCTTGAGGATCTCGAGTCTTGAGGTTCTTGAGGTTCTTCTTTCGCTTGCAATCTGTGTTAGAGAAGGATCTTCTCTTACCCGAGCTCTTCTCTTTCCTGCGGGCGCACCCCTTGGCGGCCTTGCGCTCACACGATGGTTGCTTTTCCCACCTTACGTCGATTGGCCGGCCGCTAAGTGCACCGTCCGCTCTCAATGAGTGAAAAGAGAAACAAGGGGAGGCTGGACAAGCCCTTCTTTCTTGGGTTTCTTGTCACTCTTCAAAACACGATTAGGAATCGACATGCCCAAGTGGACTTGGGTTACGTGCGACCGCAACAAACAAAAAAATTATGTGGTTCTTTCCTTGAGTGATACAGAACACTGCCAAAGCTCTGATATCAATGTAAGGTGCAACGGAAGTGAATGCTAAACTTTGCTCAAGATGAGTGCTCTGAACTGTGCTCAAGGGTTCCTTTTAATGACGGAAGGGAGAGCCTTCCGTTCCTTTAGTGAGAGAGTGCAAATGATCACAAACAAAGTGGCAAACACTGTGAATAAAGGTGCTGAGACTGAGAGATAGAGAGAGAAGAATACGACACCAGAATGTTGTCAAACCCTCCTCCGAAGGCCCCACTCTCTATGGCGAGAGGGGTCTACTATTGATTGCACAAATCTCTACAATGCAATGGACTTGCCGACGATGAGTACAGCGATGAGACGGGCTGAAAACTGAAAACGCTAAGGGCTGAAATCTGCAAATCTTGTATCTGCTGAATTCTGACTCTATGTCGGTGATGATGGCGACGACGAGGAGGACGCGGCGACGATGCGCTGAAAACGCAGATGCTGAAATCTGCGAATAGCGATCTGCAAGCTTGGCTGATCTAACCGTGCGGCGAGGATCTGCTGCAAGGTGAGATTTGCGAGGTTTGGGGGCTGTTCTGTGGTGTCTATAGGTCGAAAACTGAAAATGCTAAAGCTAGGGCTGAATCTGTCATGGAGAATCTGCAAAACGCTAGGCTGTCTTGCTGATCGAAAAATGCTAGGGCTGATTCTGATCTGCTGCAAAAACGCTATGGTATCTGCAAACGCTAGGCTGATCTGCAAGTGGCAAAACGCTGGTGCTGATTTGCACTTGGTGAAAAACGTTGACTGTCTTTGGTGGCTTGAAAACGATAGGTCCTCTTGCCGTCTTGTTGAGAAGGTGCACTTCAACTGTGGTCTGTTGCCTCTTCTGCCAGAAAACACTAGCGCTCTTATATACTGCCTTAGTCAAATTGCCCTACCCAGTTTTCCAACAAAGTCACTTATTAATAATAAGTGAAAAATGACTAATATAGGGAAAATAGGTTTTTTGCACTATAAAATGCTTCCGATGGAATCTGATGGTACTGCTGATGATCATGCTGTGTGCAACTAGAGGATATGCATCTACTCTAAGTGTCTGGACATGCACGGTCTGCGAACAGACTCACAAAAGTGCCAGAACACTTCCTAAGCTAACTGAAATGAACCCTTGTCATGAAGTAGCTTGTCCACGTACACATAGGGTTGGATGTGCACGTAACACGGCCAACCGTCAGTTGTTTGATCGCTGGCCTCTGTTGAGGTGCTAGCGTGTGTGTCATGGGTATCTGTCTGCTGGGCAGGCTTAGCCTTGGGAGGCCGGGCATGCGCTGTGGGTCGAGGTCTCTTGCGAGGACAGGCCTTTGCTAAGTGGCCCATCTGCCTGCAAATGAAACACTGATTCGGGAGACCCGAATACTCCACACACTGTTTGATCCAACCCTCGCTCACACTAGGCAACAGTATCACGTTCAGGAGGGAGAAGTGTGTGTCTCGAACAAGAGCCTGCACAATAGGTAAACCTGCGGCCTTGGCCACAATTGAAGCTGCAATGCGTGGTGACTCCAGAACTGTCTCGAACATGAAACCAATCTTGGGAAGAAGAGGGAGGTACCCTCTCCTCAGGCGTGGGAAGCAGACTGAGATAGGCAAGTCGGCCTCCTCCTCAAGCACATCTGTAGTAGGGTCGAAACCATGATGCCATCGTCGAACCATGATGCCATCGTCTGAAGTAAGCTCGAGCTGCTCGGATACCAAGTAGACTCATCGATATCACCTTGGCCGTCATCTCTGGAGACTCGAACTCTATCTGATAATACCCTCTCCCGAGGATCTGGACATGGGTGATCCTGCCCACATCGGAGAAGAGTCGGGCCTGAAGTAAATTCCGAACTTCGCCTCGGCTGGGTCTGGTGCCAATAATCTTGAAGATAACCGAGGAGGCTTGCAAGCGTTCCACCTCGGCAATCAAGCTCGCTTGCACTTCTGGCGAAAGAGCAAGTCAAAGGGTTGGCTCCTCGGGGTTGGGCTAGGGGGCTTCCGAGGAGTTCCTCTATGCTGGAGCAGGGGCCGCCATTCTGTGTCTATTGCTGTCGAGGAGCGGGCGAATGTGTAGACTCCGTTGCCAATAGGCTGCAAATCAGCCCACAACAAAGGAGGCAGGTGAGCAGGTAGAGGGAGCGTGAGGTGGGAAAGGGGCTGGCGGGCTGCCAAGGGCAGCACGAGGTGGGAGAGGAGGGCTGACGGGCTAGGTGGATTACGCGGGTTGCGCACGCTGAAAACAGCACACGTGCTGGCTGGGGCAGCGTGATGCAGGCCTTGCACGCAACGCGAGGGTGGGAGGGAGAGGGGATTGGAGAGCGATGGCGAGGGGAGAGGAGGGTGCAGGGCTGCATGCAGAAGGTGTGCAGGGTAAGCGGCAGTATCAACGAGCGTTCCTCAGCACGCAACACGAGGGTGGGAGGGAGAGGGGATTGGAGAGCGATGGCGAGGGGGGAGGAGGGTGCACTGTGCAGGGCTGCAGGCAGAAGGTGTGCAGGGTAAGCGGCAGTATCAACGAGCGTTCCTCAGTTCATCATCACCAAGCAACACCATCAATTTTTGTTTGACTAACAAAATTAACATCATTAAATTTGGAAATGGACCTAGTCAATAACGATTAAAAAGGTCGGCCAAATGCCGCCTCATATGGAGTATGACCAATTGCACTAGAGAATGAATCATTGAGGACAACTTGAACTAACGACAGATATTGTTCCCACTTAGATTGTTTATCATGAACATACGATTTGAGAACATCAAATGCCAAATGGTTGTAAATTTCAATTCGCCTATGAGATTGTGGATAAAAGAGAAATTTAACTTAGTGCCAAAATTTTCAAACAAAGCATGCCAAAAATGGGATGTGAACTTGGTATCACAATCCGATGCAATAGACTTGGGTAGACCACACAATGAATACTAATGCTTTATCAACAATCGTGCAACATCTTGTGCAGTAAGATTGGCCTTGCAAGGGATTAACATGCAAAATTTGCTAAATCTATCAATGAGAGTTAGACATTGCGTGTTCCGTGCAGATGTGGAAGGAGGTAAACTAGTTACAAAGTCTATACTTATGTCCTAAAATGGTTTATCAGAGGTAGGCAACGGCATGAGTAGCCCTTGTTGCTTACCATGAGGGACTCAATTGCTATAAGACAACATTACCATACGTGGGGTTTGGCAGCATGCCTTGCATACCCCCAAATATTGGTCCTGGTATATACTGCTGATTTCCAGGCCCATAACTAGCCATGCTTTGAAACACAAATCCACCTCCAAAATACCCATGATGTATCGTAGGTGGTGGAAATACTTGATGCATAGCCTGGAAGGTAGTTCTGTGTTGATTTGGACCAACATTTGGATGCTGAAAAGTGACTGGCTGAAGTGGTATAGGATGAGGAATTGGCGTCCTAGCCACGTGTTCATGGATAGAAATGGTTTGCCTTGGAGCCTCCTGCGACTCCACAACATGAGAATGGTCTCTCTCCTGTTGGGACACATTTGGGACTTGCCCATAAGCCTCAACAGGCTCTATTGGATGAGAATGTTGCCTTATCTGCTGTGACACTGGTGGAACTTCTAGAAACTCCATAAACTTGGGATTCCGCATCAATTGGCTAAACACATTTACAACAACTACCAACGGTGTCTTGAATTGTCCTCATCTAGTTGCCCAATCATTATCTCTTGAACTTGTGGCGCATTCACATCCATAAAAGTTATAGACAGTGGTGGCCGTGAACTTTCACCAACCTCATGCACTGTTTTAAAATATGTGCTAGTTATATGTAACACGTATTGAGAACACAAGTAGCACACATGGTCTATTAAATACATACTACTTGCAAGATTTCTATCTTACAAAGAACGTATGACTATAGCTACATAGCGTAAGTAGTTGAAGAGTGCATGTGCACGGATGCGTGCGTGCACGGTGCGGATGTGGTGCGGTGTGTGCGGGCGAGAAAGGGAGAGGGAGAGAGTAGGTGTGTGGGTGGACTCAACCTCTAAATGAGGAGCTCTTTTATATGTACAAGAATAAGGTGGTGTCAATGGGCGGGCACCCATCGCATGGGGCGACCGGGCAAGGCACATACGCCTGTACCCCAACAATCTCCTACTTAAAGGCAAATGTGCCAATAAGTGGGTCCTACCATCTAAACTGCTTGTATGTACAAGAAAACAGGTGAGAGACTCTCTCAACCTAGGCCCCCAATGGCTCGCTCAGACGATCTACATGCACCCATATGGACTCTATTGGTAGGTGAACGTGCGTACCAACGCTAGATCCTGCATGTAAATTCCGCAGACTACTCTGTATGGTCTACAAAACTCCACTATGCATCATGCTAGTGTTAGCCACTGTACGACTGACAATCCCTGTTGCAAATGCTCCCACTGCAGCTGGTAGGTATTGGAATTTTGTTCTTGATGGTAATCTTATTGATAGACTTGTAATCGATATATCTTCTCCAAGATCCGTCTTTCTTCTGTACAAGTTATATTGGACAAAAGGTGAGGTACAGTGTTGGATCAAATGTCATGTGACACATCCCAACCCTATGTGTCCGTGGACAAGCTACACCACAACAGGGTTCAGTGAGTTCAGTCAAGTCTAGATTAGTAGTGATCTGACACTTTTGTGAGTCTATTCGTAGACCGTGCATGACTAGTCACTTAGCATAGATGCATATCCTACGGTTGCACACAGCATGATCATCGGAATTCCCATCAAAATCCATTAGCATGAATTAGGGGAATTTTCCAATGCATTTAGCCTATTTTCCTATTTATTGGTTATTTTCACTTATTATTTTTAAGTGACTTTCCAACAAAAGTAGGTAGGGTAATTTTGCTAAGTTAATATATAAGCAAACCCAAGTTAGCACTTTCTGGCAGAAGAGGCAGCAGGAGCTTCCCGCTCAACAGGCAACTTCTCAGCAGTACCCCCCCTCAGTAGTAGACCCTCGCCATCCACTCCTTTCCTTTGGCGTTTCCTCCCAGCAAGCCATCGCCTACAAGTCCTCTTGCTTGGCGTTTTCCAACCTCAGCAGCGTTTTCCATCCTAGGCAGCGTTTTTCCCGCAACAGAATCAGCCCAGCCATAGCGTTTTTACTAACGCTAGGAAACTGTAGCAGATCCAGCATCGCTAGCATCACTTGCAGATTCAACGTTTTTTCAGCCTTGTCAAAAACGCCAGCTCAGTAGTAGCAAAAACGCAAAATTCAGCAGTTGGATTCTCACAGTTTTCAGCCTATGACACAGTAGCAGATCAGCCCATAGACGGTTGCAGATGCTCCCCCCATTTTCAGCTAGAAAAAGGAGCAAAACAGTCATTTTCAGCCACCAAGAAGACCACGAAATTCAGCCAATAGAAGATCAAAGATTTCAGCCTAAGTCGTCGTCGTCATCATCGTCGCCGCCATCGGCATAGTCCCATTGCATGAGTCCATTGCATACGCATTGTACACCTTTGTGCAATCAAGTTAGATCACTCTCGCCGACGAGAGTGGGGCCTTCGGAGGAGGGTTTTACAACCTCTCGGGTGTCGTATCTCTGCTCTCTCCTTCTCTCAATCTCATTCACTTGCACGCACAATATCCACTCACTTTGTTCGTGATCATAGCACTCTACAAGACGGAAAGCTCTCTCTTTCCCTAAGAACTAAAAGGAACCTTGAGCAATAAAGATCACTAATCTTGAAAAAATACAACATTCATTCCGCTGCACCTAACATCAAACCCTTTCCCAAAAGGTCTTGAACTCGGCTCACGATTTCTTTTTGTTGGGGTCAGCTCACTCTGTAAGGGGGTTAGTTTGGAGTACTACCAAGGATTAATTCTATGGTGTGATCCTCTGGTCTCTCTAGAGGTAACTCGCCAAGCAACCCCTTTGAGAAACAATCGGCATGAGTTTGAAGGTAACTTTGTTGCTCTGACTCCAACTCTGTGAGGATGGATTCTTTTTCTTCTTCCACATTATTGAGAAAGAACAAGGAATCAAAAAGATTTGATTTTATTAATTTCAAAATGTCCGAAGTTGATACAAGGAGGATTGACTTGCCTTTGAGCTTTACATCAATGACCACTCGATCTTTACTATTCTTCTACAGAATCTTTTTGGCACCATAATCTATGAGGACGACGTTTTGATGGTGCTAAGGCATTTCTAGGAGTACATCCAAGGAGAACTCAGGGGGAGGAGGGGCTGTCGAAGGCGAGGCTGAGGTGGAGGGTGGAGTTGGGATCTCGTGTAAGGTGCAACGGAATGAATGTTTGCGCTTTGCTCAAGATGAGTGCTCCGAACTGTGCTCAAGGTTCCTCTTGTTCTTATGGAACGGAGAGCCTTCCGTTCTTAATGAGAGAATGCTATGATCACATACAGAGTGAATGGACACTGTGCGTGAAAGTGTATGAGACTGAGAGATAGAGAGAGAAGAGAATATGACACCAGAGATTGTTGTAAAACCCTCCTCCGAAGGCCCCACTCTCGTTGGCGAGAGTGGTCTACGATTGATTGCACAAACTGGTACAATGGGAATGGGAATGCATGTGGCTGATGCGAGTCTAGGCTATGTCGATGATGACGACAGGGACGACGACACCAACCTAAGGGCTGAAATCTGCAATCTTTTATCTGCTGTCCAAAAACGCGATGGGCTGAAATCTGCTGTGCAAATCCAAAAACGCTGGGTTTGGGGCTGATTCCGCTGATCTTTGTCGCTGAAAATCTGCAGGTCTTAGGGCTGAAAACTAAGGTTCTTAAGGCTGAATTTGCTACTCTTTAGGGGCTGAAGCTTGCTATGACCAAAAACGCTAGGCATGAGGTTTCAGTTGCCGATGACAAGGGCTGAAAACGCTGATGTTTGCAGTTTTGCCGGCGATGGAACTTTGCAAAAACGCTAGGCTTGGGCTTGCTTGTGGTGAAGATCTGCTGATGCAAAAACGCTAAGGCAAGGGACTTGCTGGCGATGATCCAAATGCTGAAAACGCAAGGCTGATGCAGATGAAGAAAACGTCTAGGTTGAGTCTTGCTTGGAGGGATATCCACCACGGGGTCTTGCTGAGAAGTTGCCTGTTGAGCTTGGCTCCTGTTGCCTCTTCTGCCATTTAGTGCTAGTCTAGGTTTTCTTATATACAAACTTACTCAATTTGCCCTACCTACTTTCCAACAAAAGTCACTTAAAAATAATAAGTGAAAAATGTCAAAAATAGGCTAAATGCACTGGAAAATTCCCCCGAGGGATTCTGATGGGAATGCTTATGATCAAGCTGTGTGCAACCAGAGGATATGCATCTACACTAAGTGACTGGGCATGCATGGTCTGCGAATAGACTCACAAAAGTGCCAGATCACTTCTAATCTAGACTGACTGGATTGACTGAACCCTGATCATGCTGTAGCTTGTCCACGGACACATAGGGTTGGATGTGTCACGTGTCATCCCCTCCTTTTCAAAGTGAGGTACTGGTACCGAACTGTATGGCGTCGAGGGAGATTGCCAATAGCATCCGGAATCCTGGAAGGGACTCTTCGCTGGCCCACTCTGATGTGTGGGTTGTGGGGTACTTGAACTTCATAAAGGTCTGCAATGCTTGCTTCCTTGGGCCGCGCCGAAAGCGACACAAAGTCTTCTGAGTCTCCTTCGATGCTTTAATTTTGTCGAGAGTCATGCTTCTTTCTTCATCAAGAATCTCCATGGTTGAAAATTCCTGAAACCATTTCCAACACAAAACCATGAACATACCTATTCCATGTAAAGTGAGTGAAAAAATCTTGTCTTCCTCAAAGACTGTGCATGCAATGTAGATGAACAAATAGACGGAGTGCCAAACCGTTTACCACACACACACAAACAATGAGATCAAATCTTGTCTTGCTGATCTAAATCAATCAATTGTGGCAATTCACAATAGAAATGCCCATGCTTGGTGCTCATACTTTCATGTGCTCGTTCTACGAATGTGTCATGCCAAGGAAGAGACATGGAACGTGACTTCCTTGAATGCATACTTTTCAGCTTTTCATGAAAATTCCACATACATTCGTGCTCATTCATGAGTGAAGCGTGCTCAACGTACAATATGTCATGCCTAGGAAAAGGGATCACATAAAGACGTTGACTAAAATACAGGAAAGGATCACGAATGAAACACTCAAACAATGCGTGCGTATCAATCATGCGAACACATAATACTTCCTCGGGGGGGGGGGTTTCTGTGGACGTAGGCTCGAGAGCCAAGATCGGTTCTTCCTGGGGGGGTTCTTTGGATCTAGGCTCGAGAGCCAAGATCGATCTTTCGTGATTGATCAAATCTGCAACGAGGTTAGCTTTGCTAGAAAAAGCATCAACTAACTCATCATCCTTGTGAACAACCATGTCTTCTTCATGCAAATCATCATGCTTGTGAGAAATCACATCTTTGTTATGCAAATCATCATGCTTGTCAGTGTCATCCAAATCATCATGCTTCGCATAATCATGCAAATCATGTGTGTCATGCTTGGGAGAAGAAGAGACTAAGAGAGTCTCCTTTTCCCGAATCTCTTCAATCTTCATCTGCACATTAGAAATGAGAGAGGAAGAATGAACAACGTTCTTGCGATCCAATTTTGTTTTTCTTTCTGCGTACTTGTCATCAACTTCTTTGGCCTCCAAGCGTAATTGCTCGCTCTCACGCTCCATGGTTGCCATTCTTGCTTCGTGCCACGTTGTCATCATGTCCATCATTATCTTGCACCAAGCCTCCATAGGATCTGGTGCTATCCTTGGCGTAGATGGAGAAGGAGGGTCGGAAAAATCTCTTGGTGGGGAGAACTCTTCATCGCCTCTCTCATGCTCATCACCTGTATGTGAAGTATCCATTCCGCTTCGGGTTATGACCATGCACTGTGATCTTTGGTTCTTAAGTTCACGAGGAACTTGGGTTCTCGAGGGTCTTGAGGTTCTTGAGGTTTTCTTGAGGCTTTCTTTCGCTTGCAAACCGTGTTTGAGAAGGATCTTCTTTTCACCCAATTTCTGCTCTTTTATACGGGCGCATCCCTTCGTGGCCTTGCGCTCACACCAAGGTTTCTTTTTCCCACCTCACGTCGATTGGCCGGTCGCTAAGTGCACGGTCCGCTCTCAATGAGTGAAAAGAGGCACAAGGAGAGGCTGGACAAGCCCTTCTTTCCTAGGATTCCTGCCACTCTTCAAAAACATGACTAGGAATCGACAGGCCCAAGCGAACTTGGGTTCGTGCGACCTCAACAAGAAAAAAAATTCTTGTGATTATTGTGGTTCTTTCCTTGAGTGATATAGAACACTGCCAAAGCTTTGATACCAATGTAAGGTGCAGCGGAATGAATGTTTGAACTTTGCTCAAGATGAGTGCTTTGAACTGTGCACAAGGTTCCTTTTATTCTTATGGAAGGGAGAGCCTTCCGTTCTTAATGAGAGAATGCTATGATCACAAACAAAGTGAATGGACACTGTGCGTGAAAGTGTATGAGACTGAGAGATAGAGAGAGAAGAGAATACGACACCAGAGACTGTTGTAAAACCCTCCTCCGAAGGCCCCACTCGTTGGCGAGAGTGGTCTACGATTGATTGCACCATCTGGTACAATGGGAATGCATGTGACTGATGCAAGTCTAGGCTATGTTGATGATGACTACGGGGACGACGACGCCGACCTAAGGGCTGAAATCTGCAATCTTTTATCTGCTGTCAAAAAACACTATGGGCTGAAATCTGCTGTGCAAATCCAAAAACGTTGGGTTTGGGGCTGATTCTGCTGATCTTTGTCGCTGAAAATCTACAGGTCTTAGGGATGAAAACGGAGGTTCTTAAGGCTGAATCTGCTACTCTTTAGGGGCTGAAGCTTGCTATGACCAAAAACGCTAGGCATGAGGTTTCTGTTGCCGACGGCAAGGGCTGAAAACGCTGATGTTTGTAGTTTTTCCGGTGATAGAACTTGGCAAAAACAATAGGCTTGGACTTGCTTGCGGTGAAGATCTGCTGATGCAAAAACGCTAAGGCAAGGGACTTGCTGGCGATGATCCAAATGCTGAAAACGCAAGGTTGATGTAGATGAAGAAAACGCTAGGTTGAGTCTTGCTTGGAGGGAAGTCCACCAAGGGGTCTTGCTGAGAAGTTGCCTGTTGAGCTTGGCTCCTGTTGCCTCTTCTGCCATTTAGTGCTAGTCTAGACTTACTCAATTTGCCCTACCTACTTTCCAACAAAAGTCACTTAAAAATAATAAGTGAAAAATATCAAAAATAGGTAAATTAGGCTAAATGCACTGGAAAATTCTCCTGAAGGATTCTGATGGGAATGCTTATGATCAAGCTGTGTGCAACCAGAGGATATGCATCTACACTAAGTGACTGGGCATGCACGGTCTACGAATAGACTCACAAAAGTGCCAGATCACTTCTAATCTAGACTGATTGGATTGACTGAACCTTGATCATGCTGTAGCTTGTCCACGGATACATAGGGTTGGATGTGTCACGTGACATCTTGTGCTGCTGAAGAGGGTCGAAACGGTTTCCTTTGGGAACCCACTACTGTTGGCCTGGAGCCTGTTCCGGTGACCACTCGGAGGGCTAGGCTGACGTGGTGGCCCTTGTCGACGCTGACCACGAACCTGTTGCCAATCCTCCTTTGCTTGAGCCCCAGGCTTTGAGGGGGAGTGTGCCTGAGTACTCTGTGACTCGGTCTGTTGCTGTTGGCCAACCCTAGGAGGCTAAGGCTAAGCCTGAGGTGAAGGTCGGGGGCTCCTCCGTGGTCAGGCCTTCGTAAGATGGCCCATCTGTCGACAGATGAAACATTGATTCGGAAGGCCCGAATACTCCACGCTCTGGTTGAACCAACTACCACTCACTCGAGGTAGTAGAATAACCTTTGGGAGGGTGTGGGTGTCCCGAACCAGAATAAGTACTGTGGGAATGCCAGTTTCATTGGTAGCTACAGAGGCTGCTGTGCGAGGTGAGGACAGTCCCAATCTCTGAGCCAATCCTGGACAGGAGCGGAAGGTACTCTCTCCTCAAGCCGGGGAAGCGAACTGCTTGGATGGCCAGGGGGCGCATCGCAATGACTTTGGAGGCCTTCTCGGGAGTCTCAAACTCTATCTGGTAGTAGCCACGTCCGAGAAGCTGAACATCGAGGATCTTGCCTACCTCTGCGCGAAGGCGGGCCTAGAGGAGATCATGCGAGAATCTTGCAGATAACAGAGGTGGGCTGAAGGCGTGCCACCTTGTAAGGTGCAGCGGAATGAATGTTGAACTTTGCTCAAGATGAGTGCTCCGAACTGTGCTCAAGCTTCCTTTTACTTATGGAAGTGAGAGCCTTCCGTTCTTAATGAGAGTGTGCAATGGGCACAAAAGTGAATGGACACTGTGCGTGAAGGTGCATGAGACTGAGAGATAGAGAAAGAAGAGAATACGACACCAGAGACGTCGTAAAACCTTCCTCCAAGGGCCCCACTCTCGATGGCGAGAGTGGTCTACTATTGATTGCAAAATTTGGTACAATGGCTGATGCAAATCTAGATGGGGCTATGTCGAGGCCGACGGTGGTGACGATGATGACGAGACTATGGCTGAAAACTGAATGCTTGAATCGGACTTGCTGCTGTTGCAAAAATGCTGCTTCCTATGGCTGAAAACGCTGGATCTGGTAGGTTCAACTGCTGAAAACGCTGATATGCTGCTGCTGAAAACGCTGCCAAGCTGCTGTGGAAATGCTGCTGAAAACGCTGTCAACCGCTGTGGGATCTCTGTTGCAGAAAACGCCAATGCAGGGTGTTGCAAAACGCTGAGTGCAGAGGTTTCTTCTTGCTGAATTTCCTGGCTGAAAACGCTGATGAGGCTGCTTGAAAAACGCTGAGTTGCTTGGTGGGAAACACCAGCTGTGGGGTTCTTGTTCTTGTTGAGAGTGGGTCTATTGAGCAATGCTCCTGCTGCCTCCTCTGCCAGAAGGTGCTAGCTTTGGTTTGCTTATATATATCTTAGCAAAATTGCCCTACCTAGTTCCCAACAAAAGTCACTTAATAAATAAGTAAAAAATGTCAAAAATAGGGAAAATAGGTTTAATGCACGAGAAAATTCCCCTGATGGATTTTGATGGTAATGCTGATGATCTAGTTGTGTGCAACTGGAGGATATGCATCTACTCTACGTGACTGGTCATGCACGGTCTGCGAACAGACTCACAAAAGTGCCAGATCACTTCCTATTCTAGACTGACTTGACTGAACTGAACCCTGGTCATGCTGTAGCTTGTCCACGGACACATAGGGTTGGATGTATCACGTGACACACCTCTGCCTCTAAGCTTGCTTGCTCTGTCGGCGAAAGAGCAAGTCGGATGGTGGGTTCTGCGGGGTCGGGCGAGGGGGCTTGAGTGGAGTCCCTCTGTGGCGGAGCAGAATTTTCCATCTGTGTCTGCTGCTACAAAGGCAAGCGACGGGGAGTCGAAGGTGGTGATGAGAATGAGGCGAAGAGGTGGGGCAAATCGATGCCGCTGCGAAGCAGTATCGAGGGGGGAGTGAGGGAATGGCGACAGGCTGCGGCAGCGCAAGGGGGGGGGGGGGATTTAGGAGTGGGCGGGCAGCACTGGGCAGTGCGCAAGCTTGGCGGGCAGCCTAGGGCAGTGTGAGAGGGAGGGGGATGAGGCGGGCTGGCAGGGACAGGGCAGTGCGAAGGGGGGGAGGTGGGGAGGGCAGGGATGGCGTGCGCAGAAGCAGCAGCAGCGAGCTCGCCTATCCATCTGTTATATCATTGATCCTGGGTATTGGAATTTTGTTCTTGCTGGTAATCTGATTGATAGCCCTGTAGTCGATATACATTCTCCAAGATCCGTCTTTCTTCTGTACAAGTTATACTGGAAAACAAAAAGGTGAGGTACAGTGTTGGATCAAACCCTTTCCCAAAAGGTCTTGCAATCGGCTCATGATTTCTTCTTGTTGGTCTCAGCTCACTCTGTAAGGGGGTTAGTTTGGAGTACTACCAAGGATTAATTCTATGGTGTGATTCTCTGGTCTCTCTAGAGGTAACTCGCCAAGCAACCCCTTTGAGAAACAATTGGCATGAGTTTGAAGGTAACTTTGCCCCTTTGACTCCAACTCTGTGAGGATGGATTCTTTTTCTTCTTCCACATTATTGAGCAAGAACGAGGAAACAAAAGGATTTAATTTTATTAATTTCAAAATGTCCGAAGCCGATACAGGAGGACTGACTTGCCTTTGAGCTTTACATCAATGACCACTCGACCTTTACTATTCTTCTACAAAATCTTTTTGGCACCATAATCTACCAGGATGACGTTCTGATCGTGCCAAGGCATTTCTAGGAGTACATCACACCTTTCCAAGGGAAAAAATGTTGATGCCCTCATGCCCTAAGCAACCCTTACAATGCAGTTGAAGCTGCCTACGACAAGCGTTACGGCAGCTTCATACCCTGGTGCCACTAATACCACATCTATCTGGGGTCCCATGTCTTCATGCATTACTAAGTGAGCCGCCATCTCTGTAGAAATAAAGTTGCCTTGGCACCGTTGTTGAAAAAAATTAGGGCTTTGTGATCGTTTACTTTGCCCAACTGCAAAGCTCTGTACTCTCATTCTCATGATCCTCAGGCGTCCCCATAAAATCTGGTACAAGTTCGGCCTTCGTTTTTCCTTTTTAGCTCTTCACTGTACTGCTTTTGAAGTTTCTGGTTTGTCTTCTGGCTTCTCCTCTTTCTTAGGGAATTGTGCTAAAAAATATGGCCTACTTAACCACACCCGAAGCACTTTCCTTGTAGAATTCCACTTTCTGCTTGGCAGAGAATTGTGAGGTTGTGGATTTCTGTTTTTGAACGAGTTTTCTGGCTTTCTTCCTTTTATTTGAAGCGTCTTTCTTGCAGCATTGGACATTGGTTTGTTCATAACATAAGTCAAAGATCCCGATATCTTTGAGAAACTGTCCAGAGCATGATCCATAAGTTGCTAAATGCTAGCAAATTTCTTCTTCAAACAGTATCGCTGGATTTCCTTTTGTAGATCGCAAAAGTATCTCTCCATTTGTTTCTTCAAAGACACTTTCTAGAAAGAAGCAACCGGTAAGAAAGAACCTCAATATCTCTGGTTATAGGCAGAAAGGCTATCTTACCACCATGTTTGTGTATTCCCTTTAAGGTGGGATGCCACTTTCGAACCTTGGAGACTTCCATAAAATTGTCTCTTGAGAAGGCGGTCTCAAACTGCTGAATAACTGAACTGGAGAATTGGAGAGATCCTCAAAGTGAATACCTCGGTGGTGTTTCCTTTTTGACCTCTTCTTTGCAAAATCCTCGAAAGTTGAATGTCGGTCGACTTTCAAGATAGAGCCGGGGAAAGACTCGAACTTGCATCCCCTACGAGAGTTTTCCTGTATTTCATGATTTCGATGATCTTTCGCTCGATGGCTCGATCAGTTTCTTTCGATGTCAAAAGAGAAGTCTTCGTATCAGATTTCGGCTTTGCTTTCACTTTCATTGCTGACTTGAGAGGAGAATTGGCGACCTTCTGCCACCTTTCGTAAAATTCTGTGATTGGTTGCTGCTTCAAAACTTTTGCATATCTAGGATTCTTTGAATACTTCAAGAGGCACTAAGCACAAGTGCCAACTTGCAGCTTCTGTCAAATATGTGCAAGCTGTGGATCCTCGATCAAAGATTCTTCAAGTTGGGCCAATAACCTTACCGAAAAGCATGCCACATCACTGACTTCCGTATGTCCTACCATGTCAGCAGCCAAATGGCCCGTAGATCACGCCGTAAAAATCTGGGACTGCCATGTGTCGTATGGCATGACCTGTGGCACCTGACGCTGCAGCGATGGGCATTCTTATTAATCCATGCCAGCTTTGAACCTCAGCACAAGGGTAAGCGAAGGGGCTTGCTCCGGGAGTTGAAGCACATGGCGTTTGCCGCAGGTTAGGTCAAGTCCCCTCCCCCCCCCTCCCCGGCTCCCGAGTCCCAACCCCCCTCCAACCAAAAAAAAAGAAAATAAATTGACTATAGGAAAGCACTTCTACTTTGAACTTTGCAAGGATTTCTGATTTTAAAGGTTTAATCAAGTGTTTTGTGGTTGTATATTGTCTCACATTGGAGAAGACGGTAGTAAAAGTGTTTGTGCTTAGTAGTCACAAAATCATAATATTATCCCATTCCTTACCTTTTTGTACCCATTTCAATTTCCTAACTTCCATGCTGTTTGACATATCTGTTTTGGGGCTTCCCATTTGCTGTTCCGTGCCGTGCTTGAATTAACCATGAGGGCTATAAATACCTGGGTTCCTATGCATGGTGCAGGCAAATAAATGGGTGAAAAATATGAGTGGAGGGGAGAATCTTGATAGTGAAGATACATATGAGTCTGATCTCAAAATAGATGGACGCCCAGCAAGGTATGTGTCTGTGTCTCCTTTCAGAAAACAAGCCTAGAAATGAGGAAATCGTTACTTGACATCTTGTCATTTGCATGTTTTGCTAAAGTACACATTTTGGGGTTTCTTCAGACTAGGGTTAGGAGCTGAGTATGTGCCTCATTCACAGCTGACAACCACACTAAACCCACTCGAGAAAAAGCTTAAAGCAAAGCTGGATGTTTCAAAAGGCACAGCCCTCAGTAAAGAAACCAAACATTTGAAAACTCACCTGGTCACTGATAAATCCAACTCAGGAAAAAGGTTAAAAGAGGACATGGATGGTGAAGACGATGATGGTAGAGCAGCTCAATTCAACAGGAAACAACAGTCGTCTACATTGATGGGTCATTTATTGGAGCCTTCGAAGGGCAAAAAGAAAAGGAAGAAAAATGGCTAGGTGGTTTGAACTTTTGTGGTGCTATATTGACTTTCTTTTGGTAAGCCATTGCATAATCTAGCAGACAACAAGTCGATGATGCTTCAACATTGAAAAGAGGATTGCTCTATGGGGGAACTCTGGCCATGACAAACATTGTAAGCTATGCCAGGTATGCTATATTGCTCCAAAAGCCCATGAAAAGGATCTGGTCTCCGGCAGGGTCATTGTGTTTCAGGTGGGCAGTGTCGCTCTTTGGCGATGATTATGGCAAGGGATTTGATTAGTGTCTGAATGGATCTGCTGGCCACCATATAAACTTTTGTTCAAATGCTGTCCTTCAGAATAGTGATTTTTTTAATAATATATGCCATTTCTTAAGACGTTTCAACAGGATACTGTTAGCAGGTGCCCAAGCGGTCCCACATATTACGGGGAATGCACACCATAGCATCTCAACTGATTGTCTTGAGCCTCGTCTAGCCACACACAACGTCCGCATACTTTTCGGCGCTGTTATAGTTTCTAATGTGAAATACTTCTTATTCTTTAGTTTTTGTAAGTACACTGTTCTATGAGTAGTACTCCAGACATATGTTCTCTTTTTTGAAGCCGAAAAAAAAAAAAAGGCAGAGATTCCCAAATCTGATAGGAATGGTTGTTGCTGGGATGTTGTTTGACCCTCTAAGCTAAGGTCGTAGGTTAGGTGCTCATTTTTTTATCACTCAAAGGTAAAAGGTGTAGCTACCTTAACCTAGCACCTCTGCAAATATGCAAAGGAGGTTATTTGGAGCAGCCAAGGCATAGCGCCTCTTGGGAGCTAGCAATAACTTGTTCACGTGCCAATATTGCGGGAGCCACATAAGCGTCATGTGTGTGTGTGTGTGTGTGTGTGTGTGTGTGTGTGTGTGTGTGTGTGTGTGTTGGTCTGTTGATTCTAAGAGTTGGTAGAGGGAGCGTTGCTATTTGAACATGGTGGGGCATCTGTAGTGAACCACATCCTCCACCTCTTGTTTCTCTACGTCCACTTCCCTAAAAAAAAAAAGAGCATGCAACACATCCTCCACCTCGTACATAGTGAACCTCATCCTCCACCTCCTCTTGTTTCTCTATCCTCCCCTAAAAAGAAAAGAGCATGCAACACATTGATGTGAGAGCTTGATTAGTGATCTCATTTGGAACTACACCCACCAAAATGATGTAATGAATTGATTGTGTATGCTCCTTAAAAAATTGCAAATGTAAGAGGATGTTATGCAAGAATTCAGAAGAAGTTGAGCTAGATGGCCTATGGTTGTTCTCACTCTCGAGGACCTTGGTAATAAAAGAGACTTCATAAGCATCTTCTTATGTTGTCCACTTGGTGAATTGTACGTCTTTGGTGTAGATTTTTTCAAAAGGTCTTCATAAACATCTTTCTTTGTTGTGCACTTGGTGTACATTTATGGTGTAGATTAAAAGTCTTCTTGTTATGTGTTCTTTTTGAGTCACAAAACTTCTTCTTATCATGTGAATGTGGAGCATGCAAGTGTAAAAGATGCAGGGCTAGGGTGCACGGAGCCATGGCGAGCTGAGCGTAGGTGTAGAGAAGATAATGAGAAAGAAGAGCGAGAGAGAGTATGGCACAGTAAAAACGCCATATCTTTTGATTAAATACCAATTGCATATACAGAGCAAGAACTTTCCTTTGCATGCCTTGAGGCTTGTTTCCACGAGTAATTGGGCTTGAATACAACAATCCTCCCCTCATGTCCGAACTAGATACACCACTCTCATGATATCTCGAGTTTTTGGTGCACTCGTGAATCGTGAGTTTTAGGTTTTCTCACAACCAAGGGTTTTGGTGTACCCATAACGTGGTGCTATTGTTAGTAAACCCCCCCCCCCCCCCCCCCCCCCCCCCCCCCTCCCCTTTTTGAAAAGAGGGTGTAGGTCAAAATTAGTTACCAACAAATGGAGTTTTTGGTTGATTTTTAAACCCTTGGTTTAAGGTGTACCCAATAACCTCATGAGAAAGCAGGACAAAAATAGGACCTGAACAAAAACGGATATTTTTTGGGAGATCTTACCAATTATGTGTGTGTGGTAGTGTTTATAATCCGTACATGTTCATTTTTTACTAGGAAAAAACTTAAAAAGAGTTTATCTAAAGAATATCATTGTCAACAGTAAGTATTTGGGACTCTGTATCCCCATCAACCACATGAATCACAACCACATGAATATGATTTGTACCCTTTTTGAAGCACTTATTTGAAGGATGATTTGTCTTACGCGCAGTGAATACAAGGATTCTTTTTGAAACAGTTCTTTATATGGTGATTGTTGTGTCCACCAATGACACAAGATCTAGTACCCATGGATGGTTGGGATGAAGTTGAGGTAAAAACACAATTACTGATTGCATAAACATTGATAGTATTAGAAAAATTAGTAGGGGAGATTGCATATGCACTAGGAATAATGAGAGAATTCGAGCGGAATACTCCTTTTTCTTGTTCTTGTAATGAATTGATGATACCATCCAAGGAGGGTAGCGGATCTTTCTCTTTTGTAACAATGATGGAATTCATTAGGTAAACTTTTTAACTAAACGGCTTTGAGATCTTCTTCTGGCACTGGGGCTTCGACATACATAAGTTCAGTTTTAATACGCATAGCAAGAGAGTATAACTCCATCTTTAGACTCATCATTGAATACTTAGCTTTAGCACCAAAAAGCTTCTCTTGCTCTATCCAGGCAACATTTGAAGAATTGATATTAACCAAATAATGAATAAAGTAATCTTCCAAAGATGTGAGAATAATACCTAATGCTTGCTCATCCTTGGGTTGCTGCTTTGCGGATAATGCCCTGGTAACTACGACGGATGTGTCTGTTTCGTCCGTTGAAAGAGGCTTGACCACGTTCCAGAGATTCTTGCGTATCAGATAGCCCTTCACTTTAATTTGCCAGGTATGAAAGCCGGATCCATTAGCTTGTCCACTTTTGATGCCATATTGAAGCTTTCAAGAAGCTTGATAACGAAGGTTATTGTTGGTTATCGTCTTTATCTTCGTCTTCGTGTTGCACATGTAGCTCAAAAGGAGGGGTGTGTTGAAATGCTTGTCGAGAAGCAATTGCTTCACTTGTGGACTTGGCCATGTTGTAAGGATCTTAATGTAGCGTTTTGAAAGACTTACAAAAACAAATGTCAATAAGCTCACCATAGAAAAACTTGCTTGCCTTGTCCTTGAGCTTTTGATGGCCACATTATCGCTTTGAGTAGAATCCCCAACCTATGACTGCATATCAAAACATTGCAAAAGACCTCCACTAGAGGTGTTCTTTCCCATTGCCTAGACAACGTTTCAGAACGTTGCGAAATTGCCAAGCTCAACAATTGTGCATATAGCTATCCCGTAGTGCTTTTTGAAACGTATGTGTAGAACTGTCTACGAAGGCCACCAATAGAGAGTTTTGAGATGCTACGTGTTCCAACAACAACACTTGCGTCCTTTACAGCTGTGGGACGCGTGTTTAATCTCAATATCCTATCTTATTGCAGTATTAGCGAGAACCACGATTAAATTGTCAATCCATAGGATGAAGCTGACTCGACTAGTGCATAGAGGCTACAAGACGGTGTCAATCTCTCGAAAAACAACTAACAACTCGCATCTAACTCATGCTACACTCAAGTGACTAAAAGCCAATCACTCATCGGCAAACAAATCACATCCGTTGCACCATCAAATGACATCCAAGCGTAACGAAACTTCTAGGACATGTTTATAAGACCTAAGCATACATGCTTATGGTCTCAAATCCCACTTTAGGTCAAGTGCCAAAATCGCGATCATTAACAGCAATGGATTTTTGACCTAGTCGTTTTCGATCCGGAATGCATCTAAATGCTTAGCAATGATGCCCCAATATCTCGCCTATGCTTAGTTTTGGATTTAAAAGTGTAAATTCCTAGTTATTATGAAATTAGGCCGTGGGTCTGCGACGTCAAAAGCTACGAATTACTGAGATGTGCTTACGTCAATACGTAGAGCTCTTACCTGCGGTTGCAATGCAACAAACGCGACTGCAATGTGACAACCGGGGAGGAAGTAGGAAGCACGAGAAGGAAAGAGGTGAGCGCCGTTAGCTCACGCTGTGTATTTCATTATCCAAAACTTCATAATAACTTACAAAAATTGGCTTCTATACCTTAGCCAAGGGTTTTGGTGGTCAAAACTAATAATACGGGAGTTCTACCAAAGATGGGTAATGACAGGTTGATACAATCTGGAAGCTTGTAGCCTCGGCTCATCAATTACAAGGTTTATCTGAAAATTAAGAGTTATAATATTCTCGATTTATCAAAATAATAAGTGTTTTTACAATGAAAAATGGTATCCGTGGTATCTGTGTTAGCTTGCTACTAACATTCCCCCCCATTTCGTCTGTGTCGTCCCTTGACAGAGCTTTATGTGTTGAAGTAGTCTTCGGGCTGGCGGTTGGCGAGGCGGTCTTTAAGCACTCTTAGAGCCTTTGAATATCTGATTTTCTGTTCCTTATCTTGCACTTGCAAGAACTGCATAGTTACTCTGTTTTTCAGCTCCACTGCTGAGTAGCCTACAAACCTTGAGGTCAGGTTGTTGATCACTCGTGCAAATATCTTCGTTTTCCAAGTCAAGAATCCCGTGTAGAACGCTTCCTTGAACACCAGTATATTGTGAGAAGGTAGAAACATGCACCTGGCGTAGAAGCCATAGAGGACTTCTTCGGAAGGTTGGCCACTGAGGTCATAGCACAACTCTTTGTTACCCTCGAGGAACGGTATCCAAGGGGCGCCTGCTTGCTCTGGTTCAGTGAACACTTCGATGTAGGTGAGCAACATTCTGTAGATTTTGTATAACATAGCACATGACAAATCTGGTAGACTTTTAAAGAATGACATGGCGTCCTTTAGGGTTTTCACTATGTATTCTTCAGCTAGCTGTCCCTTTTCTGGAGCAAGAAATCTGGGGTAGTTCAGCGAGGTTGGTCGGGCCCATTGCTTCCGCATCTTTGAGGCTCGCCTTGAGTGCCTCATGTGCTATCTAGGTCCTTACTCTTGGTACAGAACAGAAGGTAGGATCCTTTTGCAGGACCGCAGGTCCTCTTGTGAACAGAATCAAGTACTTGGGATTCTTGTTGAGCCAGCTCAACCTCCACTTCGGGTGGTCTTTATCTGCGTCCTCGACTTGCATGTCGATGTAAAGCCTTTCTTTTACTTGAAGTAGCTCAACTTTAATCAGAGGGTAGGGCAGGGATTGTTGGTGTCATTGCGCATTTATTTGATTGGGAGTGAGTTGTGTGACATTGACGGAATGAAGTACTCTCAGCTCCCAATCCATTGCTGTCTTCCACTGCTCATCTACCTCTTGTGTAACTTTTTCCTTCAGTGCATTATTTTCAGTCTCTGAGAGCTGGACCATGTCTTCTTCCGTAATGGGTACCTGAAATTCTTCATCGCCGCTCAGCTCTACTGTTGACCGTGTCTCCATGTCAGCAAATGATACTGAGGGGATTTCTATCTGAGGTTGCTCCGAAGTGCCTGTCTCTTCTTGCATTTCTGTTCTTCCCTCTCTCAGTAGCTAGTTAACTCGTTTGAGTTCAGCTATCTCCTTCAACAGCTCATCTTCTTTTTGGACCCGAATCAAGGCCAGATCTCTACGCTGAGACTGCTCTAATTTCAGCTCCGGGTGGAGGTCTTTATTTTTATTTTCTAATGCCTTGTAGACCTCGTCTGTTCCCTTGATCAAGGCGACGGTTGGATTTTCTCGTATTTGCCGGCAAGAACATCACCTGATCATTGATTCTTTGTTCTGAGTACTGTACGGAAGCATTGGCCACATCTAATTGTACTTGGATCTTTTGAGCTGATAGACTGGTAATTAGAAGTTCATTTGTCACTTCCGTCAGTTGATCATCCTTCGCTTTGCATGCATCTAACAGTTTTGACAACAACTAACCCAATTCCTCCATTTCTTTCTGTTGTTTATCTCTTGCGAGCTGATGTTGTTCAGTTTCCGCTCTTAACTCCTGCACTTGTCTCTGTAGATTGGTGATGACATTGAGTTTTTCGTCTAGCTTCCCTTGGAGTGCGTCAATCACCATCTCTAACTCTTTGGCCCATGTACTACGGCCAAGTGGTGCTCAGCGAAGTCTTTCTGTCATCTCCTGCATTTGCTTAGCATATTCGTTCACTTGCAGGATGACTTCATCATTCAATTGCCAATCTTCGTTTTGAGTTAGTTGTTTTGATGTTTCTGCAGATTCTTTTACCTTTGGCTGCGTCATGATTGCTGGTTGCTGCTATTGCCCTTGTATCGGCTGATCTTTTTCTATTGAGGTAGAGAGTTGTGCCTCCGTCTTATCTTGCTGTGTTGAGGTAGAGGGTGTTTCCTCAGCCTCTTGTTCTCTTGTGTGCTCAAATTTTGCAGAGTCCTCTTCTGGTGCAGGAGTGACTGCTTTTGTCTCTGACTCTTTCTCTATTTGCTTCTCTTGAGTAGAGACAATTGCTTCTTGTTGTTCAGAGTCTTGTGTAGCTTCAACTGCTTTTTCCTGTTTAGGTTCTGCTTTTTTTGTTGGCTCATTTGTTGTGGTTCTAACTGCCGGTGATGGTGGTGGGTTCGACATTGGTTGATCTTGGTGTTCAAAGACATGAGAAGAGATGCAGGGAGACACATCACCTTGGGCATGTTGTACTTCTCCTTGTACAGTGGTTTCCTCTGCTCTCTTTTGCTGTTCTACCGCCTCTTTTGCTTTTCTCACCTCTTGTTCTGCTTCTTCAGCTTTAGAGCTTTTGCTTCTTGGAACATCCATTCCAGTACTTCAGTGGGTTCTTTAGCCTGCTTCCTGGTGTGATGCTTGGTTCTTGGTCCCTTAAGTCTACTAGGCACCCACTTTTCCGGGTCCTTTCCTTGTGCTTGGCGGCTGCGCTGGTATGCGTGTTTCTCTCTTTCAAACCGGGCTTGCTTTTGAACAGGCTCTTCTTGGTGTGCTGCCAAGGTTTTTCTCTTCATTTCCTCTTGTCGTGCTCTTTTCTCTTCATTATCCAAGCTCTCACTGCTGTGCCGTTCCGGCGAGCTCTCAGCCGATTCTTCATCAGATTTGTAGGATCTCTTGGCCAATATTGTAGCTTGAGGAGATGGTTGAGCTGACACTATCCAAGTATTTTGATCTGAGACAGGTGGTAGGTTGTCGGCCATGCCGATGGCGTGGCATGAAATCCTTGTCGACACCTCTAGTGCACCCAGGTATGTGATCTTTCCTTCTTTCTTTATTCCTTTCAAAGTTGTCAAGACATATTGAGCTTGGTTCACCGGTTGCCTGGTTGTTGACTTGAGGACTTGTGTGAAGGTGGTGGCAACCGCATGATTGGGCGTGGTATACCTTGGTGGCCTCTTAGCCAGGAAATGGAAGGGTTGGTTGTATAACCTGACTAGCTCTTCAACTTGTTTATGAATAAGGTCTGCAAAGGTGGCCGCGGCGGTTTCTTTTGTGAAAGTTCCGGCCGTCTTCCTATCCCTTGCCCTCATTGTCATTCCTTCTGTGGACAGTCTGAGTGCTTCTGCCACTATTTCCTTGGTGATCACTACTTCAACTTTATTCCCTTGTGGATCAGAAATCTGTGCAGTTTCATCTTTCTTGATCGTGGACAAAAGCTCGTAAGCTACTCCGCACGGCTCTTGTTTGTAAAAATCTCTGAGTCCTAGCCGTCGGTTGGCATCCTTGGTTTCGGGCTTTGGGGTGACATCATACACTTCTTTTGATAGGAGTTGTAACTCTACTTGATGTCACTCCTCACTCTTGAATCTTCCAGTAAACACTGTGGTGTGATGCTCCTCAAGTTGTTCTTTTGAGAGATAGGTTGCCTTGGCGGTTTTGACTGAATCGGGGTCCAGTTGGTATGCTGTTAGTTCTTGCAACTTTTCTTTGTGGTTGCGCTTCTTCTTGGTGCTCTTTGCTACTTGCATGTCTCCTATTCAGTGAATAGAGTGTCAAAGCTAGCAAATTTGATGGATTTTTCTCCGAAGTGTCCTTTAGGCTGAAATGTTAACAATTTTGATCCAATTTACTTCAAATCAATTTTTGAACAAGCATAGATGCATAAAAACATGCAAGGAACAAAGTTGTAAAGTCCAAACAAAAATTTACAACCAAAGTAAATAATCGTGATTATTTACAGCTGAGTAATTTCTCCAACTTTTTGCATACTTGGCATCACATGCTTGAAATATATACCAAATACATGCTTTGAGTGAATTATGGGCTCATTTGGATGCATAGGATGAAAATGGTACGAGATTTTGGCTTTAGGTCTCTGAAACAGTAGATATAAAGAAAATTTGAGATTTTGAGTTCCAAATTGGTTCAAACTTGGCTAGTGGGCTTAACACATCATGTAATTTGGATGTATGATGGCAAAATATCAAAATTCTCTCATTTTGGCTAGAAAATAAATAATCGCGATTATTAACTTTTCTACCAAAATCAACATTTTTTGGTACAAATTGGTTCTAGGAACTATATAGACTCTGTGTATGTGATATGAGGTGATTTGGATAAAAAAAGTGGTCCACAACTCAAAATTTGGCTTGCCAAGACTTCTTTGCGTTTTTTGGCAAATTTTCAAGTTAAAGAATGGTTCATACTTGATTTTTGGCATGTAATAGGTGTGTACACATGATAGGAAAGGTGATGATACAATTTTCAAGCAAAAATAGTGCAAAAGTAAATAATCACGATTATTTATAGTAGTCACAATTTTCTTGCAAAACTTAAATTTTTTGACCTAAACACATTCTATACACCTAAAACAAGTCCTAAATTGAATTTGGTCAAATTTGGTGTTGTTGGTATTACTTTGTGCTTTGTCGACTCTGAAATCACCAATTTCTATGACTACACTGCCTGTTGAGTTGGTTTGTCACTTGTGAGGCTTTGGACTTGTCCGCAACATAGTCTTGAAGCAACTCATCCAATTTTGGCTCATTTGGAGTGAGTTTGACCTCGTATGTCGAATTTGACGCTTTGTAGCCTTCGAGCCATTTTTTGCTTTTCGAGGGCTTTGCTTGATCGATTTCACGAAACCAATCATATACATTGTATATAAACCTCGTAGGCACTTGTCTATGGAGTCAGAACCAAATTCTGGCATCTGCCAAAAACCTAGCTTTTTTACTAGGGACCCCCTCGACCTCTGTCGAATGGTCAACTGATGATATAGAAAGGTTCTAGTATGTTAGGACATGCTACAGTTCAAATCCCATCTGATTTGGTCGAGTTGACACGCACCCATGGTCAGTTTTTGGTCGTAGGTCTTCGTGCACTGCTCGGATTCTAGGGTTTTTTCTAGGGGTTTAGACTAGCTACCGACCGTACATAATGGATTATTGATGAGTAAAGAACTTACCCCTTATGTCTCATGTGAGACGGCGCTGAAAACGGGCAACTGTAGACTCCGAAAAGTATGCGCGAAAGAGGTCGAAAAGCTCTCTCTGCAAAGGTGACAAGTGGAAATGGGGTTGTTTTAGCATATGTGGGATATCTATACCCGGACTTCCCGAATCATTTTTTCTCTAGATTCTCCTGTTAGTCCTACTACGCAGTGAAATCTATGTTAGCGTCAAAAATTTCCCCGATCGGATTACTGTAGCTCATTCTGCAAGAATTTTGCAAAAGTATGTCTGACCGCCTAATTTAGGCTTCCCACTTCCATCTTCCGATTTCATTGAAAGTTTTTGTGCTTGTCTTTCTGATCACCACCTTGTTTTCCGTTTTTTTATCTGAGCTATTTATTATTAATTTTTGACATGTTTATTGAAAAAGTAAAAAAAAAACAAAATGTGCTAAAAAAGCAAAGTGAAAATCCAATAATTAAGAAAATCCATTGAAAAAACACAGACTTATTGTTTTTTGTTGGATTTTTCCATTTTTAAGTCTCATTATTATAAAAAATGATGAAAAATAACCAAAAGGGACTATTTTTTGATAGTATTTACACTATTTACACTCATCGGGAAGATGTAATCAATGAATTTTTTCTTGATGATGAATTATAAGAGCATTATTACGTAATTTTGCAAAAAAATCACACGTTAACATCGAACTTTTTTCTCCCTCTTCAAACATTGCCCTTAATTACTTAGTGCCCTTCCACCCTTCCTAGATGACGTACTCCGGGATGACTGTGTGTATGGGTTGAACAATTGTGTCTATGTATAGTTGTGGTTGCTCTACCATGCTTTGAAGATCAATGCAATTCAAACCACTAGAGTTGGGTCTTGAGTAATTAACTCAAGGGTTTCTGATGTCGAGGTTTGCTGTTGCTGTCTTCCAAAGAGAAAATCTTGTAGCTTGTGTGCTCGTTGTTTGATTGTACCATCAGGATGCTTCAGCACACTGATTGCCTGAGCTATTGATAGAACTTTTAACTGTCGTCGAGCTTTTTATTGCCATTGGTAGGTTGGTTTGCTTGTTGTGGAATGGTGTGGTGGAGTCTTCTAAGACTTAACTCTCCATTGCTTGATTGGTTTTACGGTCTGTGGAGAAGATAAGTTCTCCTTTTTCTGCCAAATCCATTTCAAGTTAGGTTCCTTGCTCGGAGATGCTCGTCTCTGTGTTTTGACCCTTAGACCTTTCTTTGGTTTTTTCGGTGATGTTTTGGGCACCCTGATTTAAATGGGCTTGTCCTTAAGCTGTGCTTTTGGTACCCATCCTTGCATGCTACTTGTAGCATTTGCTCGTCGAGAGGATGGAGAAGATTGATTACTTAGTGGTTTGGTTTGCTGATTGCTTCCTTTCCATTCCTCCTTGCTTGGTGCAATTGGAACAATGAGTAGCCTGCCTTTAGGTGATAGCTTGAGCTGATTTGTATCCCAATCTGGTACTGCTTTGTATGTCCGCATCCAGGGAATTCCAAGAATCATCGTCTCATTCATGTATATCTGGTAAGCATACAAACTGATAAGGACATGAACATCCATGTACTATCACGTTCAAGTTGACTACTCCCAATGTTGGTGTTGGGTTCTTGTTGCATCCTTTGATTGTCGCTATTCCTGCTGTCAAAGACTGACTTGCTGCTTTCTTGTACGTGGAATAACTGACTGCATTTACTCTAGCTCTTGTGTCGACCAAAGCATTTGTGCTATGATTATTGAGCTATACTTTGATGCGCAGGTCCATTCCGTCTAACCATTCATCATCTGTTGAAACTGTATCTTTAGGCAATTTCGATTGTCGATCATCTATTTCCACAGTGTTGATGAAAATCGGTATCTGTTGATTCCTTAGAGAAGCTTTTCGTTTGAGTACCCGAAGCCGAGCTTCCTCTTGGGCTTCATTAATAACCTGTTGTCGTTTAATCCTCCTTTGCCTGGCTGCATGTATTCTTTCTAGCAATTCATTGGTTAGAGGCAAATTGTATCTCTTTAAATGGCATCCACAATAAACGGTCCGTTTTCCTTTTTCTTAAACTTGGGAATGTGTTGTTTAAGGGAATAGACTAAAACTAAGTTCCCTTTCTTGAAGATTTTTGTTATTAGATGGGAATCAAAAAACTGGTTTTGTTTCCTCTTTTGTGCATAGATGTGAGCTACGGCAGTTAGTCTTTGCTCATCTAGCTTTTCTAAATCTTCAAGTCTTTCTGACAATTCATGTCCAGTCCACTCAAGATCCTTAGCTACCCTTAATGTTGGAAATAAAAATTCTATTGACAGTATGGCATCAAGACCAGAAACAAGGTTAAAGGGTATAGCATTTAAAGCTGTTTTGAATGAAACTCGATAAGCCCATAGAGCTGCATGGAGATTCATTTCCCAATCTGTCCTTCCTGAACTAACCACTTTAGTCAGTACCGAGCTAAGAATTTTGTTCGTATGCTCAGCCTGTTCGTTTGCTTGTGAGTGATAGGGAGCTGATTTGTTATGGATGACCATAAACTCATTAAGCAAATACTCGATTACCTCATTGAGAAAATGAGTTCCCCTATCACTGACAATTTCTATTGGTAGTCCATATCTCGTGAATACATACTCATATAAGAATGCGGAAGTGGTTCTGACATCATTCTTTTGAGTTTCTTTAGCCTCGGCCCACTTGGTCAAATAGTCCGTAGCTACAATGATATATTTGAGCCTGGGTTCTATAAGTAGGTGGCTGTATTGGCCTAACAAAACCTATACCCCACTTTGCAAAATCTCTAGCCACCATCATTGGTCTTAAGGGCATGCTATCTACACGTGTTGGCATTTTTGCTTGTTGACAAGCATCACACCCTTGAACACATTCTTTGGCATCTGCAAAAAGTGTTGGCCACCATATGCCTGCCATCAAGATTTCTCTTGCGGTGGTCTCACTAGAAAAGTGACCTCCAGCTAATCCAGCATGTGCTTGTTCTATAATCGGAATATACTCATCTTCATTTTCACAAAGATGCAAATGTTGATCTTTACCTCTTTGATACAATTGGTTCCCAATAAGAGCATAGTCTCTTGCTTCAGTTTCACTTGCTCTTTGAAGGCGTTTACTCATATCCTCAGGAAATGTTCGACTTGATAAGTAAGTAACCAGATAGTTACTCCACTTAGGAACATGCGACATTTGGAACAAAGTTATATGAGGTATGGGTGTTTGTTTTTGACATTGATTTACAAAAGATCGAACATCACTCCTCATAGTCGGCCAAAATACTCCAAGTCTCAAGATTCTTTGCATGGTTTGGTCTTCCGACAAAGTGAAGTCCTACTATAAGACATATTTAGGAATTTTGGGAATTATTCAAGTCCCAATTTTTAAAATGAGACTTAAAAATAGAGTAGTTTGTTTAAGTTTAATCTCATGATTGTTTGTGGGGACCCTTTGTGAAATATAGAAATGAGGCACTAGCACATGAATAGGGGGTCAAAAACTACGTTTGCGTCTCACTTTTGTTGTTGCGTGGGATATCAAGAAGAGGATTGAAGTTAACTTTGAGCCTCACACACCACACTTAAAATAGCAAGTGGACACACACAAACTTAGCTCTAGGCACTAGCACATGGATGTGCAACTCAGACATAAGTTAAGGTTTTACTTATTGTTGTTATGAACGATACTGAGGTGAGGGTTTAGCCTAACTGCTTCAAATCCTTTAACTAAACGAGCAAGTGAATATGAGGCTCAAACTTAGTTCAAGGCACACATGCTAGTTCTTATTAGTGCCATTTCAAAAAGAGGCACAGTGAGGCACTAGCGCTTGTATTGGTCTCATATTCAAGTTTTTCCTCACTTTGTTGGTGGTGCTACTTAGTATGCCTTTCATGAACTAGCAGATGAGCATAGTCTCATACATAATTCTAGATGTACATGCAAATCTTAATTGGTGCCATATAGAAATAAGACAATGTCACATGGATGGGAGGCTCAAATTTACATTCAATCTATACTTGCTAATCCTACTTTAGGACACTGAGTTGAAGACATGACTAAAGTTTGAGCCACACCTGCCTCACGCATGCAAGTCATTATTAGTGACTAGCATCTTATATCATAAACTTAACCTTAACACATAGGCATAGCCTCAACACAAAGCCATATTGTTGGGTTTTTTACAATGCCAATTCTATAAGCATGGTTTAACATTGTTGATATGGAAGATTTACCTCTTTATGAACAATTCCATCATAAACTGTGCTAATTAGAACGATATAATTCCAAAAAATTCAATTTTTTTAAAAATAAGGCCACTAGAGTCAAAAGCATCATCAAGGATTATAGTGTTAAGAAACACTGGGATAACAAATAGGAAACAAAAATGAACTTGTTCACAAGCCTTGAGTAAAGCAATTTTCATATTGAGGGGATCTCAAATGAGGATGATGTTCAAAATCATTAAGATAACAATGTATCTTACTAGACATAGGTATCCTTAACATTATGCTTCCTCTTGTACATACTCTAAGGCTTTCTATCATGCCATGCTTCATATGGAGTAATAGACTGCAAAGCTTTCTTAGGACACCTATTTAGTACATAAGTGGCACACATAGGCCTCAAGCCAAAAAGAATGCGAAAAAGCTTGACTTTTGACCATACATCGTGCCATTTTCGTAAGCGAACTGTTTTTCCTCTCAGCAACACCATTTTGTTGAGGTGTATAAGGCACTATACATGGGTGTTTTATCCCACGACTAGCCAGAAATACATTAAATTCATGAGACATATACTCCCCCCCTCGATTGGAACGGAGGGTGCCCATAGTACATTTCGAGACATTTTCAGCCATAGCCAGAAATTGTTTGAAGCACATTAAAACTTCGGACTTCTCTTTAAGCGGAAATACCCATGCATGCCTGGAGTAATCATCAATGAAAGTCACGAAGTAAAGGTAATTGCCCAAGGACGGAGTTTGCATGGGCCCACAAACATCACTATGCACAGCTGCAACCTACATGTGGCCCGAACTGAAGCATCCTTTGGAAACTTAGAATGTTCCATCTTACCCAAAATACAGCCTTTACAAACATGTTTGACAGGTGCTTCAAGAGGCGGCAAAGAAGCAACCATATCAGATTTCTGCAAGCGCAGCAAACTAACAAAATTCAGATGACCAAAACGTGCATGCCAAAGTTTTGCATTTGAAATAGCCCTTGAATCTACAACATCATTTGAAAATTTTTTTCTACACTTGTCATACAAAGTGAGCTTATACAACCAACGGCACAAAAGGCCAGATGCAACAATTTCAACACCAAAACTGAGATCATGTATTGTACATCTGTCATCCACAAATTTGACTACAAGTCCAAGTCTAGCAAGTGCGGATACAGACAAGGGATTCTTCTTGATCCCAAGTACATAAAGTGCGTGTGAAGGAACTTCCATTTGCAACAGTAAGCACAATCTTTCCAACTCCTTGAACTGGATAAGAGGCATTGTTGGCACAAGTGACAGAATTCCCATGAGGGACAGACTGGAGAGAGGTGAACAATTCACGATGTGAGGTAATGTCCTTTGTAGCACCACTATCGAAATACCACACATGTGAATCTACAGCCACTGACTAGCATGCATCATGGACAGCTCTAAGTGCACTCTGCACTAAAAGCCCATTCTGCATCGACATCAGCATCACAGTCTCCTTTCACAGAAGATTCAACAATGGCTACATTTGTAGTGGAACCAACATTTGGAGTGGAACCACCCTCTTTCTTCTTAGCCTCTTTGGCCTTCAACTTAGGACACTGCTTGATCAAGTGATCATTAGCTTTACAATAATGGCAACGCATCTTCTTTTTGCCCTTATCACCAGAATTGCTAGACGAAGTGCTGCCAGCAGAAGCATTAGGAACATAAGTTTTGCCACTCGCAGCAAAACCATAAGAAGTGGCAGCATTGCTGTTACCACCCTTTCTTTGAGAAGCAATAAAAGCCTATTCAACTGCATGCTATCTAGTCGTGTTTTTTTTGGAAAGTGACTAACAGCAATGTGCATAATGCATCAAACTTGACTAGTTCATAATGGTGAACTAGAAAAGCAAAAATTCAAAATGTGCCAGAAAATGATTCAAACAGCCCAAGCTTTACTAGAACCACCAGTTGCAAAACCTGAGGATGTGATCCGTGTCCTGCCTACACAAGTAATCCCACCAAACCAGGAACTAAAAGAGCCAAATTCTAGTCATGAGCACAGACCAAACCTCAAAGACCCAGCATTAGAACCAAGGATAGTACTGAATACCACGGATAACTCTTCCGAGGGATTTCACCAAGCTATACCTGAGGGTTGTAAAGAGATAGATGGTCTTGACGAATTGTGGAAACAAGTCAGAGAGGCCAATGAAGCCGATGACCTAAGAAGACGAGTAGACAAGACTGGTGATGAAAGAGGAGTGTTTCTACCACCGATAGAGGAATTTGAGACTGGATCTCAAATGAATCTAGACGTGCGATCGTATTGGGGCGACAAAGGATCTGTACAATCTATGGATAGTCAACCCCATTCGCTAAGAACACTACCGTCCTACATGGGAGAGTACGAGACCAAGTCAGATGTGGTTGCAGTCCCATCATAGAGATTGTCTCCCAACAAGGACATCGATTCAAAGGGGCTAGTAGATATTCTATCTACCCCAGTCACCTGTACAATAATGTTAGCCGAGTTGCTTAGAATAAGACCAAACATGTGGGCTAATGTGGGTAAATTTCTAGAGAAATTTGGTGTAAAAACCCCAATGACGCAAATCGAGGAAGGCATCAAAGAGCTTGAAATGACTCAACTAAATACTAGGCCAGTGCCATTAAACAAGGTAGGCGAGTATTACGAGGGAGAAGATGGAAACACCACCCTTCCTATGGAATTCAATAATGTAAAAACCATGGCAATCCTTGACAGTGGAGCTGGTGTGGCCATTGACCAAAGAGGTTTGGAAAAAATGGGGAAAATCTGCCTTGATATCCACACGAATGACCCTGCAGCTTGCAGACGGACACAAAGAAAAGCCCCTAGGACTGCTAGAAAAAGTACTTATTACTTCTTGTGGCCTAGAATATGAACACACTTTTGCTGTTGTTGACTTTGGCAAGAAGAACAACTATGACATCATGCTGGGAAGACCATTCATGCGACAATTGAAAATGGTCCAAGATTGGGGTTATGACCATATATACCTGAGACATATGGAAACCATAACAAAGGTAAACTTGAGGGACCATAGCTATAGGGATGTGACGAGAACACCGGTTGAGGAGTTTGATTCCGCCATAGTAGTAGGATTAGAACTTCCAGCTTGGTTAGGTAAGCCTAAAGAAATGTGGATGTGTGGAGCTTCACAATGTGGTAGCTTGAAACTTGAGGAATGTATCCTAGAGCAGGTTATAGAGGACAGGGACTATATCCCAGAACCATTTCCTGAAGAAGAGTTAGAGCCTTTTGGATGGGAACACATCTTGGCTACTCTGGATGTGTGCACCGTGGAGGATACTCCCACAACAAATTTTTGTGATGAAAATGGCTATGATGTCGTTCCTTATTTTGCAGTGAGTGTAATCCAGGAAAATGAAAAGATCCAGACATCAACAAGCTCTCGAAATAAGGAGCAAACAAAGAAATGTGGAGAATCAAAAGATGAAGAAGACGACGAGTTCTATGACTCTGTAGAACACTTCGAGCTTCAAGAAGATCAACGACCCGGGAATCAATGTCATCGCTACATGAATAAAGTGCATCAGTGGATTCCAAAGTCCTCGGTGAAGACACAGCCACCACAAGCATCCTCATACATGGCTCCTAATAAGGATGCAAAGATTCATCTCTAGGAGGAAAACAACCAGAGCAACGAGCTAACAATGCTCTAATCAATGGGCTAGAAAAGTCCTCCAAGAAACTACCACCCACGAGCAAACAGATAGTAACTTTCCACTACCAGCCAAAAAATCAAGGGAAAGTACAAGAAGTCAACTTTGTTGAGGATAGTAGCGATAGTGATGAATCTTACGACATCCCCTATCATCAACTCAGGCCATCACTCCACCAACCACTTCAGCAACAACAACCATGACAGGTCAAAAGAACAGGACAACAAGTCAAAGACAAAAAGCTCGACAAATCTGGATACCAAAAAGCCAGATCGGCCAAAAACAGATATGGATCAAGAAGACAAAGATCTCTACTAAAAAATCGCAAGATCCAACACCAAAACAAAAACAAGGAAAGCGTGCACGAACGGGTAAGAATATCACAAAGTCGCAAGCTTTCACAACTCAGGTTTGGGCTCCAAAGAAGTTGATTCAAGCAGGAAAAAGTCAGGAATTCATTTGGATTCCAAAACAACCACAGTATCAACTTTAAAAGCCTACATCCCGTCCCCAACAAAGCGTACAAGGGCTGAAGCAAAGACCACTGTTGACTCACACAACAAAAAGGTGGATCCCAAAGAAGTCTCTTCAAACACAAACGAAGCATGGGCAAGTATGGGTTCCCAAACGAGAGCCAGCAACAAAACAACCAATAATCGCAAAGAAATGGGTCCCAAAGAAGAACAACAAAACTGTTGTCAGTGCATCGCCGCTTGAATTCTTACAATTCTTCCTACGATTACAGTACAGTTAGAAGAGAGCAAGTCGCTTCAATCAAGCAAAGATACAGGAGCTTCAAAGACCATTACATTGCTTAGAATAGGAAGCCTCGCCAACAAATGCCAATAAGAAAATTTCTTATACCCACATCTTGCACAACATAAATCTTTTCCATGCATTGACTGTGTATGCATAATAGGGCTACATTACAAGGCTTGCATAGGCACGACTTTTAATTGGCCAAGCACAACACATACCCTTTGCGATACCCTGTTGTAAAGGATGACTCCAAATAGGAAGGGGGGAGGCATTCTGAATGCAGACCTAACATTATGACTATTAGAGGGCAATGTTTTGTGAGAGGCATTGAATTTTTGCGTTTTATTGTGATAATGTTTTGACGAAATTTAGAGTATATGCCCTCATAGTAGTGTTACAGAGGAGTATGGGGACAAAATCCATATATGAGCCCTTAGGGACATGTGTATAGTGTACATAGCATTTAGATTTCTATTTGAATGATTTTTCTTTTGTTGAGTTGTTTTAAGATTTTCTTTGTTTATTATTAAGAAAAAAAATAAAAAAAATCCATAATCCACATAAAGAAAAGACTGACGAGAGGCCTGAGCACTACAAAGAGAAGAAGGTACAGGAAAACGATGAAACTTCACGAAGTATGTCTCAGCAGCCACTACAACAGCCGAAGAACTTGTCACAAAGCAGTGTCAACATGAAACCGACAAGTCATACAAGTCAGAGTCGAGTAGCTAAGCCACAAAATGAGTGAGGTGTTAGTCCCAAAGCTTCAAGTAATATTCTCTGTGGTCTAAGCGCCTTAGCTATTCTAGGTACTGCTCAAGCTAGAAGAGTTGAGCATATTTACGTTGTGTCGCTCATGCTGGTATAGGTGAGCAAAAGAGTCGAAGTCTAAGTACTTAAGTCTGGTGAAGTGAAGGAGAAGGTCCAAAAGACACTCACGTACTAAGCACAGTGAGATACGAGTGGAGAAACTTCTACATCGAAAACCCTTCTTGGAAAGGAGGAAGCTAGTGAGACATCTTTTGATGTCACATGTGCTACATTTATTCCTCAAAACACCCATCATCTCCATCTTTCACATTGCATGATTTTGTTGACAAATTTCTCATATACATATAGAGTGTCCCATAATTGACACTTGCATCAGGCACTCTTTCCGTGTTTCACCCAAGCACTCACCTTTCATGAACATGTACTTCATGTTCAGCTGCTCAACTCCAATAAGAGCGTATACCAAAGGCATTTTTTTTCCCACCAGGTTTTTTCCCTTTGGTCATCCAGGTTTTATACCCTAATCTAAAGACACCTATCACCATCCTCTTGTACATATTCCTCCTACATCAACAATAAGGAAATGCTATTCAAATCAATTGTCAAATGAATTGGATCCCCAATTTCATATCATAGCATACTTCTCCTTAATGGCGAGTCGAAGAATGGCCTACAATGACAAAGCTGCAGACAACACTAACAACATGATTGCACAAGAACAAAGAAGTCCTCAATGACAAAGAGCAGACATAAGGGTAATCAAAGGATCTCAAAAGCTTGTCCTTGATAATGCGCATCAAATGCTCGGCAGGGTTTTGAACCTCAAATTAGAATAATTAAGTCCTGGATTCGGCCTGACAAACAGACTTTGCATTGGAGTGCAACTTGGCCTAAAGAAGTAAAGGGTTTAGCCATACAATTTCTACAAAATCCTTACAAAGTTGTCATTGGATCACAAGATCAGCAAGCCAATCACTCAATTCTACAGATTGTGGAAGTTGTTTCTGAGAATCACAAATACTCTGAATTGACAGATTCGCTGGAGCAAGTGATGGATGGAGCTTTCTCTATCCATGATGATAAGAGTCAAGTTAAACGACATTGGGTTCTTTTTGAATTTAGATCTGGCAGTAGACCTATAATGACAGAAACAAATGCTGCAGCTCGGAGCATGGATGTGAAAGACATAAAGTTCATCATCAATTATGATTTTCCTAAATCATGTGAAGACTATGTACATCGGATTGGACGAACAAGACAAGCTACTGCAAAGGCTATAGTCTATACTTTCTTTCCAACAACAAAACGACAGCAAAGACCACATCGCCATCGACAATCAGGTCATGTCGGGGACGCAATGAACGCGGAAGGGGGGAGTGTTGACCGTTGGGTCAACAACATAAATCATGTTTCGTACCAAAGTCTTATCTTTTGCGAGTTATGAAATGCTGCGGATTATGGCTATAAACGTCATTTTTAATGAAAAGTTATTCTAGTTTCAGAAGCCGGGGTGCAATGGCACTTCCAGATTGTAAATACAAAGCCATTTGACCCTTTCAACCCCATTTTTGGCTAAAACTAAGGTAGCCTTAGTATATAAGGTACCTAGGTCATTTTGTAAGAAGACTTTTAATCATAATCAAAACTTAGTACTGCCGTCTACTGTGTGTGTGAGAGAGAAAGAGAGTGAGCTTGAGCTTTATCCTCTCTCTACGCCCGGCTCGCTCAACACATTGGAGATCCGACTGCACCATTGTTGTAGGCTCGAGGAGAGCTACGCGACGATGCCAAGCATTCCACGCGAGACGAAGCGCACACGCTGACGCATCTATGAGCTATTTGTGGCTGTAAGTGTATCAAACGATGTCTGTTTTCTGCATGCTAGTAGTCTATAGAATCGTGGTGACGTAAGCTACGCATAGATACTCTTAAATTTCAGTTTCGGGCACTTTTAAAATTTTGCTCTGTCATCCTACGCATTTTCCGCAGATGGGTTTAGAGTAAGGGTTTTGGGTGTAGAAGCTTAGGGACAGGTGTATCCTAGTGAGGGGATGGTGTTCCTTAAGTTTCGTACGAATCTGACATGATTACGTGAGTTACCTTCCGTATGTGTGTATGTGGCTAGGTGGTGTAGTTGAGAGCAGTGAGGTTCTTGATTGTGGTTTAGTTGGCCTTCTAGAGTGTTGTATGTGTAGGATGGTCTCAACCTCACAAGCTAAAGAGATTTCCTCTGTGTGCCTATCATGTCATCTGTGTCCTCGATTGACATTATGTTGATCTAGGTAGTGTTTGCATGCACTTCATGGGTGTGTGAGTCGCTCGTCCAACAGTGGGAATGATCAACACCACTGATTTTCTTAAAGAATGAGAGAGAAGAGCGAAAACAATTAGTTGGTGGAGGTAGATGAGGGAGAGTGGGGGGGGGAAAAAGGTTCTACATGGAGTAGTTGTGCACCACAGACTACTAGTCGAAGTGTGTGTGTGTGGCGGCCACTTGAAAGAGAGAAAATGTGGGGGTTGTTTGCATGCGAAGGGGCATGCATCTTTGCAACTGCTTTTACAGTACTACCGGACGATAGTCGACGGGCATCATTGTTGCCACATAGGGTTTGCTGTTGATGCTACTGCATATGGTCGTTGCCGTTTATGGCCTGCTGCAAATGCTATTAATGCACGTGGTCATTCACAATCTACTGTTTGACGCTATCTCGTCTACAATTGATCACTCGCGGCTATTCGACATGCTCGTGCTAGTCGACCTCTCACTATGCATACATGACTCGTTCTGTTTTCCTTTCTTTATTTTGAAAACAAGAAGCTTATAATTATTAATAATAATTAGTATTAGAACCATTAATTTATTAAGGGATCTTTCCCACAATATGTTATCAAAGATTGGGGCAGGGTCCATTTCATTATCAAATTGATATGTCGTGTATCTACAGTATTTGATTCATACAACTCTAAATTTTCCTCTTCTTCCTCTCCTACTATGAAAATATATATCGCTGCCTCCTCAAGCGAAAGATCTTGGTTTCAAGACTTGATGCACAGGTCTATGAAGTCCTCTCTCTTCTTCATCATCACTTGAGATTGTTCCTTTGACGTTAAAGCTTCTCTTATTCTTTGCTCCATACTAATTTGTATTAATTAAACTCCTAATCAAGCTAATCTTATTTTAATTCAATCACATAGCCACTCTATGCACCTATGGGAATAAAATAGTCATGTTAAGCATCATGCTAATAAAATAAATAATGTAAGAAGACTTAGCTATGGGATTCGATTCATCACCATGCTCATTGAGCATGTTCTAGCCTTTCTAGGAGCATTTTTAAAGGATCTGATACCACTACTACAAATGGGAGGATGGAGTCCTTGCAAAATACTCAAAAATACCCCACTGCAAGCCATAAAACGTCAAATATGCATACCAGATGAATCGCATAGCACATAATCAAGACTTGCACGCAAATAGAGAGAGGGGGAGAGAGAGAGAGAGAGAGAGAGAGAGAGAGAGAGAGAGAGAGAGAGAGAGAGAGAGAGAGAGAGAGAGAGAGAGAGAGAGAGAGAGAGAGAGAGTGAAAGCAAAATAGAGCGAAAGAGCACTTGTGGGTGCACCTCCTAGAGCGGAGTGCTATGCTGGCATGGTAAAAGAGGAGAGGGAGGAGGAGAGAAGAATGATGCAGACACTGGGTGAAATCTCCCCCCGTGCAAGATTCAACATTTCCTTCTTGCACATATTTACTTTATGGATTTCTTGAATGCTCAAAGTGAGTACAAACTGGCCAGTCCATCATAAATGGCCAAAGCTGAGTGATAACGAGCACCTGAATAATCAAATATACATAAAATGTAATGTCCTTATGCATAGTCAATTAGCTACTAACTCTTTTTCCACCTATCGGCTGCAATAAATAATAACATTCCAATTCTAGTACATTGTCTCCCTCTCTGAGGGTCAGAATAGGGCAAGTAGACATTCAATTTTTAGGTTTTTGAGCATTTCAAACACATTGCTGTTGTCAAAATCTTCAAATTCTGACACTAGTTAATATTTTTGCGATCTTTTTTAAATTTCAATGATGACAAAATCCATATTGAATGAGTGGCACCTACAACATGAAAAAGACACTCGCATTTAGTGAAAAGGTGACTGTTTTCAAAGACGGTTGGATTATTGAATGAGTGGGTGAAACATTTTTCATATTTTTGTTAATATCACTCTATTTGTTTACGTAACGTTGGCCCTTCTCTCATTGTAGGAGCTCTTTTGTTTCTCTCTTTTAAAAGGCCCTCCAAAAGACCTCCTAAATTTCCTAATGGCACGAAGTTGTGGCTTTAGTGTTGCTCTTTCACAAGAACCATTTGATAGGCTTAAATAATTCTTTCCAATTGTATTTTCTTAGTTTTAGCAGCAAAGACACGATCAAAATGTAGGGGATAATGATAGAATTGATGAAAGTAGCTATGCTATGGAAGGGGAGGAGCGCAAAATCCTACCTTCTCATTTTTCTCTTAACCTTATTCATGACCCGGAAGAATCGTTGCTTATGCAATATGCCCACCCCTAGAGGGGCATCTAGGTGCTTGAACACAGTGCCCTTACCAATAGCTTTCCCCAACCATTCTATAGGGTCAAAAGAGTATCTTTCAGATAGAGGGATTAATCTTGTCTTCTCAATATTTCACATTGAGCCAGAATTAATGGCAAATAGTTGAACAATTTCAAGGGCTCTTCTTAGTACTTTTGGCTTGCCTTTGAGAAAGAGCAAAGAATCGTTCGCAAACAAATTTGCCAAAAATTGTTGACTAACCCACAAAACTAAATCCCACACACCCTTTTGACATCGGGCATCATGTCCATATGTACAAATTTACAAAAAATGGCGTGTCAAAAATGCACCCAACATAGTTTGCCACACCCTAGCGTGCTAGATCATTGATGATCAGCAGAGGTCCTGTAAACCACATGAGAGAATCTTTGTTTCATCTTCATAATCAGCCAAACAATAAAAAAATTCCTCAAAAGAAGGCTCATCCTCAATTACAATCATCAACCTTGCAATATACTTCTTCAACTTGTAGCCATTCATATGTGCTTTATGCGGGGTACCATCCAAGTCAGCAAGCTGATATGTACCATTTGGAAACCTATTTAAGACCAAGAAAAGACCTTGCCATTTGATTTGAAAATTCTTTTGAAAAGTTCTATCAAGATTACTATTGTAGCGCAGAACCATGTCACCCTTCTTGATGTCTTAGTCTTTCACCTTCTCATTTTCCTTCGCTTGATTGTTCTTTATGGCCTGCTCATAATGCTGAAAAGCCAAAAACCTGTCTAATTATACACATTGCAAATACATTTGCAAAAAACTAGGTGGAAAGGAGAGAAACCAATACCTGATTTGATGGCAGTTATGTAAGCCCATAGAGCAGAAGGTAGCTCTAAATCCCAAGTCTTCACATTATTTCTTGTCATCTTTATTAGCATCCTTATGAGATCTCCATTAAACCTTTCATTCATTCCACTACCCTTGTCAAAAACTAACTCCAATGGCATGCCAATTTTGTAACAAATATATTCATATACATCAGAAAACATCTTTGCTTGTGATTTTCTTAACAGCTTTGGCTTTGACCCACCTGGATAGATAGTCAACAACAATAAGTATGTAACATTTGCCTCTAGTTGTCATAGGTGGATGACCTATTGCATCAATACCCTATTCTCAAACACATCATAAGCTACAATGGTGTCTCTAATTTATGATTTGAGAATCCTATTTTCCATGCTTTGGTACTCTTTACAAGACTTGCACTAATGGTGAACATCACCTTGAATGCTTGGCCACACATACCCCTACTGCAAGATTTTATGCAAAGTGACCTTTGAGGCAAAGTTACCACCACAAGAACCTTCATGATTCTGCTCTAAAATTTTGTAAATTTCCTCTTTTCATGGAACCCTTCTCATCACAAGATCAGACCCTTTCATATAGAAGGCATCACCAAGTAGCACATACCTTTTGGCACGACAAAGGAAGGCATACTTCTTTGATTTCTCCAATTCTGATCGAAGAATACCTATTTGTAGAAACTCTTCTTCCCTCTCCAAATATTCCCTTCCCAAATAAAGAGGAGAATTAGCCCTTATCACGTACAATTGGCCAATTGAGGCTTGTGCTACACCATGTGCTTCTTCATTTTGAGACCTGCCCACATGCCTTAAACTCCAAACTTCAAAATGCTTAAGCAGATTCTTCACTTGAAAACACATATTTTTCAGCCTTGGATTCTTACTTTGCCACACCCCAAGTACGTGCTTAACCACCAAAAGTGCATCACCTCTTACCCTCACACGATGGATGCCAAGCTAAAGGCAAAGGTTGAGTCCTTTCCCCAAAGTAGCATACTCAGCTTCATTGTTGCTTTGTGCCATAAGATTCAAAGTCCTTTTAGTTACCAAATCATCTTGAGGATCATAAATTACAATACCTCTTGAAGCTTCACTGTGCGCTTTCCTGTAAGAGCCATCAAAAAACAATATATAGGCATTGTCTATGTTAGGAGCCTCTATGTGTTGCTTCTTCAGCTCATCCTCCTTGATAAGAAGAGGGCTTTCCTTATAAGTAAGAAAATCAGCCAATGTAGCCCTTATAATCTCCTCAACAAGAAAAGAGAATTGGAACTCTTGTATCTCCACAATCCACTTGAATGGTTTGGGGAGGAGGTAGTGCCTAAACCTTCTACATGCATAAATCACACTCACCATGATGAACTCTACTTTTGTATAGCCTCTTTCCACCTCTAGATTCACTTTGCTAGCGTAATAGAAAGGCTTCATATATAGTGGGATTTGTTACCTCGTTGAAGAAGCATAGCCCCAATAGCATATGCACCTACTGATGGATTCAAATAAAACTCCTTATCCGATTTAGGATCTTGCATAGAAGGAAGCGAACCAAGAACCTCTTTGATACATTGAAAAACCTCTTCATACTCATTTGTTCGTTGTAAAGGATCCAACCTTGCTACTTGCTGTAGAGGATAGAGAAGTTGAGAGGACAAAGGAATGAACCTTCACATATACCTCACCTTTTGAATAAAAGTATCAAGTTGCATTGTATCCTTAGGTGATGGGAGGATCACCAAAGCCTTCACTTTGTAACGGAATTGGACTTGTAACATTAAGAGTTGCGGAAATAAAATGACTTAAGAGAGCATTTCTTTAAGAGAATTCATTGTGAGCATAAGAAGAGCAGAAGGCATCCGCAAAGATTCCAGTGATTTCAATTATGCAGTACAAAAGAAAAAGCAAAAGCGCAGGGAATTTATATCAATAGAGAGCCTACTTACAAATCCCTTATCTCTAGAAACCACAGAAACAACGCAGAAGCTCGTACTTTTGCCCCATCGCCATACACATCAGTCCTCCTTTCCACCTGAGTGTGCAAAAATCCCACGCCGTTCTTCTTTTAGCCGTGCTCATTTCCATCCGTGCATCCAACACAGTCTTTCTTGTCTCCATCAGCCCTCCTTTCCACTTGAGTGTGTAGAAATCCCATGCCGTTCTTCTTTTAGCCGTTCTCATTGCCTTCCGTGCATCCCACACAAACTCTCCTATCTTCGATCGTAATTCCCCCATCCATCTTCCATACTTCCTGATGATGAGCGACGAGGACATTGGGAGTGAAATTCTCTTAGCACCTCTGTGCGTGCCAATATCACCTGGTTGTGTTTCCTAATTCCTTGGCTATGTTGCTTGGAGGTTATCATTAACTACGCTGGATCCACTGCCAACTTTAGCTGGCAACTATCTTCTTTATCCTCCTAACTCATCCGAGCAAGAGGAACACCTACGGAAGCAGTCACCTGAGCAAGAGCATAACGAATCCTCCACTCCATCTATGTCGTGTCACACGGATGATGAACAAGCAGAAGAAGCAGAGATCGTAGAGAAGCAAGAACATGCACCACAAAGAAAGAGAAAGTTCATAAGCATCGCAAAGCGGAAAGTGTTCACAAAAAGGAAGGTAGTAGAGTCCAAGGAGGAGGTAGAGAATCTGGCTCGGTACTCAGCAAAGGCCTTGAGTGGGTTATTTGCATCCCCAGTTTGTGAGATGAATGGATTGAAGGAGAGATTGAAGGTTGTGAGATTAACGGATTGATACAGAGATTGAACGTTCTTGAGATTTTCAACCAGCTCGGTACCAATCGAGCTGTTGCCGCTGCAGATATGGTGGAGACTTCAGCAATCTCACTTGGTTTTTCTCTAAGACAAACAATTTCTCATGATCTGGAGAAGCTAAGGATTAGCAGAGGCTCTCTTTTTGGAAAAGGTAAGGTTTTCTGACAGGGGGATCTCAGGGATGTCAATTACACATCTGCTTGGTGGTGATTTGTGAAGGGCACCCAACCAAGCTTGCTAAAGTTTTGGAAGGGGCTTGGGTATGACGGTGAACCCCTCTCCATGGAGTGGTATACTCCATTTGAGCACAACAAGCTCAAGAAAGGCTCTACTGAATTCATTCTCCTGCGGCACTACATAACTAACACAGAAGAAGAATTCTCAAGAGAAGTGAATCTCACCAAAGACGAAGTCCATGTGTATCGACCTGTTTCTTTCTTGGCCAAAGCTAGACTGTAACAAAGAAGTTCACCTATTTGGAATGTGGGAACTTGTGATAGGGTCCAAGCGTGATTGTCGATCTCATGGCTTTGAATTGTCTCCTCGTGAGAGGGAATCGCTGTAGCCAAAGCCGATTGACTTCACAATTGAGGAGGTGAGGAAGAAAAGATTTGTGCTCAACGACCTTGTCACACACCTAGATGATCTGTCCTCGTACTATCGGCATCAAGCCTCTGCAATCAGAGCCATCACAGCTTTTGTATTGAAGGAGCTCAGAAAAGCTTGTGGAAAGGCCATGAGGAAGGCAATTGCGCGCGCAACTAGGCCTACTGCGGGAGCTTTCAGCATTCCTGGGACTTATTTGTCTGGGAGGGGAGGTTTTAATAGTGGTGATGGTTATTTTCATGTTTCTCTGTGCAATGAGGAGGAAGAGCTCCCAGTTCCATTGGCAATCAATGATGAAGGTCTTCGGTGGCTATTTGTGGAGGACAAGTTGATTGCAGTGGTAGATGCTCCCAATAAATTCCTATCCTGTAAGTTTAGGTCATTTTAATCTTGTGACCGAGGTTGACACGTGTAAGTGAATGATGTCAGTGTTTTGACTTGTCATAAACATTACTTTGTTGGTAGTCCCATGCTAATTGCAAAGAATGACCTTTGTCAGGTCGCTTTCCATCATAGGCTGGGCATCTGCTTCTCATCATAGGCGTGGCATCTGCTCTCAACAATTATATGACTTAAGATCTCAATATGTAATAGAGCACTTGCTTTAAATGTATCTAGTGCTACATTTTGAACTTGATTGAGAAAGTATGTGAAAAAAAAATCACGCTTGGACCCTATCACAAGTTCCCACATTCCAAATAGGTGAACTTCTTTGTTACAGTCTAGCTTTGGCCAAGAAAGAAACAGGTCGATACACATATGGACTTCGTCTTTGGTGAGATTCACTTCTCTTGAGAATTCTTCTTCTGTGTTAGTTATGTAGTGCCGCAGGAGAATGAATTCAGTAGAGCCTTTCTTGAGCTTGTTGTGCTCAAATGGAGTATACCACTCCATGGAGAGGGGTTCACCGTCATACCCAAGCCCCTTCCAAAACTTTAGCAAGCTTTCACAAATCACCACCAAGCAGATGTGTAATTGACATCCTTGAGATCCCCCTGCCAGAAAACCTTACCTTTTCCAAAAAGAGTGCCTCTGCTAATCCTTAGCTTCTCCAGATCATGAGCAATTGCTTGTCTTAGAGAAAAACCAAGTGAGATCGCTGAAGTCTGCACCATATCTGCAGCGGCAACAACTCGATTGGTACCCAACTGGTTGTAAAGCTCAAGAACCTTCAATCTCTGCATCAATCCGTTAATCTCACAACCTTCAATCTCTCCTTCAATCGGTTCATCTCACAAACTGGGGATGCAAATAACCCACTCAAGGCCTTTGCTGAGTACCGAGCTAGATTCTCTACCTCCTCCTTGGACTCTACTACCTTCCTTTTTGTGAACACTTTCCGCTTTGCGATGCTTATGAACTTTCTCTTTCTCTGTGGTGCATGTTCTTGCTTCTCTGTGATGTCTTCTGCTTCTTGCTTCTCTACGATCTCTGCTTCTTCTGCTTGTTAATCATCCGTGTTCTCTCCATTGCCTTCCTCACAGCCTTTCCACAAGCTTTGTTGAGCTCCTTCAATACAAAAGCTGCGATGGCTCTGATTGCAGTGGCTTGATGCTGGTAGTACGAGGGCAGCTCATCTAAGTGTGTGACAAGGTCGTTGATCACAAATATTATCTTCCTCACCTCCTCAATCGTGAAGTCAATTGGCTTTGGCTGCAGTGATTCCCTCTCACGAGGAGACAATTCAAAGCCATGAGATATACAATCACGCTTGGACCCTCTCAGAAGTTCCCACATTCCAAATAGGTGAACTTCTTTGTTACGGTCTAGCTTTGGCCAAGAAAGAAACATTCCAATACACATATGGACTTCCTCTTTGGTGAGATTCACTTCTCTTGAGAATTCTTCTTCTTCGTTAGTTATGTAGTGCCGCAGGAGAATGAAATTAGCTGAGCCTTTCTTGAGCTTGTTGTGCTCAAATGGATTATACCACTCCATGGAGAGGGGTTCACCGTCATACCCAAGCCCTTTCCAAAACTTTAGCAAGCTTGGTTGGGTGCCCTTTACAAACTACCACCAAGCAGATGTGTAATTGACATCCCTGAGATCCCCCTGCAAGAAAACCTTACGTGCGCCAAAAAGAGAGCCTCTGTTGATCCTTCACTTCTCCAGATCATGATCTATTGATTGTCTCAGAGAAAAACCAAGTGAGATCGCTGCAGTCTCCACCATATCTGCAATAGCAACAGCTCAAGCTGGTTGTAAAGCTCAAGAACCTTCAATCTCTCCTTCAATCTGTTCATCTCACGAACTGGGGATGCAAATAACCCACTCAAGGCCTTTGTTTAGTACTGAGCAAGATTCTGTACCTCCTCCTTGGAATCTACTACCTTCCTTTTTGTGAACACGTTGCACTTTGGGATGCTTATGAACTTTCTCTTTCTTTGTGGTGCATGTTCCTGCTTCTCTGTGATGTCTTCTGCTTCTTGCTTCTCTGTGATGTCTTCTTCTTCTTCTTGTTCATCATCCATGTGACACAACATAGATGGAGTGGAGGATTCATTCTGCTCTTGCTCAGGTGACTGCTTTCGTAGGTGTTCCTCTTGCTCGGATGAGTTAGCAGGATAAAGAAGATAGTTGCCAGCTAAAGTTGGCAGTGGATCCAACGTAGTTAATGATAACCTCCAAGCAACATAGCTATGAAAGTAGGAGACACAACCAAGTGATATTGGCATGCACAGAGGTGCTAAGAGAATTTCACTCCCAATGTCCTCGCCGCTCTCATCATGAAGTATGGAAGATGGCTGGGGGAAGTATGATCGAAGATAGGAGAGACTGTGTGGGATGCACGGATGGCAATGAGCATGGCCAAAAGAAGAACGGCGTGGGATTTTTGCACACTCAGGTGGAAAGGAGGGCTGATGGAGGTAAGAAAGACTATGTGGGATGCACGGATGGGAATGAGCATGACTAAAAGAAGAACGGCATGAGATTTCTGCACACTCAGGTGGAAAGGACGGCTGATGTGTATGGCGATGGCGAAAGCACGAGCTTCTGCGCTGTTTCTGTGGTTTCCAGAGATAAGGGCTTTGTAAGTAGGCTCTCTATTAATATAAATTCCCTGCGCTTTTGCTTTTTCTTTTGTACTCCATAATTGAAATCGTTGGAATCTTTGCGGATGCCTTCTGCTGGTACACAAATTACAATTTTCGCGAGTAATCATGATGAGTAAAACTTAAGACTCATGATGGGCTCAAACTGATAAGTAAGAGCACTTTCACATAGAAGGTCATGAAAAATTTAGCTGACATAGAGCTATTTTGTCTGCTCTTCAAAAGGCTGCTTGAAAGTGCCAACTCTACCCATTTTGGCTGAGTTAGCTCAACTCTGCCCTCTCTCTCCCCTTTGGAGAGCACACCCTTCAAGTGCAAAGCGATATAGCTACTTACGATAGCAGTAACCCTACTGTTGCTTCATGCAAATCGCACCTAAACCTTAAGACTCACGATGGGCTTGAACTGTAGACATCTTGAGTAATGACCTAGAGGAGTTGTGGCTATCCACCACATCAGCTTCTTGTTGGTGCTAGATGACTGTGCCATGTAAAATAGAAAAATAATTTTACTATGCGTTGTAGGGTATGCGCAGGAGTTGGACATAGGTGGAGGTGGGCTCCTTCAGGCACCAGGCCCTCGTGTCCCTTCACCTTGCTAGCATTGCAGCCCTTCGCCTTGCCAGCGACAAACACTCCTCCCCCCCCCCCCCCCCCCCCCATCCCACCCACCCACTTTATTTACTTGGTGAGCCAAAGGATCTCTTTCCTCTATCTGATCGTAGAAGCCACCACGTGGCAAGTGGTTCAAATTTAAAAAAACACGTAAAAATCAAGCCCTTTGAAGTAATAAAAGCATCTTCGTAGCCGTTGTTCACAGGTTCACACAGGTTCCCAAATCCAGCTCGCAGGTTCGCAAAGGCAGTTCAATATTACTACGTGCGCATTAGCCAAGAAGAATTGCAAATTGGTATGACCAAGAAGCTCTAGATTGTGTTCAAAACGGGTCTGAAACTTTTCTCCATTAGTGGATTGAATGTGGTTGGAGCATTGGTCAAGCCAAAAGGCATGACTAGATATTCATAAAGACCAAATGGAATGAGTTGATCTCTTCAGGCAGCATTTCGAGTGTTGGTGTTCAGAGCTAATTGTGATTTAAGGAGTTCAGCTAGTATATCCCAGTTCAGGTAGATTGGAAATAGAGAGAGCAGAAACTGGAAAAGAATATTGGACTAGAAAACAATGCTGAATTGGAAAACAAAACTGATTTGGAAAACAATACTGAACTGAAATAGACACGAGAACTGGTAATGTATATTCAAATTAGTAGTTACAATACAGAATACAAAGCTAGATATAAGAGTACAAATGGTTCTCAGAATTAGTACTATAGCTCGAATCACAAGTACATAGATTCACAATAGCGACAGTGTGTGACAACTAACAACTTTATCGTGGAATGTGTGGGTGTATGTGTAACCCCCCAGAATGTGTAACGGGTCCTATTTATAGGACTCACCTTAGTTATTATTGTAACTTCTAGAGTTACTACCCGTTAGGTTTACCACTAGTAACTCCGCTGCTGGTAAGGTTTACCACCGCTGGTAACTCCCAATGTTCCCGCCAACTGTTATCTAAGAGGTTGTTCCTACCTGCTACATTTCTTCCCTTCTTTCTTGACTTTTGGTATGATCCAAAATCAGAGGTTCTTCTTGATGTGTATCTGGAAAATCCACCGCTTGGTTTTGGTATCAAGAAGTTGCTAGCCTTCATTCATTAGGCTAGCAACTCTGCCTCTGTGCAGATTGCGTCATTACAGACCCTTCAAAGTGAATATGAGGAAGTGGCCTACCCACATTATCCCTCCACTGAACTCACTTCCTCTTGCCCTTCTTTTGTAATGCTTCAGAAGGACCAGTATCAGCATTCTCCTTCTGGATGATTCTGTAGATGACCTCTTGTTCCAGTTGATCCTTCTGGGATCTACTCATCTCTACTTCATAGGGTGTGAGAGGATTGTATACTTTGGTGTCCGGGTCATAGAGAGTACATTTGCCTTTAGTGAGACGGGCTCTAGCCAGCTTATGATAGTGTGAAGCAGTGTGTATCCATCCTGGGGGAAGAGGCTGATTGGTCTTGACTCTGGCTTCAAATAATATCTCAACCATCTCCCTGTACCGAGGCCCTAAAGTTTCCTTGGTTGTGATGTCCTTCTCTAGAATCTTGGAAGATTCCACTGTTAGCTGTAGGAGCTAGTTTTTAATCTTTGTCAGACCTCGGAGATGGACCCGCTGCTGACCCATACAGAGCCTGAAGTGCTCAATGGCTTTGTGTAAATCAGGTATAGTGGTTTTTTCTAGTGCCATGTTGACTACTATCTCCCAGGTGTGCGAGTCAGTTGTAGCTCTTTTTGTTATTCTGAGATAAGTGAGATGGTCCACTGGTTCTGGATGTTGAGGTTATAGAGCTGGAAAGAATCTTGGCAATTCTGCTTCCTTAGCAGGCATGGTGTATAGAAAAACTGGGGAGTCAGGTATAAACTCAATAAAGTTGAGGATTACTTGATTCTCTTGCTGCATCATCTTCCTAGTGATTTTGATAAGTTGGAAGATGTTCTTGAGAGAAGTGGCATGAGCATCTTGACATCTGAGTGTGGGGTCCCCTACTACTGGATGTCTAATCTTCAATCATTGTTTGTACCTTTTGGTCAAGGATTCCCCGTGCACTCTACATCTGAATCAGAAGTTCTTTAACCTGGATTTTGATGTCTTTCATACACTTGTATGTAGGCCTGTTTCCAAACCCAAAGAATATAAATCTGTTATTGAATTCCATTGTAGAGTGGGGTTAACAGCTTTGTCCTCTACAATTAGAGTCCATTCAGGAACTCTTTCCAATAACTATATAGTGCTGGGATGTGGGGGTAGTTGGAAAATTGCCTGGTCATGGTAGCTGGCCGACTTCCAACTTTGTACCATTTTTCGGGCCCCTACATAAAGCATCTGAAATCTTTATAAGTTAGAGAAGATGGTGTCATACTCTAGAAACCTCTTGGTGACTGAGGCAATTTGATGCCTTATCTTCTTGTTTAGCGTGATCAGCTGTAGAGAATGTTGGTCAATGTCTTCAAACTGGACCTGCCGCTGACACATACAGAGCCTGAAGTGCTCAATGGCTTTATGTAAATCAAGTATAGTGGTTTTTTCTAGTGCCATGTCGACTACTATCTCCCAGGTGTGCGAGTCAGTTGTAGCTCTTTTTGTTATTCTGAGATAAGTGAGCTGGTCCACTGGTTTTGGATGTTGAGGTTATAGAGCTGGAAAGAATCTTGGCAATTCTGCTTCCTTAGCAGGCATGGTGTATAGCAAAACTTGGGAGTCCAAATATATTTTCTATACAAATATATTTCCAAACCCAAAGAATATAAATTTGCTATTGAATTCCATTGTAGAGTGGGGTTAATAGCTTTGTCCTCTACAATTAGAGTCCATTCAGGAACTCTTTCCAATAACTATATAGTGCTGGGATGTGGGGGTAGTTGGCAAATTGCCTGGTCATGGTAGCTGGCCGACTTTCAACTTTGAACCATTTTCCAGGCCCCTACAAAAAGCATCTGAAATCTTTCTAAGTTAGAGAAGATGGTGTCATCCTCTAGAAACCTCTTGGTGACTGAGGCAGTTTGATGCCTTATCTTCTTGTTTAGCGTGATCAGCTGTAGAGAATGCTGGTCAATGGCTTCAAAATCAAAGTTTTGGATTACAACTTTGCCCTTCTCTTGACTGGTGATGGCTGTTTGTTGTTGTAATCCTTGTTGGTTCTTAGTTGTGTGCTGCTTGTTTGTCTCTGTGTGCTACTGAGTGTCAGTTTGAATCTGACCACCATTATTCCCATCAATGTCTTTATTCCCTCCATTTGGAGCTGATCTTGATCCTGGTGGTGGAGGGGAAGGAGTATCATCATCATCAGACTTACCTGGATGGTCTTTATCTTCTTCCTCCCGTGCCTCATTTTTAGAGTCTTCTTCAGGGTTACTTTGAGAGTGCATAAGATCCATGATGGCTTGATTGACCGATGCAGTGTTGTAGTTAGTTACTTTGTCCTGAAAATCACTTTGAATAGAATCAATGACTACTTGAAGATATTTATAATTCAAAGTAATATGACCTTCTAGGTTAAAAATGTCAGCAATATTTTGATAGATGTATTTTTTTAGGATAGACTCCTTCAACATTGTATGTTTGTTGAGGAGTTCCTTATAATCAATCCATTCCATGCTTATTAGATTCTGGAATCTGTCAGCATCAGTCTTCTGTGCTCTTTCCTTTGCTTTCTAGTTTGAGAATTTTTCCCTCAAGTGTACTGATTGTTCAACTAGAGCTAGGTATGGAAAAGTTGCTTTATCAGGTTCTTTGAATATCATTGTGCCTTTCAGAGGGTTTCTCTTCTGTAGTAGGACTGCACTTTGCCCAGGTCCAAACCTTACAAAAACGATTAAATTGGTTAGGAGTATATTGGCCCACTATGAAGAAGGACATTCATCAATACATAAGTGAGTGCTCTCAATGTAAAGTAGAAGCTGTCGTACCCCATACCGTGCTATTCCACATTGCAACCACACCACAGTGGAGTGGCTAACCAACAGAACCTTTTCGGAAAACATGAGTAAAAGAAGAAGGAGGGAAACAAAAATGAAAGCCTCCAATTTTATCTTGATTGGAAATCAACTCTATCGAAGAGGGAAAGACCAACAACTTAGATTGTGCAAAAAGGATGAAAGACAAGTCAGACTTAGAAACCAAACTACAACAAACTGAAGAATAATTGAATCGGGAACGAAACCATAAGGCCAAAACAATTGTAGAAAAACCATATGGGATGACTTTGGGAGGGTTGGTGTTGGTGGACAAGCACTTGGGACCTCTAGACGCTATTTTGAATGCTTTTGAAGCCAGATTAAAACCTAATAAAACCCAAGAGAATAGATGGTTGATGTATCCACATCCAAGGTATGAAAAAGAGAGGTTGCTAACGTGCAAGGAGTTTATCCAGGAAGCCCACGCCCTTATGTAACCACATGTTCTAGATGACCCAAAAACGGAAGTCCTCATCTGCAAAAAAATTCAAGAAATTGAGAACTAGAATATCGGAGGAAAAGACCAGGAAGAACCGGTAATTGAGGCACTGTTAGATATGAGGGAAGTAGCCAACACCACAAATGGGATGGGCTCACAAGTGTTGATGCCAATCCCGGAAGTGGAAGGGAAACGACCACTAGACCTATGGGAAGACATCAGAAACAAAAAAGATGGAAGAGAAACTCTTAATTCGGTACCTATTACTGAAATAAATTTAGACAATGACTTCTACCTTGGCGATATCAGATCACTATATGGTGATGTAGGGACGGAGATATCAGATGAAAATAAACCTGCGACCTTAAAAACCTTACCTTCATTCCTAGGCGACCACCACGAAACAAGATCTAAAATTAAGAAAGTACAATCTCAATGGAAATCTGATCCTAAAATGATGGATACTAAGACTCTTCATGAGTTGATGCCGTCTCCTATACAATGTATGCTAACTCTATCCGAGTTATTGAAAATTAGACTGCATCTTTGGGAAGAAGTGGGAAATTTTTTGGAAAGACTAGGATTGAGGATCCCACAACAAATGAACTCCTCAAAAGTGTCAAACGACCAAACACCAAAGCAGTCTAAAGCAGAACCTGTACCGGTAAACAAAGTTGGAGGCTACCGCAAAGGGGAAGAAGGAAACACAACCTTACCAGTGGAATATGAGGGAGTAATAACGGTGGCTATATTGGATAGTGGGGCTGGCCATGAATTGCCATAGTGACAAAGGCAATGTGGAAAAAATTGGAAAAACCTGCTCTGAAAAAAATGCGAATGAAACTACAATTGGCAGATGGATACATGGAGAGACCGATTGGAATATTAGAACAAATCATTGTATCCTCATGTGGCATTGCATATGAACACATAATAGTAATTCTAGGAGTGAAGTGGATGCACACATGTAAAGTCACACCAAATTGGCAGAATGACACCTTATAACTCATTTTAAATGACACATCCTTCTCCATTCCATTAGCACAAATAGATCACCTATGGGAGCCACTTCCGGTGGACACATCTAAACCTTTATACCAATCTTCGACAAAGGTAATCAGAAAGGTTTGGGTCAAGAAGTCCATTATACAATCCAATCCAAAGAAAATATGGATTCCCAAAAATGGTTGTACTCCAATTCAACCCTCGCCAATCTGTCCTACGTCTTCAAAACAAAATCAAACACAAGGACGCAGAGCTCCAACTTCTCGTTGGACCATAAAGCCACTACAACCAAACCATCAACAACCAGCCAAAACTACTTTGGCAATGGAGATCCTCCTCGACAACAAAATAAATCACCATCTTCAAACTTTACATCAAAGCAACTTCAATGGATTCCAAAAATGAAAAAAAAAACAATTAAAGAGGATGTGGTATCACAACTACAAGGGTTCATTATCAAAACAACGTGCGCATCTTCTTCAAATCCTTTTGTTTGGACCCCAAAGCTTCAAACCAACCTCGCCATCGACAACCATCGAACATACAGTTCAGAACCCACATCTTAAGCTTGCAAGTTGCACAAAGAAATCATGATCCATGACACATGAAACTTTACCTTGGTAAACATTGAGCAACTCAAGTTCCTACTGGTAAATTCTCTTTTGAAGAGCTAGGTTTTTATCATCTCGATCCATCGGTTTGGTCTTTGTCTTCATCATCATCATCGTTCCCAGAATATCCACTGTATCTATTCCTACAATCATCATGCTCTTTGTGAGTCTTTCAATCATCATCCTCGTGGCTATGAACTCGTCTATATACATTCTCTCTATCACAATCTCTTCATTTTTCATGCATGCCTTCTCTCTTGTTGACCGTGTCTACTGTGATCTCCATCATCATGTTGATCATGTCTACTATGGTTTCCGTCATCATCTCTTCTATGACTTGTACGAAGTTAAAAATTTCAAGAAAAACTCAAGACAAAATCAACACATAAAATATCAAGAGCTCTCTCTGGACATAAACCGACGTATATTGCTCAAAGAAGCTTGAATCTCCAGCAACCTAATCCACCTCACACTAGGTAACCCGGCCCCCAGAAATCGGCTTCAAAAAACCTCATGCAACGACCTTCACAAAAGGCTATGCAGACACGACTAGCCATAGTCTCAGAAAGGGCTCTTCCAGACTGAGTTTCAGAACGGTCGAGAGCCAAAATTGACTCCACAAAAACGTACATTGGTAGTAACCGCAACACAACATACATCCAAAATCTGAAACTGTCACTACAAAATTTCAAGACACGCGGTCAAATGTACATCAATGAGTATGCAAGAAAAAGCACAAAACCAGCTTCCGGCGTGGAGTAAAATTCTCTCAACAGAGCACAAGCACTCTCAAGTGCTACTCACAAATAAACCATATGCATCCAAAACTACCACTAGAACTATAAATGGTTGTCACTACCAAAGATGCTCGCAAACTTGTTGTGTCAAGAGAATTTGTGACTATCAAGAGAATTTGTGACTATTCCCGTGCATGTAAAAACTGCATCTGAGAGCTATTTTTGAGAAGCCTTCATCAGCTATGCATGAGAAATACCACAAAGAACATGCGTCAATGCCAAATATGCATATGGAAATCCAAATTCTCTCTCAAAAAGCATAGAAACATTTCTAATAGCAATACGTAACTTGCCTCTCATTGTCGACAAACTATCTCTCTTTCTTGCTCTCTACAATGCCATAGGGCATGTGAAAAACTTGTAGTTGATGTCGCCAAAGTCGATGCCGATGCCGAGTGTCACTCCCCTATGGAAGATACACCTCACCCATAGATGTCGATGTCGAAGGAGAGGTCGTCGATGCTGCAAGCCAGAAAAACATGTTGTTGATACCGAGAATCTCAATGTGTGTGTTTTACTATGAACACAATTCTTCTCTCTTTTTGTCAAATCCCCTTTCTCTTCTTCGTCAAGAGTGTGTGTATTCGAGGCCTTCAATGCTAAAGTTGAGATGAATCTATCTCTTTCTCTCTCTACACTCTCTCTCCTCTCTTACTCAACTTGAATGCACAACCTATCCTGAGAAAACCGCTTCTCTGTTTTTTATTTTAGACATACTTGCACTCTAAACCAGTTGATGAGTTCTTCTACAAAGTCGTAGATCTCAAGCGATCTCAATTTTGATTTAAAAAAAAATATTTTTGAATCGGAATTTTGTAGCTCAAGTTATGATTTAAACATTGACCTATTGTCAATCTATCCTAAATCGAGCAACCTGCTTCTCTCTCTCTCTCTCTCTCTCTCTCTCTCTCTCTCTCTCTCTTTGAGATCACAGAAAGCTCAATCTATCACCCCTTGTGACTTGTAGAGTTTAGCCCCTTGTCATCTTGATGAGGGAGATCTAAGTGTCGAGCTCACAATGTCGATATAGCCATGGAAGCTCCGAGCTTCAATCTTTTGCCTATGTGAAGCTTGCTAGGAAAACACTGAGAGATAAGCACTGCAACCTTAGGCTATGATACCACTTACAGAGTGTGTGGTGCATGCAGAGTGCGACAGAGAAGAAGAGCAAAAGTGGAGTGTTGCTGGATCTCTCAATGAGGATTCAAATTACCTTACTACTCCTTATTATTCTATATGATCAAAATAATAGATAAGGTTGGTACGACCAGTGTGATGGGTGTCCGGCCAGTTGTCTTGAACCCTAACAAAAGGTGACTCCTTGGCAAGAAGAATTTGCTAAGTATATCTATTTGTAAGGAGCACGGGTTGCATACATTGATAGTAAGTAGGTAGCATTTAGCCCCGAGGGATTCACTCTATATATAAAACGAGATGCCACCTACGAGCAAACAACTTTGATAGAACCCCAATATACGACTCATATTAGAGAATATGACCCTTTTATAAGCTTATACGACAATAAATGCAAAAAACTATCATACCCCTATCTTACATATAAAATATAGGTCTCACATATCTAACTGAGTTAAATCAGTCAAAGAGCGTGTAGCATAGTGAATGGCAACGTACTAAGGAACCACTTCTATTGATAACTAGATGTACCCTTAATGTGTCTTAGTTTGACTTTCAAACTATATGCCCATTCAACCTGCACTCTAGCTACTTGTCTAATTCTGACCCATCTAAATTACTCAAAAAATATGGTTATAAAGTTGTGTTAGGTTCTCCGTGTAAGCTTGCATCTATACAACTATTTATAGCTTTAATCCCTCAATAAATGAACTATAATCACAAAATAAGCAATTGATACAAAGCAATGTTAGTTGTTGCATCTATCTTCGTAGCTATTGATTCACAAGTTTGATGAAAAACTCTTTGGGAAGCCATGATTCTGAAACACAAAAACTTCCTCCCATTTTCCCCTTTTCTCACCCCCCCCCCCCATAAATATGATACCCCCTCTCTTATTTTTAATATTGAGAGATAAATTCTTGGGGGCCAGTCCCTAACTTATACGTTATGTAAATTGTCGAAAAACAAACCTCCCCTGCACTTACATGGTGCAATAAGTTTTCCATGGTGAATCCCCCGGGCATTTAGCCAATGGTCAAGATAAGTACTTGATATGTACTCAAAGGCTATAGAGGTGATCCTAGTCAAAATGTCAAGGTCGTGGATGGGCACCCAAGAAAAAATTGGAAGGGAAACAATATGAGAGTGGCTTGGCCATATTGTTGGAACCAAGGCATTGCTCCCTTTATTCTAACCAAAGAGAATGGGAATGCTTCAACAACATTTTGATGTGAGGTGTCATTTGCAAGGGGATAGTGGGATTATCAACCTCACTACAATGTGGTGGCAACATAGGGATATGACTACGCTGTCAAGGAAGTGCAATGAGGTTGATAATCTCATCATGACCTTACAAATGAGTGTGTAAATGGCCACATAGCAGCCATTTGATAAGAGTAAGCGAGACCCACCATAGCCTGGTTGCACAAGCTTGTGGATTCTAGGTGCCACTTGGTGCAAGAAGAGGCATCCGGTGTTGATGGCATAGGAGGCATGGAGCTGCATTAGATTACCACGTGGTGAGGGTGTCAACATGTAGTAGGCAAAAGGGCTTAGCAGAAGATGAAGAGGTAGCAAAGAGATCAGAGAAGCTTTTAACATCTTAGGAACAATCCCGCTTTTATGGAGACAAGAGTGTGTGTGTGTGTTTGTGTGTGTTGTGTGTGTGTGTGTGTGTGTGTGTGTGTGTGTGTGTGTGTGAGAGAGAGAGAGAGAGAGAGAGAGAGAGAGAGAGAGAGAGAGAGAGAGAGAGAGAGAGAGAGAGAGAGAGAGAGAGAGAGAGAGAGAAAGAGAGAAAAGAGCCCAACAGAGTGGAGTTTGGTAAAGAGTTTGCAATGGTTTTAGAGAGGCATTTTGTGGCTAGAGTTTTTGTGTTTTTATTGATATTTCTTGTAACTTTTGGTAGCCATCCAATGTGATTCCAAGCCTTCATCAATGCAACTCACTATCTGGTGTTGAAGAGGGGGAATGGGAACACACTTGTAAACACACGTGGATGCCTCTCTATAGCCTAGAGTACTCAAAACACCCCCATCCACTAGATTCTAGAAATCACCATTAAAAAAACACTCCTCCATATAAGCAAATCGCCACTTATGCACATACCAATGCACACACGCTTTGCACCATTAACAAACAAAAATCACCCCAATTATGCTCGCTTTCAACACTTGCACAACACAACGCCTCTCTCTCTTTCTCATCACACACACAGACAACTCACACATCAACACCACACACTTTGGAGTGGAGCAAAGAAGCGAAGGAGGAAGGGGGAAAAGACGATGCCAAGATCGGCTATGAGCAGCTTCTGTTTAACTCCAAATAACCATATACAATCACTATCTTTGCTACACACTCGCTACACAAGAGGGGCACATTGCCCTCAAATTGGCTCCATTGGCATGCACATTGATGAGCACAAATCACCCGTTACAGCCCTCATTGGACTCCTCTATGCAAAGCCTCTTCCATGTTGAAGAGCTCCCAAGAGACCCCCAAAAACATTAAAAAAAACGGCCCTTATAGGGTGTGCATGACATTTTTAGATTTTCTCTTCTTTTTGTTGAGCTGTCGTTTTTTAGAACATTGCATGAGAACGACCACTTCTATTTCTAGCTGATTGGGAGCTCATGGCATGTGTGCACTTCGTCTCCTTAGTGGTTGTCATGGTGGCATGACAAGGGGGGAGGGGGGACCCCTCTCCTCATAAAAACTGGGGGGAGTCCCTTGAGGCCTCGTGTGAACTTCTTGTACAACTGCCATGCCATCATGACATTGCATCACCGTTGACAATGTCAATGCTGCTACACCACTATAGTCCTCAATGCTGCTCCACCCAATCAGCTGCTCCCAGGTCTGCGCACAGCTCCCGAAAAGGCTTGCCATGGCCAACACCTTGAGAGAGCTCCCCTCTCTCTCTACTTGATACGCTAAAGGGGGGGCAAGTTGTAACCTATATACCTCAAAGGGCTTCCTTGTGTCATTGTATGTGGGTTTTCTAGAGGGACACATGGTACCTCGTGGCCAATTGGCCCTTCAAACCTCCCCAAAGTCCACCAAAAATTATAAAAAATCCTTTTTTTCCTATCCACATTCACAATATCAACAATTCTTGCCCAGTGCTTCGATGGTCAAGCCAAAAACTCCCCAATGAAATCCCTCCTTGCGGGATTCAATTCATGCCAATCCCACCACATTTGACTTTATCGAGCCTACAAACCGATACCGCCAAAGACTGCCAAAAATCATCTGGCACCATTGCCTTTCATCTATTGCTGACTTCAGCCTTCAATATCTTTGTGATCCAAGCTTTGATTGACATGCCGTGACTTTCTATGTCCTTCCATACCGTGTAGATCTCATATAAATCCTCGCAAGGCTACAAAAACTCTAAATGGAACGCTTATCGAAGCAGTCGAGCCGGCACATAACTGGCCCCCAACAAATCTTCCACTTGCCACCATAACTTGTCCATCAGGGCTCCCATCAATGATCCAAAAAGACCGGAATGCTCCACAACTCAATCACTTCAATCCCATCTACTGACATCAACCCTCATCACCAGTCTCCCTTGCCCTTCCGTTAGGAATCTGCAAAGCCTTCCACCTTCAGACAACCATAATTTTTACTCTATAGCTCTGTTTGATGAATCATTTGGACCATTCTATAGATCATATTGAGGGCCACCTTTGGCATTCCCTTTTTTGCATTTTTCACACTTAAACTATCCAAACCTGACATGCACCATATCAGAGTATTCTTGCCCTAAAAACCGTATGAAGCATACATAACCGTTGCTCCTTGCCTGCCCTTAATCTTCATAGTTGCTTGACCACTTTGGCATGACCTTGAGAGCATGCATAACCCTGCATTTCACTCTTTGTAGCATCGATCAACATGCCAAATGTTGTCTATCAACGCATATAGCAAGGCTACGTATTGTTAATGAAAAAGTTTCATTTGTTTGTACCTAGATGTGATTTTTGCTTCACATTCTAGTATGGTCCAAATATTTTAGCAAGGCTTTCAAGTGATTGCAATAGGGAAATATTTAGTTTCTTTTTATAAAACTATTTAATCTTATCTTTCATGTGTGCTATGAGCATCACATATGCCATAAGCATTGGCAATTATAGTCATGAAAATACAGACTCAGATCAAGGTTTGCTAAATGCATGCACACTAGGTGTTATGGGACCTAGTATTTAGCAAAGGCTGATTTGAAGTGGCATGAAAATTCATGAAGTTCGTATCTTATGAGTTGGAATTAGGGTTGCAGGGAAACACACACAACTTGGAGAAGACAAAGAAAGCTCAAGGCACACAACAAAGAGTATATTACTTTAGTGTGCAATGGAAAGATAGCCCTAGAGTGATTGGAGTATATACAAAGCACGGGGGAAAAAACTGTTGGGATAGGTCTATCCTTTTGTTGCTATGGGAAACACCTCTACACATGTATAGCTTAGTATATGGCATCTGGCCTATGTGTTGTAAGGCTATCTAGTATGGAAATGTGTAAGCCAAGAAGATGAGGAGCACCAGCCGGATATCTATTCCAGGCTTATAAATAAAGCCCTGTATGTACATAATGTATGCTATGGTGTGTACTTTAATATAATACTTTTTCAGTCTAAATCACGAGTACTCTCTCTCTCTCTCTCTCTCTCTCTCTCTCTCTCACACACACACACACACACACACACACACACACACACACACACACCACACACACACACACACACACACACACCACACACACACACACACACACACACACACACACACACACACACACACAACACCACACACACACACACACACACACACACACACACACACATACTATGTAAGCTATGTCTGCATACACACATTAGCCTCCTTGAGCGCACACACAGACACACACACCATCTTCTACAAACTGATATTAGAGCGAATTGGTACTACAACGAACTTAGCAATCCTATTAGTATCACAAAGAACTCCAATCTTTTGTTTTTAAGTAATTAATCAGTGATTAGAAGGTGATAACGAAGCCCAAATCAGCCCCTTGATCGAAGAAAATCAAGAGCATAGCTTCAAATTGCTTCGAGCCGAGCTCACGAATGCTTTTCCCTCACTAGGGCGCTCTCTCTTGAAACCTTCAATCGTGAAAAGCTGAAAATTTCAACATGTTGCCTCATTCAGCTCCGGCTTCACTTCGGCATCTCTTCTCGGCTAAGAGTTTCACCAATCAACCCTTGAGGATGTAATCGCAAGAGAAAAATGCCCCCTCCTACAGATTTTGATCAAGCAAAGGAGCTGGTTTTAACTCAACAACACAATGGACGACTATTTCTTCTTCTTGTTTTGCCATTTCTCAGATCAGCTTGATTTTCATTTTT